>NC_135233.1:517096120-517403203 GCF_051348905.1 Ranitomeya variabilis
GTGAAGAGGCGTCTAGGGAGAGTTAGGCACGCTCCACGGCTATTTCTAGTGTGTGTGATAGGATTAGGGATTGCGGTCAGTAGAGTTACCACCTCCTCAGAGCTTGTCCCAGGTTTCACGTTTTAACCATTAGGTCATTCCGGGTGCTCCTAACCAACAGGTCCATAACACACGCCCACGTGCCTTACTCCCTGCCTTCTTCATCTTGGTTGACTGATAAAGATAAGCAGAAAAGTACTGACGGCTTAGTGTGCTTATTCCTGAACAGCTCCTAACAGGTATAAGAAACACTAATTTTCTAAAGTGTGGACTAGACTTTAATATGAGCTAATGTGGCCCACACAACTGTAAAGTGGTGTGTTTGGTGAACTTTATTATTTATTTATTATTTGGGGGCTAAACTGACAACAAGGAGAGCTGCACTCACACGGAGACTGTGCAGACAGCCATAAACGGCGCTGCAAGGCCCCAAAAACCTCCTCTACGTTATCCTATGTAGTGTTTTTCCACAATTTAGCTTTATACGGGTGGAAAGCCACTAATAGGAATTATTTGAAAAAATGTGCAGCGGGCTGCACTATTTGCAAAAAAGGACAATGGAAAGAACTGTGTTATGGACCTGGTGGTTAGGTGCACCAGGAATGACCTGATAGTTAAACACAGAATCGGGACGAGCTCTGGGGAAATGGGAACTCTGCTGACCGCAAACCCTACTCCCATCAACACAACTAGAAATAGCCGTGGAGCGTACCTGACTCTGCCTAGACGCCTCTTCACAGCCTAAGAGTTAACTACCCCTAAAGAAAGGAAACAAAGCCTCAATTGCCTCAGAGAAATTTCCCCAAAGGTAAAAGCAGCCCCCCACAAGTATTGACTGTGAGTTAAGAGGAAATCACAAACACAGGATGAAATAGGCTTTAGCAAAGAGAGGCCAGTCTAACTAAACAGATTGAGGATAGAAAAGGGATCTTTGCGGTCAACACAACAAACTACAAAAACCATGCAGAGTGTGCAAAAAATACCCCCGCACCGACTCACGGTGCGGTGGTGCCACTCTGCACCCCCAGAGCTTCCAGCTAGCCAGGCAGTTTCATGATAGCAAGCTGGACTAGAACGTAGCAAGAAAAACCATAAGTAACAAATGAACAAGCCGGAACTTAGCTTTTGCTGCAGTAGACAGGTCCTCAGAAAGATCCAGGAGAGATCTGAACCAGTACTAGAACATTGACAGCTGGCATGGAGTAACGATCTGAGTGGAGTTAAATAGAGAATCCTAGCCTAGCCCTAAACGAGGGCAGCTGGGGAAGGAATCTCAGAACCAGCAGCTCCACTCACAGCCACCAGAGGGAGTCCAAGGACAGAACTCACCGAAGTACCATTCATGACCAAAGGAGGGAGTTTGAGAACGGAATTCACAACAGAACTGTATGAGTCAGTGAACCACCCTGAGCTGGATACAACCGGCTGTGGCTGCACAAAGACTACAGGGCGAGCTGCACTCACATGGAGACCGTGCAGACAGCCGTAAACGGCGCTGCAAGGCCCCAAAAACCTCCTCTACGTTATCCTATGTAGTGTTTTTCCACAATTTAGCTGGATACGGGTGGAAAGCCACTAATAGGAATTATTTGAAAAAATGTGCAGCGGGCTGCACTATTTGCAAAAAAGGACAATGGAATGGATAGAACTGTATGAGTCAGTGAACCACCCTGAGCTGGATACAACCGGCTGTGGCTGCACACAGACTACAGGGCGAGCTGCACTCACACGGAGACCGTGCAGACAGCCGTAAATGGCGCAGCAAGGCCCAAAAAAACTACTCTAGGTTATCCTATGTAGTGTTTTTCCACAATTTAGCTGGATAAGGGTGGAAAGTCACTAATAGGAATTATTTGAAAAAAATGTGCAGCAGCCTGCACTACTTGCAAAAAAGGACAATGGAATGGATAGAACAGTATGAGGCAGTGAACCACCCTGACCTGAATACAACCAGCTATGGCTGCACACAGACTAGAGAGTGGGCTGCACACACACACACACACACACACAGAGACCTTGCAGATCACTGTGAAAACAGCGCTGCAAGGCAAAAGCAAGGTGAACACACAGCGGTTGCTAAATTAGCCTGGGAAAAGCACAAAGAAGCAAATCGCTATCTCAACTGGCCCTCATTCAGAACACAGCGTCCTGTCACTAACTCAATTCACAGCAGAGTGAGCCCAAAATGGCGCCAGCGACTTTTAAACTGCAGCATGACATCATTTCAGCAGCCAATCACTGCCTTGCCAGTAGTTTCATGCCCACCATGCTGAACAGGATGCGCCCACACTTGTAATCAGTCCTCATTGGCTGAATTCATGCTGTTTGAATTGCGAACTTCCGATTCCGGTATCCGATATGCGGCAAGTATCGGATCTCAGTATCGTAATTCCGATACCGCAAATATCGGCCGATACCCGATACTTGCAGTATCGGAATGCTCAACACTATTTACCACACAATGAAAAATTTTTAGCCACTTCTGGATGAACAGCTTTCTAAGAGTATAAGTTTTGCAGTTATTTTGTTTCTTACCGTTTTTCCAAGTAACAGATCCAGTACTCTATTTACCAGCCACTTTTCATCAACATTTAAAGCTGTCATTGTTGAGATATCAAGGAACTCTTGGCACACTTGTGGAACTAAAGTTTAGGAGATATTAATTTACCATTGTGTATTAATTGTAGATTTGCACTACAGCTTTAGAGCCTTTTTTCACCATGATTCATGAGTTCATATGTGCTTTTTAGCACAAAAAAACTGCAGCCAGATATTTTTTGTGTGTGTGGTTCCATGGTGTAATGGTTAGCACTCTGGACTCTAAATCCAGCGATCTGAGTTCAAATCTAAGTGAAACCTGGGCAGCTCTTTGTACATGTGTTTCAGTTTCTCCACTTACACTGAGTTCTCCTGTGCCAAAGATTTAACATAAAAAGAGAAAGTTAAAATCAACATGCAAAACAAAGATTTGAATGTTCCAAGCATCCATGGAGTGATCACTTTGAGTTCGATGGCCAAATCTACCATTAAAGCAGGATTACAGAAACTTAAAATTGACTTTATGACACAACACTCTTACGAACTGTGTCACGCAAAACAACCATACCCTATGATTTATGTCAATGTTCACATAACACTTTTTCCAGGTGTATGAAACTGACAAGGATTTGAAGCTGAAATGGCTTCAGGAAATGTTGGTGTTTTCTTCCTGAATCATCTTTTCTTGTGTTTTTCAGAATTTCCTACAGCAGTTTGTGAACATTTTTGGTGGTGTTTTTCTAAAATTATTTTGGGCATCTTTTGAGTCTGTTTTTGTGGCATTTCTTTGTAGCTCACAAAACGCACCAAAAGCCACTTTGAAACCTTTAAGGAGTTTTTCAAATCTTGCCATTGATTTGTATTATAAGTATGGAGCTATTCTAAATGAAAAACACCTGAAGATTGATATGCTTATTTTAGTTAACCGCTTGGCATTTCGGAAACTTGATGTGGTTAAAAGGCACTCAAAAGCCTGATCATATGAACAGCAAGTCTTTTTTACATGGAAATAAATTTGTTCAGTGTTTTCAGCATTTTCATAGTAATTTTCAGAATTTTTTTGGAATGGACCCTCTCCAAATCTGTCTTATGAATAGTTAAAATTCTTAAACTGTACATGATTCCCATTGATGATGACTTTAAATGAGATTTTTACATTTTACTGTGGCCTGGAATTTTTCTTTTTTTTTCTGGTATGTTTTCCAGAGGGATAATCAATTATCTTGATCACGATGCTGTAACAAAAGGTGTGTGAAACTCTTCAGAGTTGGCTGTCTGAGTAGTCGTGGCTGAGTGGTTAAGGCGGTGGACTACAAATCCATTGGGGTTTATCCTTTCAGGCTCAAATCCTGCCGACTATGTACAGTTAGGTCCATATATATTCAGACAAAGACAACATTTTTCTAACTTTGGTTATAGATAATACCACAATTACTTTTTAAACAAAACAATTCAGGTGCAGTTGAAGTTCAGACTTTCAGCTTTCATTTGAGGGTACCCACATTAGAATTGAATGAAGGGTTTAGGAGTTTCAGTTCCTTAACATGTGCCACCCTGTTTTTAAAGGGACCAAAAGTAATTGGACAATTGACTCCAAGGCTATTTCATGGACAGGTGTGGGCAATCCCTATGTTATGTCATTCTCAATTAAGCTGATAAAAGTCCTGGAGTTGATTTGAGGTGTGTTGCTTGCATTTGGAAGGTTTTGCTGTGAAGTAAACATGCGGTCAAAGGAGCTCTCCATGCATGTGAAACAAGCTATCCTTAAGCTGCAAAAACAGAAAAAACCCATCCGAGAAATTGCAACAATATTAGGAGTGACAAAATCTACAGTTTGGCACATCCTGAGAAAGAAAGTAAGCATTGGTGAACTTATCGATACAAAAAGACCTGGGCGCCCATGGAAGACAACAGTGGTGGATGATCACAGAATAATCTCCATGGTGAAAATAAAAACCCCTTCACAACAGCCAACCAATTGAACAAAACTCTCCTTGAGGTAGGCGTATCAATATCCAAATCTACCATAAAGAGAAGACTGCATGAAAGTAAATACAGAGGGTTCACTGCATGGTGCAAGCCACTCATAAGCATCAAGAATAAAAAGGCTAGACTGGACTTTGCTACAAAAATATCTAAAAAAGCCTGCACAGTTCTGGAATAACATTGTTTGGACAGATGAAACCAAGATCAACCTCTACCAGAATGATGGAAAGAGAAAAGTATGGTGAAGGCGTGGTACAGCTCATGATCCAAAGCATACCACATCATCTGTAAAACACAGCGGAGTGTTGTGGATTCTGTTTGTGGGCTCCCTCTGGTGGTTACTGCTGGTACTGGGTGACTTTGGTGGGTTGCGGCCTTTGGTTTCCACCTGTCCATCAGAGGCTGGGTGTTTCCTATTTTACCTGGCCTTTCTGTCATTCCCTTGCCGGCTATCAATGTATTCAGATGTGCTCTGTTTGGTTCCTGCCTACCTGCTCCCAGATCTTTCAGGATAAGCTAAGTGCTGATTTTCAGTTGTTTGGTTTTTTGTCCAGCTTGCTTATTATGTCTCTATGCTAGCTGGTAGCTCTAGTGGACTGAGGTTCTCCCCATGTGCCATGAGTTGGCACATGGGTTCTTGTAATCTCAGGATGGTTTTTTAATTAGGGTTTTTTGCTGACCGCTCAGTCCCCTTTTGTATCGTTCTGCTTTCTAGTTTACAGCGGGCCTCAATTTGCTAAAGCTATATATATCATCTCAATGTGTGTGCCTTCCTCTCATTTCACCGTCAATACATGTGGGGGGCAACTATATCTTTTGGGGTTCGTTCCTCTGGAGGCAAGTGAGGTCTTATTTTCTCTGCAGTACTAGTTAGCTCTTAGGCTGGTGCGTGGCGTCTAGAACCAACGTAGGCACGCTCCCTGGCTATCTCTAGTTGCGTTTGTCAGGCATAGGGCAGCGGTCAGCCCAGGTTCCATCACCCTAGAGCTCGTCCGTTATTTATTTGTACTTTGCTTGTCCTGTGCTATCCCTAGCCATTGGGGATTCATGACAGTATAGCCGGCCCACAAAGTGTTAATTGTTTGGGCTGAAGCAGGAGGAATAGAAGTGTTCAAGGGAATTTTTTTTTTTTTTTTTTTTTCCCTTCAGAGTTTTGCTGCCTAGCCCTTAATTGCTGTCTAGCTGCTTCTTACCTCCTCTTAACCCTTGAATGGCTCTGATCTTAGCTGTTTAACATGGATGTCCAGAGTTTGGCTTCCAGCCTGAGTAATCTCGCGGCAAAAGTTCAAAACATACAGGATTTTGTTGTTCACACTCCCATGTCTGAACCTAGAATTCCTATTCCAGAGTTTTTTTCTGGAGATAGATCTACCTTCCTGAATTTCAGGAACAATTGTAAATTGTTTCTTTCTTTAAAATCTCGCTCCTCTGGAGACCCTGCTCAACAGGTCAAGATTGTCATATCTTTCCTACGGGGCGACCCTCAGAATTGGGCATTTGCATTGGCACCAGGGGATCCTGCATTGCTCAGTGTGGATGCATTTTTTCTGGCATTGGGATTGCTCTATGAGGAACCTAACATAGAGATTCAGGCTGAAAAGGCTTTATTAGCCCTCTCTCAGGGGCATGATGAAGCGGAAATATATTGTCAGAAATTTCGGAAATGGTCGGTGCTTACTCAGTGTAATGAGTGCGCCCTGGCTGCAAACTTCAGAAATGGTCTTTCTGAGGCCATTAAGGATATTATGGTGGGGTTCCCTACGCCTACTGGTCTGAATGAGTCTATGGCTATGGCCATTCAGATTGATCGGCGTTTACGGGAGCGCAAACCCGTGCACCAGTTGGCGGTGTCTTCTGAACAGGCACCTGAGACTATGCAATGTGATAGAATTCAGTCCAGAAGTGAACGGCAAAATTATAGGCGGAAAAATGGATTGTGTTTTTATTGTGGTGATTCAGCTCATGTTATATCAGCATGCTCTAAACGCACAAAAAGGGTTGATAAATCTTTTGCCATTGATACTCTGCAGTCTAAGTTCATTTTGTCTGTGACTCTGATTTTTTCACTGTCTTCCATTTCCGTCGATGCCTATGTGGATTCGGGCGCTGCCCTGAGTCTTATGGATTGGTCATTTGCTAAACGCTGCGGTTTTAGTCTGGAGCCTCTGGAAGTTCCTATTCCTCTGAAGGGAATTGACTCTACACCATTGGCTATGAATAAACCGCAGTATTGGACACAAGTGACCATGCACATGACTCCCGTTCATCAGGAGGTGATTCGCTTCCTTGTACTGTATAATTTACATGATGTACTAGTGCTTGGTCTGCCATGGTTACAAACTCATAATCCTGTCCTGGACTGGAAAACAATGTCTGTGCTAAGCTGGGGATGTCAGGGGGTACATGATGATGCACCTCCGATTTCAATCGCTTCATCTACTCCTTCTGAGATCCCTGCGTTTTTGTCTGACTATAGGGATGTTTTTGAGGAGCCTAAGCTCAATTCGCTCCCTCCTCATAGAGAGTGTGACTGTGCTATAGAATTGATTCCTGGCAGTAAGTTCCCTAAGGGTCGTTTATTTAATCTGTCACTGCCAGAGCATACTGCTATGCGGAATTATATTAAGGAGTCCTTGGAAAAGGGACATATTCGTCCATCTTCGTCCCCTCTGGGAGCAGGTTTTTTTTTCGTGGCAAAAAAAGATGGTTCCCTGAGGCCTTGTATAGATTATCGCCTTCTGAATAAGATTACAGTCAAATATCAGTATCCATTGCCATTATTTACTGATTTGTTTGCTCGCATTAAGGGGGCTAGGTGGTTCACTAAGATAGATCTTCGCGGTGCGTATAATCTGGTGCGGATAAAACAGGGTGATGAGTGGAAAACCGCATTTAATACGCCTGAGGGCCATTTTGAGTATTTGGTAATGCCGTTTGGACTCTCCAATGCTCCGTCAGTCTTTCAGTCCTTTATGCACAATATTTTCCGTGAATATCTGGATAAGTTTATGATTGTGTATTTGGATGATATTTTGGTGTTTTCTGATGACTGGGAGTCTCATGTTCTACAGGTCAGGAAGGTGTTTCAGGTTCTGCGGGCCAATTCTCTGTTTGTGAAGGGCTCAAAGTGTCTCTTCGGAGTCCAGAAGATTTCTTTTTTGGGGTACATTTTTTCTCCTTCTACTATTGAGATGGATCCCGTTAAGGTTCAGGCTATTTGTGACTGGACACAACCTACATCTGTTAAGAGCCTTCAGAAGTTCTTGGGGTTTGCTAATTTTTATCGTCGGTTCATTGCTAATTTTTCCAGTATTGTTAAAACTTTGACTGATTTGACTAAAAAGGGTGCTGATGTTGCTGATTGGTCTACTGCGGCCGTGAAGGCCTTTCGGGAACTTAAGCGCCGGTTTTCTTCTGCTCCTGTGTTGTGTCAACCAGATGTTTCACTTCCTTTTCAGGTTGAGGTTGATGCTTCCGAGATTGGAGCGGGGGCGGTTTTGTCACAGAGAAGTTCTAATGGCTCGGTGATGAAGCCATGTGCTTTCTTCTCTAGAAAATTCTCGCCCGCCGAGCGCAATTATGATGTGGGTAATCGGGAGCTTTTGGCCTTGAAGTGGGCATTTGAGGAGTGGCGTCATTGGCTTGAGGGTGCTAAACATCGTGTGGTGGTCTTGACTGATCACAAGAATCTCATTTACCTTGAGTCTGCCAGGCGTTTGAATCCTAGACAGGCTCGTTGGTCGTTATTTTTTTCTCGTTTCAATTTCGTGGTTTCATACCTGCCAGGTTCAAAGAATGTGAAGGCAGATGCTCTTTCCAGGAGTTTTGTGCCTGACTCTCCTGGAGACACTGGGCCTACTGGTATCCTTAGGGATGGGGTAATATTGTCCGCCGTATCCCCAGACTTGCGACGCGCATTGCAGGAGTTTCAGGTGGATAAACCGGATCGATGTCCACCAGAAAGACTGTTTGTTCCGGATGATTGGACCAGTAGAGTCATCTCCGAGGTCCATTCTTCTGTGTTGGCTGGTCATCCTGGAATATTTGGTACAAGAGACTTGGTGGCCAGGTCTTTTTGGTGGCCTTCCTTGTCTAGGGATGTGCGTACCTTTGTGCAGTCTTGTGAAGTGTGTGCTCGAGCTAAGCCTTGCTGTTCACGGGCCAGTGGGTTGTTGTTATCCTTGCCCATCCCGAAGAGGCCTTGGACGCACATTTCCATGGATTTTATTTCTGATCTCCCGGTTTCACAGAAAATGTCCGTTATCTGGGTTGTGTGTGACCGTTTTTCTAAGATGGTTCATTTGGTGCCCTTGCCTAAGTTGCCCTCCTCCTCTGAGTTGGTTCCTTTATTTTTTCAGAACGTGGTTCGTTTGCATGGGATTCCGGAGAATATCGTTTCTGACAGGGGATCCCAGTTTGTGTCTAGATTTTGGCGGACGTTTTGTGCCAAGATGGGCATTGATTTGTCTTTCTCGTCTGCATTCCATCCTCAAACGAATGGCCAGATGGAGCGAACTAATCAGACCTTGGAAACTTATTTGAGGTGTTTTGTTTCTGCTGATCAAGATGACTGGGTTGCTTTTTTGCCACTGGCCGAATTTGCTCTTAATAATCGGGCTAGTTCTGCCACGTTGGTCTCTCCTTTTTTTTGTAATTCGGGGTTTCATCCTCGTTTTTCCTCTGGTCAGGTGGAGTCTTCGGATTGTCCTGGAGTGGACGTGGTGGTGGACAGGCTACATCAGATTTGGAATCAGGTGGTGGACAATTTGAAGTTGTCTCAGGAGAAAACTCAGCAGTTTGCTAATCGCCGTCGCCGCGTGGGTCCCCGACTTCTTGTTGGGGATTTGGTGTGGTTGTCTTCTCGTTTTGTCCCTATGAAGGTCTCTTCTCCTAAGTTCAAGCCTCGGTTCATCGGTCCTTATAGGATCTCGGAGATTCTTAACCCTGTATCTTTTCGTTTGGATCTCCCAGCATCGTTTGCTATTCATAATGTGTTCCATCGGTCGTTGTTGCGGAGGTATGAGGTGCCCGTTGTTCCTTCGGTTGAGCCTCCTGCTCCGGTGCTGGTGGAGGGAGAATTGGAGTATGTTGTTGAAAAGATCTTGGATTCTCGTGTTTCCAGACGCAAACTCCAGTATTTGGTTAAGTGGAAGGGTTATGGTCAGGAGGATAATTCCTGGGTGGTCGCCTCCGATGTTCATGCGACTGATTTGGTCCGCGCCTTCCATAGAGCTCACCCTGATCGCCCTGTGGGTTCTCGTGAGGGTTCGGTGACCCCTCCTCAAGGGGGGGGTACTGTTGTGGATTCTGTTTGTGGGCTCCCTCTGGTGGTTACTGCTGGTACTGGGTGACTTTGGTGGGTTGCGGCCTTTGGTTTCCACCTGTCCATCAGAGGCTGGGTGTTTCCTATTTTACCTGGCCTTTCTGTCATTCCCTTGCCGGCTATCAATGTATTCAGATGTGCTCTGTTTGGTTCCTGCCTACCTGCTCCCAGATCTTTCAGGATAAGCTAAGTGCTGATTTTCAGTTGTTTGGTTTTTTGTCCAGCTTGCTTATTATGTCTCTATGCTAGCTGGTAGCTCTAGTGGACTGAGGTTCTCCCCATGTGCCATGAGTTGGCACATGGGTTCTTGTAATCTCAGGATGGTTTTTTAATTAGGGTTTTTTGCTGACCGCTCAGTCCCCTTTTGTATCGTTCTGCTTTCTAGTTTACAGCGGGCCTCAATTTGCTAAAGCTATATATATCATCTCAATGTGTGTGCCTTCCTCTCATTTCACCGTCAATACATGTGGGGGGCAACTATATCTTTTGGGGTTCGTTCCTCTGGAGGCAAGTGAGGTCTTATTTTCTCTGCAGTACTAGTTAGCTCTTAGGCTGGTGCGTGGCCTCTAGAACCAACGTAGGCACGCTCCCTGGCTATCTCTAGTTGCGTTTGTCAGGCGTAGGGCAGCGGTCAGCCCAGGTTCCATCACCCTAGAGCTCGTCCGTTATTTATTTGTACTTTGCTTGTCCTGTGCTATCCCTAGCCATTGGGGATTCATGACAGCGGAGGCAGTGTGATGGCTTCAGCATGCATGGCTGCCAGTGGCACTGGGTCACTAGTGTATATTGATGATGTGACACAGGACAGAAGCAGCCGAATGAATTCTGAGGTACTCAGAGACATACTGTGTGATCAGATCCAGCCAAATGCAGCAAAACTGATTGGTCATCGTTTCATACTACAGATGGACAATGACCCAAAACATAAAGCCAAAGCAACCCAGGAGTTTAATAAAGCAAAGAAGTGGAATATTCTTGAATGGCCATGTCAGTCACCTGATCTCAACCCAATTGAGCATGCATTTCACTTGTTAAAGACTAAACTTCAGACAGAAAGGCCCATAAACAGCAACTGAAAACCAACGCAGTGAAGGCCTGGCAGAGCATCAAAAAGGAGGAAACACAGTGTCTGGTGATGTCCATGAGTTCAAGACTTCAGGCAGTCATTGCCAACAAAGAGTTTTCAACCAAGCACTAAAAATGAACATTTTTTTTTTTAAATTGTTGAATTTGTCCAATTACTTTTGGTTCTTTAAAAACAGGGTGGCACATGTTAAGGAGCTGAAACTCCTAAACCCTTCATCCAATTTTAATGCGGATACCCTCAAATGAAAGCTGAAAGTCTGAACTTCAACTGCATCTGAATTGTTTTGTTTAAAAATTCATTGTGGTAATGTCTATAACCAAAATTAGAAAAATGTTGTCTCTGTCCAAATATATATGGACCTAACTATATATGTTCCTAAAGCTTTTTGACTGATTACCTGAGCAGATAAATTTGTGTTTCCTAGTCTATCCCTCATGACTGTGATATGCAAACGTTGGAACGGGTTACTAGTACCAGACTGACTTGTTTTTTTGATGTACCTTCCATAAGCCAATCTGGCGCTACTTCCCATGTGCTTCATGCCGCTAATCAAAAGAAGCGCAGTGAGTGCCACCAGGTAAGTGGTGCTTCTCCCGCTTTTGTCAAGCGGCCACAGACCATTGTTGTGGCAGATGTACTGGGACATGCACTTTGATTTGCAACAACTTTGAATTACACTGGTCAACAGCATTTTTGGTGCCAAAGATATTTCATCAAATTTAGGGTATTTTTGGGGTGCTGATTCTGAATATGTCATCAGTTTTACCAGATTGGCTCAAGTTTTTTGGTATCTTATTTATAGCACTTGTTGGTAAATGCGACGCATCATCTCATTAATTTCTTTGGATTAGTACTTGAACTGAGCAGTTCTCAATATAGTTTTGTGTTAATTAGTGTTCTAAAAGTTTGTTCATAGCTCTGTTTTCCAGTGAAAAGCATGAACTCATCAAGAAGAAGTTGTCTTAACGATCCAGACTCATTCTGATACATTTGTGGTGAATACACACTGCCAAAACATAGAAGAAACATAACAGACTTCGTAAAATTATTTACGAAATTATTACGAAAATGGAGCAAAGGACAAAGAAAAAGCTTCAAATTTGGTGTTCCAATGGTGTGGAGAGAGCCAAAAAATCATCATGATGACTGTTATTTATGGTAAACACAGGTACAGGCACATCTTCACAATGAGGGACAGGCCTTCTTGCAGATTCCATGTTACTCCCATTTTCGTTTCTTATGCTTATTGAATCCTTGCACTTGCACTGCACAGAAATAACAGTCATCATGATGATTTTTTGGCTCTCTCCACACCATTGGAACACCAAATTTGAAGCTTTTTCTTTGTCCTTTGCTCCATTTTCGTAATAATTCGATACATGCTTTGCACACTATGTGTGGTGCCCAAAACTTGTCTTGGTCCCCAAGCATAACCCCAAAATAGGCAAAATACACTTTTTTTACGAAGTCTGTTATGTTTCTTCTATGTTTTAGCAGTGTGTATTCACCACAAATGTAACAGAATGAGTCTGGATCGTTAAGACAACTTCTTCTTGATGAGTTCATGCTTTTCACTGGAAAACAGACAACAACATAAAGTTAGTGCAAAAATCAAGCTATGAACAAACTTTTAGAACACTAATTAACACAAAACTATATTGAGAACTGCTCAGTTCAAGTACTAATCCAAAGAAATTAATGAGATGATGCGTCGCATTAAACAACAAGTGCTATAAATAAGATACCAAAAATGTCAAAAACTTGAGCCAATCTGGCAAAACTGATAGCATATTCAGAATCAGCACCCCAAAAATACCCCAAATTCATTAAAATATTTTGGACACCAGAAAAAATTTTTTTTTTTGTTGACCTGTGTTATCTCTTGGATGAAACCTTTAACCACACAATGAAAACATTTTAGCCACTTCTGGATGAACAGCTTTCCTTACAGTGTAAGTTTGCAATTAATTTTTTTCTTACCCTTTTTTCAAGTAGCAGACATCTGGTGGTAAATGTGACTTTCTCTTTGCCACATTTTAACCAAAAAACAGACGAACAAAAAAATAAACATTTTAGGCAAAACTCAACTATCCTTGACAAAATATGCAAAACATTTGGCCCTACAAATGTTGCACACGGTAAACACAAAGGATACTGTCCAGAGGTATTAAATAATAGTGAGAGTGTGGTAAATGGAGTACGGACGACGGCCGTTTCGCACTGCAAGTGCTTTGACGGGTCCAGGTAAAAGATTACACTACGTCATTTCCTTTTAAAGGTTTTCAGACGAATTAACATATAAATCAAATCAAATGTGACATACAAGTGAAAAATTAATAGTGAATGTGACGTAACAAACAAGTAATCCATATACAGACCTGCAACAATAAATGTTTCAATGACATTTCTTATTTTAATATTATCAATATAAATATAATGACACTCATTTATTATCAGCAAAGACTGAATTCTATATTGAACTATATACCTTAGCTATAAAAATGCTATAAAAATACCGACATATCTAGACGATCATTTAAGCCGATTAGTCCTTGAGCATTCGTATTTAAAATCCATCTGGCTTCTTTTTGCAATAATATCTTATGATGATCGCCTCCCTGTACAGGGTATTTTACAATCTCTATACCGGCAAAACTAAGCAAATCAGGATCAGCATTATGCCTTTCTTTCATGTGTTGAATTAACTAACCTAAGACAACCTTTGCCTGTTTTAATCGAATTATAATGTTCCTTGAACCCTACAATTAGCGGTCTTATTGTTTTCCCGATATAAAAATATCGGCATGGGCAGAACAAAACGTACACCACAAATTTACTTTTACATAAAATTAGATCTTTTACATTATGTGTAATGCAACCTATCTGAATCGGATTTTTTATCAAATGGAGATGGCAAAACCTACAATTGCCGCATCTATGATTACCAACCGGTGCGTTACTAGTTAACCAAACGTTTCTTGGAACTGACAATCTGTTGTGTACCAAAAGGTCAGATAAATTATGAGCACGTTTACATGCAAATTTTGGGGCACCTATATATAGTTGTTGATCTTTCACAACTATATATAGGTGCCCCAAAATTTGCATATAAACGTGCTCATAATTTATCTGACCTTTTGGTACACAACAGATTGTCAGTTCCAAGAAACGTTTGGTTAACTAGTAATGCACCGGTTGATAATCATAAATGCGGCAATTGTAGGTTTTGCCATCTCCATTTGATAAAAAATCCGATTCAGATAGGTTCCATTACACATAATGTAAAAGATCTAATTTTATGTAAAAGTAAATTTGTGGTGTACGTTTTGTTCTGCCCATGCCGATATTTTTATATCGGGAAAACAATAAGACCGCTAATTGTAAGGTTCAAGGAACATTATAATTCGATTAAAACAGGCAAAGGTTGTCTTAGGTTAATTCAACACATGAAAGAAAGGCATAATGCTGATCCTGATTTGCTTAGTTTTGCCGGTATAGAGATTGTAAAATACCGTGTACAGGGAGGCGATCATCATAGGATATTATTGCAAAAAGAAGCCAGATGGATTTTAAATACGAATGCTCAAGGACCAATCGGCTTAAATGATCGTCTAGATATGTCGGTATTTTTATAGCATTTTTATAGCTAAGGTATATAGTTCAATATAGAATTCAGTCTTTGCTGATAATAAATGAGTGTCATTATATTTATATTGATAATATTAAAATAAGAAATGTCATTGAAACATTTATAGTTGCAGGTCTGTATATGGATTACTTGTTTGTTACGTCACATTTACAATTAATTTTTCACTTGTATGTCACATTTGATTTGATTTATATGTTAATTCGTCTGAAAACCTTTAAAAGGAAATGACATAGTGTAATCTTTTACCTGGACCCGTCGAAGCACTTGCAGTGCAAAACGGCCGTCGTCCGTACTCCGTTTACCGCACCCTCACTATGCACCTGCAGTCCTGATGGATTTTAAAGCTTGTCAGTAATAAATACTATGTATCACACAGCAACAACTGGGTGAGTGCCGCATCTTTTATTTCTTCGTTTGCATTTGGATCTACAGCGCTATTTTTTCCTATGCTGAGCACCGTGTACCCATAGCTGTTGTGAGACCCGCTGTTCAGAGTTTCGTTATCAGCTATACGCTGGGGAACTTGCACGGTTCTAGTGCCGTCCTGTTACTTCTTATTTTGTATGGAATTAAATAATAGTGTTATACCACTCCCCTAGTGTTCGGCTTTGGTTCGTCGAACTGGGGCATGTTCAACTAATGTTCGTCAAACGTTCGACGAACACCGTCAAACCCAATTGAAATCAAAGGCAGGCAAACACAAACACATACAAACACATAGAAAACACATAGAAAATACCTTAAAAGGTGTCCAAAAGCTGACAAACTGCTCAGGAGACACAACAAAAACATGGAAAAGTCACAACTACAGATAGTCATGCGAAAGGAGGAGACACAGATATAGGCATGTCATGCCCTTCTAAAATCAAGAAAGGCTGGAGTAAAAATCTAAAATCACCCTTCCAACACCCAGACGTCGTAACAAAAAAATAAAAAAATAAATATCTTTAGGTAGAATGGCAGCGGGTCAATTCAGAACACTTTCCTTAGAAAATGTAGTAGTACCCCCGTTGGGAGTTGTGCCAAAAAAGGAACCCAATACATTCAGACTAATCCACCATTTGTCATATCCAAGGGGCAGGTCAGTAAACGACAACATCGACGCGGAACCAAGTACAGTACTATGTACTGTACCTCCTTTGACGAGGCAATCAGGCGGGTCAAGAAGTTGGGAAGGGGCACCCCAATGGCCAAAACAGACATTGAGGAGGCGTTCCAGTCACTACCTGTGCTTCCAAATAGTGTCCTCCCATTGGGCTGCTTCTGTGAAGAAGCATACTACATAGATCGCTGTTTGCCCATGGGGTGCTCCATATCCTGCTCACTATTTGAGGCGTTTAGTTGCTTCCTCAAATGTGTCGTCATGGACGTTTCTAAGGCAGCACATATTATCCATTACCTCGACGACTTCTTATGCTTGGGCCCAAAAGATTCGCCACAGTGTGAATACACGCGGTAGTCCACCTGTGAGAAGGAGAGAGCTGGAGGGAGAGTGGACACCCCAGAGCCAAGGGGTTAGATTAAGAAAGGAAGAAGGGGGTGTAGCTTGCTTCATGGGTGGGTAATCTGCTGAGTAGCAGAAATTGCTACTAGGTCCAAAAGGATTTCCTGGGCTAGATGCAGTTAAAAATTAGTAATTAGATCAACAGGCGGTATAGCTTGCTTCATGGTTGGGGTACTCTGCTGAGTAGCACAAAATGCTACTATGTACAAAATGATTTCCTGGGCTTGATTCAGGTAAAAATTAATAATTAGATCAACAGGTGGTGTAGCTTGCTTCATGGGTGGGGTACACTGCTGAGTAGCACAAAATTCTACTAGGCCCAAAAGGATTTCCTGGGCTAGATGCCGTTAAATAATAGTACTTAGGTGAACAGGCGGTGTAGCTTGCTTCATGGGTGGGGTAATCTGCTGAGTAGCAGAAATTGCTACTAGGCCCAAAAGGATTTCCTGGGCCAGATGCCGTTAAAAAATAGTACTTAGGTGTTGTGAATTCTGCTCTTGGGCTCCCTCCGGTGGTTATAATTGGTAATGTTATGAGTTCTGCTCTTGGGCTCCCTCCGGTGGTTATAAGTGGTACTGCTGCTCCTTTGGATTTCAGCAGTCATCAGGTGCTTTCACTTATTACCAATTCTGACTGGGCTATTTAGTCTGACCAGATCCTTTGGTTAGTGCCAGTTGTCCATTGTTCCTGGGTGGATTCACATCTCTTCCTGGATTCTCCTGCTTATCTGTTCAAATCATCAAAGATAAGTCCTGGCTTGGTTTTTGCAGTCCACATACTGTGGACTTTATTGTTCAGTGCATTTCTATGTTTTTCTTGTCCAGCTTTGTCAGTGTGGATTTATTTAGTCAAGCTGGAAGCTCTCGAGAAGCAGATTTTCCCTCCATGCCTTTAGTTAGGTGTGGAGATTTTTGTATTATCTGTGGTGGATTTTTCTAGTGATTTGTAATACTGACCGCATAGTACTCTGTCCTATTATGTCTATTTAGCTAGATTGGCCTCCTTTGCTAAATTCTGTTTTCAGTCTGTGTATGTTTTTTTCCTCTCCTCTCACAGTCAATATACACTTAGGTCCATATATATTTGGACAGAGACATCATTTTTCTAATTTTGGTCATAGACATTACCACAATGAATTTTAAACAAAACAATTCAGATGCAGTTGAAGTTCAGACTTTCAGCTTTCATTTGAGGGTATCCACATTAAAGTTGGGTGAAGGGTTTAGGAGTTTCAATCCTTAACATGTGCCACCCTGTTTTTAAAGGGACCAGAAGTAATTGGACAGATTCAATAATTTTAAATAAAATGTTCATTTTTAGTAATTGGTTGAAAACCCTTTGTTGGCAATGACTGCCTGATGTCTAGAACTCATGGACATCACCAAACGCTGTGTTTCCTCCTTTTTGATGCTCTGCCAGGCCTTCACTGCGGTGGTTTTCAGTTGCTGTTTGTTTGTGGGCCTTTCTGTCTGAAGTTTAGTCTTTAACAAGTGAAACGCATGCTCAATTGGGTTGAGATCAGGTGACTGACTTGGCCATTCAAGAACATTCCACTTCTTTGCTTTAATAAACTCCTGGGTTGCTTTGGCTTTATGTTCTGGGTCATTGTCCGTCTGTAGTATGAAGCAACGACCAATCAGTTTTGCTGCATTTGGCTGGATCTGAGCACACCGTATGTCTCTGAATACTTCAGAATTAATTTGGCTGCTTCTGTCCTGTGTCACATCATCAATAAACACTAGTGACCCAGTGCCACTGGCAGCCATGCATGCCCAAGCCATCACACTGCCTCCGCCATGTTTTACAGATGATGTGGTATGCTTTGGATCATGAGCTGTACCACACCTTTGCCATACTTTTCTCTTTCCATCATTCTGGTAGAGGTTGATCTTGGTTTCATCTGTCCAAAGAATGTTCTTCCAGAACTGTGCTGGCTTTTTTAGATTTTTTTTTAGCAAAGTCCAGTCTAGCCTTTTTATTCTTGATGCTTGAGTGGCTTGCTCCGTGCAGTGAACCCTCTGTATTTACTTTCATGCAGTCTTCTCTTTATGGTAGATTTGGATATTGATACGCCGACCTCCTGGAGAGCGTTGTTCACTTGGTTGGCTGTTGTGAAAGGGTTTCTCTTCACCATGGAGATTATTCTGCGATCATCCACCACTGTTGTCTTCCGTGGGCGCTCAGGTCTTTTTGCATTGATGAGTTCACCAGTGCTTTCTTTCTTTCTCAGGATGTACCAAACTGTAGATAATGCCACTCCTAATATTGTAGCAATTTCTCAGATGGGTTTTTTCTGTTTTCGCAGCTTAAGGATGGCTTGTTTCACCTGCATGGAGAGCTCCTTTGACCGCATGTTTACTTCACAGCAAAACCTTCCAAATGCAAGCACCACACCTCAAATCATCTCCAGGCCTTTTATCTGCTTAATTGAGAATGACATAACAAAGGGATTGCCCACACCTGTCCATGAAATAGCCTTGGAGTCAATTGTCCAATTACTTATGGTCCCTTTAAAAACAGGGTGGCATATGTTAAGGAGCTGAAACTCCTAAACCCTTCATCCAATTTTAATGCGGATACCCTCAAATGAAAGCTGAAAGTCTGAACTTCAACTGCATCTGAATGGTTTAGTATAAAATTCATTGTGGTAATGTCTATAACCAAAATTAGAAAAATGTTGTGTCTGTCCAAATATATATGGACCTAACTGTATGTGGGGGGCTGTCTATCTTTTGGGGATTTTCTCTGAAGCAAGATAGTTTTCCGTTTCTATCTATAGGGGTAATTAGTTCTCCGGCTGTGTCGAGGTGTCTAGGACTGGTAGGTACATCCCACAGCTACTGCTAGTTGCAGTGTTAAGTTCAGGGTCTGCGGTCAGTACAGGTACCACCTCCTCCAGAGCACGTCTGATGCTGCTCCTAAGCCACCAGATCATAACAGTACAACTGGCCAAGAATGAGTTAAATGCAAAGAAGGGAAGAAAAGTGATGAGCCATTTTTTTTTCTGCAGTCTACTTTGTCTTCTCTTCCCTCTTAATCTCTGGGTGGTTCAGGAGTTTGGCGCTGACATGGATGTTCAGGCTTTGGCTTCGCGTGTGGATCAACTTGCTGCAAGAGTACAGGGTATTTTTGATTATGTTGTCCAGACTCCGGTTCTAGAGCCTAAAATTCCAACTCCGGATTTGTTTTTTGGGGACAGGTCCAAGTTTTTGAGCTTTAAAAATAACTGCAAACTGTTTTTTGCTCTGAAACCCCGTTCCTCTGGTGATCCCATTCAGCAAGTTAAAATTGTCATTTCTCTGCTGCGTGGTGACCCTCAGGACTGGGCATTTTCCCTTGAATCAGGGAATCCAGCCTTGCTTAATGTAGACACCTTTTTTCAGGCGCTAGGGTTATTGTATGATGAACCTAATTCAGTGGATCATGCAGAAAAAACCTTGTTGACCCTGTGTCAGGGCAAGGAAGCGGCAGAATCATACTGCCAGAAATTTAGAAAATGGTCTGTGCTCACTAAATGGAATGAGGATGCTTTAGCGGCAATTTTCAGAAAGGGTCTTTCTAAATCTGTTAAGGACGTTATGGTGGGGTTCCCCACGCCTGCTGGTCTGAATGATTCTATGTCTCTGGCCATTCAGATTGATCGACGCTTGCGCGAGTGCAGAGATGTGCACACGATGGCATTATCCTCTGAGCGGAGTCCTGAGCCTATGCAGTGTGATAGGATTTTGACTAGAGCTGAACAGCAAGGATTCAGACGTCAGAATGGGTTGTGTTTTTACTGCGGCGATTCTGCTCATGTAATTTCTGATTGTTCTAAGCGTACTAAGAGAGTCACTAGGTCTGTTACCATCAGTACTGTACAGCCCAAATTTCTCTTATCTGTGACCTTGATCTGCTCATTGTCGTCATTTTCTGTCATGGCGTTTGTGGATTCAGGCGCCACTTTGAACTTGATGGACTTAGAATTCGCCAAGCATTGTGGTTTCCCCTTGCAGCCTTTGCAGACCCCTATTCCTTTGAGGGGTATTGATGCGACAACTTTGGCTAAAAATAAACCTCAGTTTTGGACACAGCTAACCATGTGCATGGCGCCAGCACATCAGGAAGATTGTCGTTTTCTGGTGTTGCATAATTTGCATGATGTTATTGTACTGGGTTTTCCATGGTTACAGGTACATAATCCAGTGCTGGATTGGAAATCTATGTCTGTGACTAGTTGGGGTTGTCAGAGGGTTCATAATGACGTTCCTTTGATGTCAATTTCCTCTTCCCCCTCTTCTGAAATTCCTGAGTTTTTGTCAGATTTCCAGGATGTGTTTGATGAGCCCAAGTCCAGTTCCCTTCCTCTGCATAGGGACTGTGATTGTGCTATTGACTTGATTCCAGGATGTAAGTTCCCTAAGGGCCGACTTTTCAACTTGTCTGTGCCAGAACATACCGCCATGCGGAGTTATGTTAAGGAGTCCTTGGAGAAAGGGCATATTCGGCCATCTTCGTCACCATTGGGAGCGGGATTCTTTTTTGTTGCCAAGAAGGATGGCTCCTTGAGACCCTGTACCCTTATCGCCTCTTGAATAAGATCACGGTCAAATTTCAATACCCTTTACCTTTGCTTTCTGATTTGTTTGCTAGGATTAAGGGGGCTAGTTGGTTTACTAAGATTGACCTTCGAGGGGCGTTTAATCTTGTTCATATTAAACAGGGTGACGAATGGAAAACTGCGTTTAATACGCCCGAAGGCCATTTTGAATACCTTGTGATGCCTTTCGGGCTTTCTAATACTCCATCTGTGTTTCAGTCCTTCATGCATGATATATTTCGGAATTATCTTGATAAATTCATGATTGTATATTTGGATGATATTTTGATTTTTTCCGATGATTGGGAGTCTCATGTGAAACAGGTCAGAATGGTATTTCAGATCCTTCGTGATAATGCTTTATTTGTGAAGGGGTCTAAGTGCATCTTTGGAGTTCAGAAGGTTTCTTTTTTGGGTTTCATTTTTTCTCCTTCGTCTATTGAAATGGATCCGGTTAAGGTTCAGGCCATTCATGATTGGGTTCAGCCCACACGTGTGAAGAGCCTTCAGAAATTTTTGGGCTTTGCTAATTTTTATCGCCGTTTCATTGCCAACTTATCCAGTGCGGTTCAACCCCTCTCCGATTTGACGAAGAAAGGCGCTGCTGTTACGAATTGGTCCTCTGCGGCTGTTTCTGCCTTTCAGGAGCTTTACTTCTGCCCCTGTGTTGCGTCAGCCGGATGTTTCTCTTCCTTTTCAGGTAGAGGTTGATGCTTCTGAGATTGGGGCAGGGGCCGTTTTGTCTCAGAGGAATTCTGATGGTTCCTTGATGAATCCGTGTGCCTTCTTTTCCCGAAAGTTTTCGCCTGCGGAACGCAATTATGATGTCGGCAATCGGGAGTTGTTGGCTATGAAGTGGGCATTTGAGGAATGGCGACATTGGCTTGAGGGGGCCAAGCATCATGTTGTGGTCTTGACCGATCATAAGAATCTGATTTACCTCGAGTCTGCCAAGCGGTTGAATCCTAGACAGGCTCGATGGTCCTTGTTTTTCTCCCGTTTTGATTTTGTGGTCTCGTATCTTCCGGGTTCTAAGAATGTTAAGGCTGATGCCCTCTCTAGGAGCTTTTTGCCTGATTCTCCTGGACTCCTTGAGCCGGTTAATATTCTCAAGGAAGGGGTGATTCTTTCTGCCATCTCCCCTGATTTACGACGGGTGCTTCAGGAATTTCAGGCTGATAAACCTGATCACTGTCCAGCGCGGGAAACTGTTTGTTCCTGATAGATGGACTAGTAAGGTGATTTCTGAGGTTCATTGTTCTGTGTTGGCTGGTCATCCTGGGATTTTTGGTACCAGAGATTTGGTTGGTAGGTCCTTTTGGTGGCCTTCTTTGTCACGGGATGTGAGTTCTTTTGTGCAGTCCTGTGGGACTTGTGCGCGGGCCAAGCCCTGCTGTTCCCGCGCTAGTGGCTTGCTTTTGCCTTTGCCGGTCCCTGAGAGGCCTTGGACGCATATTTCTATGGATTTTATTTCAGATCTCCCTGTTTCCCAGAAGATGTCTGTTATCTGGGTGGTTTGTGATTGGTTTTCTAAGATGGTTCATTTGGTGCCCTTGCCTAAGTTGCTTTCCTCTTCTGATTTGGTCCCGTTGTTTTTTCAGCATGTGGTTTGTTTGCATGGCATTCCTGAGAATATTGTGTCTGACAGAGGTTCCCAGTTTGTTTCTAGGTTTTGGCGGTCCTTTTGTGCTAGGATGGGCATTGATTTGTCTTTTTCTTCCGCATTTCATCCTCAGACAAATAGCCAAACCGAGCGAACTAATCAGACTTTGGAAACTTATTTGAGATGCTTTGTGTCTGCTGATCAGGATGATTGGGTGGCTTTCTTGCCATTGGCCGAGTTTGCCCTTAATAATCGGGCTAGTTCGGCTACTTTGGTTTTGCTTTTCTTTTGTAATTTTAATTTCCATCCTCGTTTTTCTTCAGGGCAGGATAAGCCTTCTGATTGTCCTGGTGTGGATTCTGTGGTGGACAGGTTGCAGCAGATTTGGACTCATGTGGTAGACAATTTGACGTTGTCTCAGGAGAAGGCTCAACGTTTTGCTAACCATCGTCGGTGTGTTGGTCCCTGGCTTCGGGTTGGGGATTTGGTCTGGTCGTCTTCTCGTCATGTTCCTATGAAGGTTTCTTCCCCTAAGTTCAAGCCTCGGTTTATTGGTCCTTATAAGATTTCTGAGATTATCAATCCTGTGTCTTTTCGTTTGGCACTTCCAGCCTCTTTTGCCATCCATAATGTTTTCGATAGATCTTTGTTGCGGAGATGTGTTGTGCCCGTTGTTCCCTCTGTTGATCCTCCTGCCCCGGTGTTGGTTGATGGGGAGTTGGAGTATGTGGTTGAGAAAATTTTGGATTCTCGTTTTTCAAGGCGGATGCTTCAGTATCTTGTCAAGTGGAACGGTTATGGCCAGGAGGATAATTCTTGGGTTGTTGCCTCCGATGTTCATGCGGCTGATTTGGTTCGTGCTTTTCATTTGGCTCGTCCTGATCGGCCTGGGGGCTCTGGTGAGGGTTCGGTGACCCCTCCTCAAGGTAGGGGTACTGTTGTGAATTCTGCTCTTGGGCTCCCTCCAGTGGTTATAAGTGGTAATGTTATGAGTTCTGCTCTTGGGCTCCCTCCGGTGGTTATAAGTGGTACTGCTGCTCCTTTGGATTTCGGCAGTCATCAGGTGCTTTCACTTATTACCAATTCTGACTGGGCTATTTAGTCTGGCCAGATCCTTTGGTTAGTGCCAGTTGTCCATTGTTCCTGGGTGGATTCACATCTCTTCCTGGATTCTCCTGCTTATCTGTTCAAATCATCAAAGATAAGTCCTGGCTTGGTTTTTGCAGTCCACATACTGTGGACTTTATTGTTCAGTGCATTTCTATGTTTTTCTTGTCCAGCTTTGTCAGTGTGGATTTATTTAGTCAAGCTGGAAGCTCTGGAGAAGCAGATTTTCCCTCCATGCCTTTAGTTAGGTGTGGAGATTTTTGTATTATCTGTGGTGGAATTTTCTAGTGATTTTTAATACTACCCGCATAGTACTCTGTCCTATTCTGTCTATTTAGCTAGATTGGCCTCCTTTGCTAAATTCTGTTTTCAGTCTCGTATGTTTTTCCCTCTCCTCTCACAGTCAATATATGTGGGGGGCTGTCTATCTTTTGGGGATTTTCTCTGAGGCAAGATAGTTTTCCGTTTCTATCTATAGGGGTAATTAGTTCTCCGGCTGTGTCGAGGTGTCTAGGACTGGTAGGTACATCCCACGGCTACTGCTAGTTGCGGTGTTAAGTTCAGGGTCTGCGGTCAGTACAGGTACCACCTCCTTCAGAGCACGTCTGATGCTGCTCCTAAGCCACCAGATCATAACACTTAGGTAAACAGGTGGTGTAGCTTGCTTCATGGGTGGGTTACTCTGCTGAGTAGCAGAAATTGCTACTAGGCCCAAAAGGATTTCCTGGGCCAGATGCCGTTAAAAAATAGTACTTAGGTAAACAGGCGGTGTAGCTTGCTTCATGAGCGGGGTACACTGCTGAGTAGCACAAAATTCTACTAGGCCCAAAATGATTTCCTGGGCCAGATGCCATTAAAAAATAGTACTTAGGTAAAGAGTCGGTGTAGCTTGCTTCATGGGTGCGGTACGCTGCTGAGCAGCACAAAATTCTACTAGGCCCAAAATGATTTCCTGGGCTAGATGCAGTTAAAAAAGAGTACTTAGGTAAACAGGCGGTGGGTGGGTGGGCTACTCTGCTGACTGGCAGACACTGAAGCTTTGGAGCAGACCTCTGAATCCCAGGCCATATTATGAGTAAACAACTCTGCAGATGGCACCACCCACCTGGAATTGACGATGGCAACATCATGTAAAACACAGCAATAAAGAGTCTCCATTTTTTTCAAAAAATTTGGCCACAGACACCACTTAAGTGGCATCAATTTCGCCAGAGTTTTTTAAAACGATTGGTGAGGTGATTTTCAAAACCACCACACACCACCAGCAGCGCTGAACACATATTCAGAGAGAATGCTGGCTGTGGGGTACAACAAGATGTACAAGGCGTGAGTGGGAGCTCAGGCCATTTTTCAAGATTGGAAGCCCAAAATGAGCAAGGGTCCAGTTCCACAGTCATGGCATTGATGTTAACATGGAGATACTCTTGTACCATCCTCTCTAGGCATTGGCTGTGCGTCAGACTTCTTGTCTTGGCCTTGCAAAGGATGGTCTAAAACTATCTTGAAATGATTGGAAAAAATTGCTGTTACCACCAGATGCGATGTTACTGTTATGGTTTAAGTGATGACTCAATAGTCCCACGGTTGGCAAGTTTGAACTCAGAGATTCACTACGTGCACCACTGGTGTTTTGTGGAAAAGCAGATGTTAGATTCTGTAAGAGTCTCTGCTGATACTCCTGCATGCGTGAATCCCTTTCTATGGCAGGAATTATTTCTCCAAATTTACTTTTGTACCAGGGATCTAAGATTGTGACAACCCAGTAGTCGGCATTACTTCGGATTCTGACAATTCGAGGGTCATGTTGCAGGTAATGCAGCAAGAAGGCACTCATGTGTCTTGCGCATCCAGGAGGAACAAGTCCTTGTTTTCTTGGTGGTGGCAAGGTGAGAATCATGCTTCCTTCCTCTGCCCTCTCCCCCCAACCTTGCACAACAGAAATTTGATCAAGGTCCCCCTCATCTGATGAGTCTTCCATGCCCAGCGCCAGTTCGTCCTCTACTTCTTCCCCGCCTCCTGCACCTTCCTCAACAGTTTGGCTGCTACCATGTGCCCTCGGTAATCCCTCTCCCCTAGCCTCCAATGCCAGCCGCCTTGGTGCTGCCGACTGTCTGGACCTTGAAGATATTATCCCTTCCACATACGAATCCTCCTTTTCCTCCTCCTCCTCTTGTTCCACCACCTGACTCCGAATACTGTTTAAGGTGTGCTCCAGCATGTAAATCACCGGAATATTCATGCTGATAATGGCATCGTCAGCACTAAACATCTTCGTCGCTATTTCAAAACTGTGCAGACGTGTGCATAGGTCCCTGATCTGAGACCACTCCTGCAGCGTGATTTTCCCCACCTCTGGATCTCGTTGGCCCAGGCTATATGTCATAATGTATTGCACCAGGGCTCGTCAGTGCTGCCACAGTCGCTGCAACTTGTGCAGAGTTGAATTCCACCGTGTGGGCACATCGCATTTCAGCCGTTGAACTGGCAGGCCCAACAACTTCTGTAGAGATGTAAGTCGTTGAGCTGTGGGATGCGAACGGCGGATGTGAGCACACAGGGACCATGCCCTCTGCAGAAAACCCATCTATTCCAGGATAGTGGGATAAAAATTGCTGGAAAACCAGGTTCAAAATGTGAGCCATACAAGGCACGTGTGTGACATTGCCCTGGCAAAGGGCCGCACCCAGGTTTGCAGCATTGTTGCACATGGCCTTCCCTCGCTGCAGGTTGAGTGGAGACAACCATTGATGGAACTCAGTCTCCAGAGCTGACCACAACTCCTCAGCTGTGTGACTCACATTTCCCAGACATTTCAATGTAAACACTGCCTGTTGAGCCCTGGTGACAGCATAGTAAGGAGGTGTGCAGGATTTATTCTGTGCAGTTAGAGCGCAGGTGGCATTACCAGACAGGCTTTGGGTGCAGGTGGAGGACTGAGAGGAGGTGGAGGAGGCAGAAGCAGTGGAGGAACGTCTAGATACAGAGGATCAACGAGTAACTCATGGGGACGGCAAGACTTGGACAGCAGCCTCTTCTCCTGATGTCGCCATAGTTACTCAGTGCTCAGTCACCGACATGTAATGCCCCTGTCCATGTCTACTCGTCCAAGTGTCTGTGGTGAAATGCACGATGTCACACACAGAATTTCTCAAGGAAGCAATGATGTTGTGTGTGACATGCTGGTGTAGCACAGGCACAGCTTTCTTTGAGAAGTAGTGGCAACTGGGCATCTGGTACTGGGGCACTGCGACGGACATAAGGTCTCGAAAATCCTCTGTGTCCACCACGCGGAAAGGCAGCATTTCTGTAGCCAACAGCTTGCAGATGGTGAAATTCAACCTCTTAGCTTTGTCATGGCTAGGAGGAAATGGTCTTTTACTTGTCCACATCTGAGGGACTGAGGGCTGGCTGCCGTGCTAAGACGGAGTTGAGTAGGGTGTCCCCGGCAAACTGCTGGTCTGTGAGGAAGGTGCAGGCGGAGATGTTATGTTGCCTTGATCAAAATGTGATGTTGATGTTGGAGAGATCTCAACACCAGCATGTGTTTCCACTTGCAAATGTCCTGACGACCTGCCAATCACACTGGCTGTTGTGGGTAAAGAGGTGGAAGGTCTGCATCCAAAAACCATGTGCGACTGCTGTCCCCACAATCACAGAGGATGAAGAGGATGCGGATGCACTTGATGGGGCATATGGTGGTTGACCCGGCCCACTAGGCCACATTGTAGCACAGTGAGCTTCCCACTGCAACTTATGCCTCATATCCATGTGACGGTTCATGCATGAAGTACTCAAGCTAGTCCTTTTTTGGCCTCTACTGAGATTTTGTTGACAAATCTTACAGACAACATGAGTTGGGTCATCCTTTGCGATGTCAAAAAATGCACAGGCTATGCAAGGCTTAGAGCCCGTGCGACCTGAAGAGCCACCACGACTTCTGCTCAGAGGCACAGATGGGGTTGAGGATGCAGCTGTTGACGTGCTTCCAGTACTCCATCTCTGTCCAGGAAGGCGCAACCTAACCTCGTCGTCAGACTCGTCACTAGCATCCTCCTCCACCTCCTCTGCTGACCTCATGGACTGGCGGACTGTGGGTTGACAGTAAGTGGGGTCTCCAACCTCATCATCATCATCCTGTGTGTTCTCACACCGGTCATCCTCAGAGCCAACCTCTTCCTGCCCTGGCCGAAAAGTCAAGTTTTTGTTCCAATCAGGTATCTCAGTCTCATCATCATCTTCCTCATTGTCTCCACCAACAGGAGTTACAGTTTGGGAACTAGGGTCAACATTATGCTCAGAACCTTCTTCATCTGGTCCTGGATCCAACTCACAAAGATTCTGGGCATCAGTGCAGATCATTTCCTCGTCTGGATTCACAGAAGCTCTGGAGCAGACTTCTGATTCCCAGGGTATAGTATGAGTAAACAACTCTACAGACTCAACCATCTGTGTTACCCCATGCTCAGACGGGCGGCTGGAGACTTGGGAGCTGTGAGGAAGCAAATGTGATTGGGGTGACAACTCTGAGGCCTGGAGTAGTTGTGATGTTGAAGTTGACATGGAGGAGAGCCCACTTGAACGAACACTTGATATCCGTTCAAGCATCTGCTGTTTTTGTGCCTCATCTGGAATTTTTGGCGATGCTCGTAGCAATGGTCGTAAGAAAGGGATCATATCAGATTGTCCACAAAAAGAAGTAGACATCTTACTCTGGCTGGAAGATGGTTTTTCTTCTGCAGATGTTACTGTTGCTTTACCACCTACCCCATGGACACAACATTTTTTTCCCTTTCCAAAACGCCTATTCCCCTTTCCACCAGCAGCAGGCCTTTTGCTACTCATTTTGGTGCTTAACTAATTGGCATCTCTGTATATGTAGTTGTTGGCACAACAACCGATGGATGAAAACCGAGCAGAACTGAGTGGCCAAACTGTGGTACTAGGCCCAAAAGGATTTACTGGGTTAAACGCAGTGAAAATTTAGATACACAGGCAGTGTAGTTAGCTTCACAGGCGGGCTACTCCGCTGACGTGCAGACACTGCTCCTAGCCCCAAAACTATTTACTGGGTTAGATGCAGTAAAAATGTAGATACAGAGGCAGTGTAGTTAGCTTCACAGGCGGGCTACTCTGCTGACGTGCAGACACTGCTCCTAGGCCCAAAAATATTTACTGGGTTAGATGCAGTAAAAATGTAGATACACAGGCGTTGTAGATAGCTTCACAGGCGGGCTACTCCGCTGACGTGCAGACACTGCTACTAAGCCCAAAAAGATTTACTGGGTTAGATGCAGTAAAAATTTAGATACACTGGAGTGCAGACACTGCTCCTAGGTCCAAAACTATTTACTGGGTTAGATGCAGAAAAATTTAGATACACAGGCGGTGTAGCTAGCTTCACAGGCAGGCTACTCCGCTGATGTGCAGACACTGCTACTAAGCCCAAAAATATTTACTGGGTTAGATGCAGTAAAAATTTAGATACACAGGCGGTGTAGTTAGCTTCACAGGCGGACTACTCCGCTGACGTGCAGACACTGCTCCTGGACCTAAAACTATTTACTGGGTTAGATGCAGTAAAAATCTAGATACACAGGCAGTGTAATTAGCTTCACAGGTGGGCTACTCCGCTGATGTGCAGACACTGCTCCTAGGCCCAAAACTATTTACTGGGTTAGCTGCAGTAAAAATTTAGATACACAGGCGATGTAGCTAGCTTCACAGGCGGGCAACTCTGCTGACGTGCAGCCACTGCTACTAAGCCCAAAACGATTTCCTGGGTTAGATGCAGTATAAAACTTTAGATACACAGGCGGTGTAGCTAGCTTCACAGGCGGGCTACTCAGATGACTATCAGACAATGCTACTAGCCCAAAAGGATTGGCTGAGCTAGATTACACCAAATGCTGTGACAAACACTTTCACAACACTGGCACAGACCTGCCTGGAAAAAAAGTGCTAGGAACTGCTGTAACCTACCCTGAAAAGGGCTGATATTACAACTAGTCCCGACTCCTCCCGACTCCCTAAACCTATCTCTCTGACAATTCGCTCCCAAAAAAGACTCCTAGTCTGTATAGCGCCCACAGCAGCAGCGGTGCTGTCTAACACTAAGCTGCAGCAGTGAGGAAATGGTGGCGATGGGGCAAATGGCTGGTTCTTATAGGGCAAGGACATGTGACATACACAACCAATGACACATGCCCTTGCTTGTGTGCATCACATGCACATTGCTGTGTGTGTGTGCACTGCTGATAGGCTGAGAGACTGCACCGCCCCACTGTAAATGCGGGAAAGAAAAAAAAAAGATCGGCATTATTTCAGCACAGATCTATCCCCCGCCCACTATACACTGAAATAGTCTATTAACAATAATAAATAGTTTTAATGTGCTAATCAAGTTAGGCTTTTGGTGAACGAACAGTTATCGAACAGAAACTCGAACAGCCGAATTTTAAGCAAATTGTTCGAGTTGGACGAACGACTCGAACACCGCTCAAAACAGCTCAAATTTTAAATTGGTGAACAGTTCAACTCGAACATCGCTCATCTCTATTAAATAACAGAATCAGAAAAAATATCACTATTTCAAATTATGGCAATTAGATGCCATAGAGCCACCTTATGTGTAAGGAGATAAGTGGAAGCCACTCATATAGAAGAACATTTTTCTGTGCTCCAAACAGGGCAAAAGGCCAAAGACCACCAAAGCCGAGTATATGATAAAAAATATATCTTTATTTATAATTACTTTGATAATAGAACAACATATAATTGATTTAGTATGCACATATCAAGATATAAAATATAAAAGGGAAAATATAAAAATATATAAAAAAAAATATAATATTGTATGTAAAAAAAGACCAATTTTCATTTAGCTGATAAGGTAGTAGAATGAATATGTATATACAGTATATTAGTACCCTTGGGGATTTAAAACACCAAAAAATAAAAAAATATATATATTTATCCTTCCTCTAGTGTTAGCTTTCTGTTACTCTTTCTTATGTTAACAGGTCAGTTTTGACCTGTGTCTTAACCCCTTAGTGACAGAGCCAATTTGGTACTTAATGACCAGGCCAATTTTTACAATTCTGACCACTGTCACTTTATGAGGTTATAACTCTGGAACGCTTCAACGGATCCTGCCGATTCTGAGATTGTTTTTTCGTGACATATTGTACTTCATGATAGTGGTAACATTTCTTCGATATTACTTGCGATTATTTATGAAAAAAATGGAAATATGGCAAAAAATGTTAAAATTTAGCAATTTTCAAATTTTGGATTTTTATGCCCTTAAATCAGAAAGATATGTCACAAAAAATAGTTAATAAATAATATTTCCCACATGTCTTCTTTACATCACCACAATTGTGGAACCAAATTTTTTTTTTGTTAGGGAGTTATAAGGGTTAAAAGTTGACAAGCAATTTCCCATTTTTACAACACCATTTTTTTTTCACATTTCACATTTCACATTTGAAGTCATTTGAGGGGTCAATATGATAGAAAATAACCAAGTGTGACACCATTCTAAAAACTCCACCCCGCAAGGTGCTCAAAACCACATTCAAGAAGTTTATTAACCCTTTACGTGCTTCACAGAAACTGAAACAATGTGGAAGGCAAAAATGAACATTTAACTTTTTTTTGCAAACATTTTGCTTCAGAACCATTTTTTTTTATTTTCACAAGTTTAAAAACAGAAATGTAACCATAAATGTTGTTGTGCAATTTCTCCTGAATACGCCGATACCCCATATGTGGGGGTAAACCACTGTTTGGGTGCACCGCAGAGCTTGGAAGAGAAGGAGCGCCATTTGACTTTTTCAATGCAGAATTGGCTGGAATTGAGATCGGATGCCATGTCACATTTAGAGAGCCCCTGATGTGCCTAAACAGTGGAAACCCCCCACAAGTGACCCCATTTTGGAAACAAGACCCCTTAGGGAACTTATCTAGATGTGTGGTGAGCACTTTGAGCCCCCAAGTGCTTCACAGAAGTTTATAAAGTAGAGCCGTGAAAATAAAAAATCGCATTTGTTTACACAAAAATGATTTTTTCGCCCACAAATTCTTATTTTCACAAGGGTAACAGGAGAAATTAGACAACAAAAGTTGTTGTGCATTTTCTCCTGAGTATGCTGATACCCCATATGTGGGGGTAAACCACTGTTTGGGCGCACTGCAGAGCTTGGAAGAGAAGGAGTGCCGTTTTACTTTTTCAATGTAGAATTGGCTGGAATTGAGATTGGACGCCATGTCGCATTTGGAGAGCCCCTGATGTGCCTAAACAGTAGAAGCCCCCCACAAGTGACCCCATTTTGGAAACTAGACCCCTTAAGGAACTTAACTAGATGTTTGGTGAGCACTTTAAACCCCCAGGTGCTTCTCAGAAGTTTATAACGTAGAGCCGTGAAAATAAAAAATCCCATTTTTTCTACAAAAATGATTTTTTACCCCCAAATTTTTATTTTCACAAGGGTAACAGGAGAAATTAGACCACAAAAGTTGTTGTTCAATTTCTCCTGAGTACATCGATACCCCATATGTGGGGGTAAACCACTGTTTGGGCGCACTGCAGAGCTTGGAAGAGAAGGAGTGCCGTTTTACTTTTTCGAAAGTTGTCGAAACGGGGTTATCCAAAAAAGACTATAGCACGTGCTTTTGAGCATTCCCGACAAAGGGATAGACGGAGTCTTTTGGAACCTCAGGCACAAAAAAACATGCCCACAATAAATCTAATCACGGCATATAACAACCAATGGAGGGACGTGTATAACATCTTGGGTAGACACTGGGGGATATTGTTGAATGAGCCTAGGCTATGGCCTTTTTTATCGGATAGACCCAGAATCACTGCCAGGAGGGCCAAAAACCTCAAGGATGTTCTCACCACCAGTCATTTCAAAAGGCCGGCTGTAGGTCTGGGGTCAGGACAGAGGCTGAAGGGTTCTTTCCCTTGTGGAAATTGTAATGTTTGCCCGTACATGGCTGCCACTGACTCCTTAACTTTGACCATTTTTCCAGGAGAACTGAAGGCGAGGAAATATTACAACTGTAGGTCAAGAAATGTGATCTACGTCCTGATTTGTCCATGTCCTAAACTTTACGTCGGACAAACGTCCCAAGAAGTAAGACGAAGGACTCAACAGCATATGTCTAATATTGTGAATGCAAAGATGGACATGGAAAAAGGAAAGAGTATCTCATCTGTTGCGTCTCATTTCTTGACAAACCACAACAGCAAGTTTCAGAAGATGCGGATTATGATTGTTGACCAGGTCTTGAGTAGCATCCGCGGAGGGGACCTCACGAAGGAACTCCTGCGACGGGAGTCTCGCTGGATTTTTGCTCTAAATAGTATGTCACCGAATGGACTGAATGAAGAGCTCTTGTTCAATGGTTTTTATGCCTGACCAGATGCTCCTTAGCCATTTTGGGTCAGATTTGACTGTTTCTTGACCTGGTGCTCCCTGTTGTACAGGGCTCACCTATTCAGTCCATGTGATATATCTCCTGCTGCATGTCCATGTAAACAACATTCTTCTAATATTTTTCTTTTGTTAACATCTTGGTTTTTTTGCACGTTTTTTTTGCATATTTCTGGCTGGGCATGTATCACAGTACCATATGACATTTTCTTCTTCTCTAGGTTAAACAGTCTCTGGTTTGTTGTTTTTTATTTCATTTTTGTTTCACTTTTTATTTTATTTTTCATTTTTTCTAAGACATTGTTACCATATAACCTTTTTTTGATTCCTGACACATGCCATATTGTGGACGGTTGTAGTGCCATTCCACCTAGGCACTTATCTCTAGCCTATAATGTTGCCCTCAAGCGCCTACCCTGCAGGGAAGCCCTATATATATACAAGTGCTCTTCCCTTGTTATCTTCAGGGCTGTTGCATATCGTAGATCGTTTCTTATGCCACTATAGTTTCACTTAGGTTAGGCAGGTAAACGTCTATTTATTAGGCAGTTTTTTGGCAGTATACTCTTTACTAAGCAGTATTTTACATGCTCAGACTTTGTTAATCGGGCACAATCCGATACAATATGTATTTAGGATCTGTGTAGTATTATAATTAGTTTATTCATTTCCTATGTACCTTTATCTGTTGAATGGTCACATTGGTTTTTCACATAATACTATTCATACATATCCTGTACCTTGTTAGAAAATAAACACATGCACAAAAAATAACTTTGTAATGTAACATATGTGCTCAATATCTTAAATAGTGCTTAGTATCACTATCTTTGGTTAATATACGTGCTTCCAGCTGATTAGTGCGCATATCTTTTTCTAAGGCTGGGGAAGTTTATTATATTTTTGGGTCATCTATACTGCACCGCCTTGATAGATGTGGTCCTAAGCAATGAACTCATCATTGTTATTTTTGGTCATGTGCAGGAAGTACCTTTGCTGCGGTTTTTGGTTTTGGTACGTGAGTGTACTTGCTTTTTCATTTTCTCGGTCTAATCTCAATCCAATATAGGCACGCCTTGGCAGTATACTTGTGCATATCGCGCATGCACAATGTTAGCTGTTCTTCATATTATCCAATCTATTTACAACTTATCTATGTAGGTTCAACATCAATACCTACAGTTTCATGGTTCATATTTTTGGGTTTCCCCCTGTTTTTGATTTTAATGTGGAAAGGTATTCACTTAGCATCTTGGTTTAGTTCTCTGGCCTATGACAGATTTTTCCTTTGTAACATACCTGTGTTTACTGCGCACGCGCTATGTTTGTCTCTGGTACAATGTGTTCTACTTGCAGACAGCTGTCATTGGCTCTGATAGTTGCAGCTGCAACACATACCTGTGCTTATTGCGCATGCGCTATGTCCGTCACTGACACAATGTGCTTAACTTACAAACAGTTGTTATTGGCTCCGATAGTTGTAGCCGCACTGGATTTAGCGCGCAGGCGCATTAGCGCATGACCTCGGTCGGTTTAGAACAGACCACAGTCTTATCCATGCAGCAACTCGCTTGTACAGCGCACATGCGCAGACCTGGCAAACAATACAACAAGGCAAACTTTATCTGTCACATATCGGACAGGGCATTTAACAAGATGGCCGCCGCCAGCTCACTCCTCGTGCTTCTCGTCCTTAACCAGGTGAACACCATTCACTTCCTTGTAAATTTGTATATAAACTTGCATAGTTATTTTCACAGTATGCTATTTTTTGTCCGTGAGGAAGCCGCCACAGCTGCGGTGATACGCATGGGTTTGCATCCCACATCCTTTCCCCTCTTCTCCGTTGCTCTGTTTTTTCATTGTAGCGTTTGCATGACCAACATATGCTATGCCTTTTTTGAGATTTATGGGGCATATGCACACCTTTACCTGGGTGCGGACCTTTACCCAGGCACGGACCACCATTGTGCTTATCTTTGTCTATTAGATGTCTGCTGATACCTTCTTTGCTTTGGCACACCCAGTGGTAATGTGGTACTGTGATACAAAGGGGCCCTGTACACATGTGCCTTTGTTTTGCTCATGTCATGTTTTCAGAGTGTAACATTGATTGACTGTTTATATATTCTCAATCATCAAGTGCTCTTGGCTCTATTATTCCAGTCCAAGTTATTGCACCTTATATTTATTAGTTTTGGAGAGGGTAGGGATGTGGTTTGTCATCCTCCCTATACTAGGAGATGACTGCAGTGTTCTTCTGTGTTGCATTTTGCACTTTTAAATGTTTTTAATTGTGTTGTCTGTGTGCATTGTTATTTGCTGTGTTGTTTATCAATAAAAGCCTTACCTTTTTGATTTTCTTGAATTTTTTGACATATGGTTGTGGTGCTCCCACTTATATGGACATGACCTTTTTTCTTCTGTTTGGTTATCTCCTAGTGCTTTACTGTCCATGGTGAGCCCCAATTTCTTATACTTAGTGGTGCCCTCCGCCTCCTTGAATTTATATACCGTTTTACTTTTTCGATGTAGAATTGGCTGGAATTGAGATCGGACGCCATGTCGCGTTTGGAGAGCCCCTGATGTGCCTAAACAGTGGAATCCCCCCACAAGTGACACCACTTTGGAAACTAGACCCCTTAAGGAACTTATCTTGATGTGTGGTGAGCACTTTAAACCCCCAGGTGCTTCACGGAAGGTTATAGCGTAGAGCCGTGAAAATAAAAAGTCGCATTTTTTTTTTCAAAAATGATATTTTTGCCCCCAAATTTTTATTTTGACAAGGGTAACAGGAGCAATTAGACCACAAAAGTTGTTGTGCAATTTCCCCTGAGTATGGCGATACCCCATATGTGGGGGTAAACCACTGTTTGGGCGCACCGCAGAGCTTGGAAGAGAAGGAGTGCCGTTTTACTTTTTCAATGTAGAATTGGCTGGAATTGAGATCGGACACCATGTCGCGTTTGGAGAGCCCCTGATGTGCCTAAACAGTAGAAAACCCCCACAAGTGACCCCATTTTGGAAACTAGACCACTTAAGGAACTTATCTAGATGTGTGGTGAGCTCTTTAAACCCCCAAGTTCTTCACAGAAATTTATAAAGTAGAGCCGTGAAAATAAAAAATCCTTTTTTTTTTCCTCAAAAATGATTTTTTAGCCTGCAATTTTTTATTTTCTCAAGGGTAACAGGAGAAATTGGACCCCAAAATTTATTGTGCAATTTATGCTGAGTAGGCTGATACCCCACATGTTGGGGTAAACCACTGTTTGGGCGCATGGCAGAGCTCGGAAGGGAAGGAGCGCTGTTTTGGAATGCAGACTTTGATAGAATGGTCTGCGGGCGTTATGTTGCGTTTGCAGAGCCCTTGATGTACCTAAACAGTAGAAACCCCCCACAAGTGACCCCATTTTGGAAACTAGACCCCCCAAGGAACTTATATAGATGTGTGGTGAGAACTTTGAATGCCCAACTGCTTCACAGAAGTTTATAATGCAGAGTCGTGAAAATAAAAAATATTTTTTTTTCCACAAAAAAGATTTTTTAGCCCCCAAGTTTTTATTTTCACAAGGGAACAAGAGAAATTAGACCCCAAGAGTTGTTGTCCAATTTGTCCTGAGTACACTGATACCCCATGAGTGGGGGGGGACCACTGTTTGTGTGCACGGCAGAGCTCAAAAGGGAAGGAGCGCCGTTTTGGAATGCAGACTTTGATAGAATGGTCTGCGGGCGTTATGTTACATTTGCAGAGCCCCTGATGTGCCTAAACAGTAGAAACCCCCCACAAGTGACCCCATTTTGGAAACTAGACCCCCCAAGGAACTTATCTAGATGTGTGGTGAGAACTTTGAATGCCCAACTGCTTCACAGAAGTTTATAATGCAGAGTCATGAAAATACAAAATATTTTTTTTTCCACAAAAAAGAATTTTTAGCCCCCAAGTTTTTATTTTCACAAGGGAACAAGAGAAATTAGACCCCAAGAGTTGTTGTCCAATTTGTCCTGAGTACACTGGTACCCCATGTGTGGGGGGGACCACTGTTTGGGTGCACGGCAGAGCTCGGAAGTGAAGGAGCGCCGTTTTGGAATGCAGACTTTGATAGAATGGTCTGCGGGCGTTATGTTGCATTTGCAGAGCCCCTGATGTGCCTAAACAGTAGAAACCCCCCACAAGTGACCCCATTTTGGAAACTAGACCCCCAGGGAACTTATCTAGATGTGTGGTGAGAACTTTGAATGCCCAAGTGCTTCACAGAAGTTTATAATGCAGAGTCGTGAAAATAAAAATAAAATTTTTTTTCCACAAAAAAGATTTTTGAGCCCCCAAATTTTTATTTTGACAAGGGTAACAAGAGAAATTGGACCCCAAAAGTTGTTGTCCAATTTGTGCTGAGTACACTGATACCCCATGTGTGGTGGGGACCACTGTTTGAGCGCATGGCAGAGCTCGGAAGAGAAGGAACCCCATTTTGGAATGCAGACTTTGATAGAATGGTCTGCGGGCATTATGTTGCGTTTGCAGAGACCCTGATGTACCTAAACAGTAGAAACCCCCCACAAGTGACCCCATTTTGGAAACTAGAGACCCCAAGGAACTTATCTAGATGTGTGGTGAGAACTTTGAATGCCCAAGTGCTTCACAGACGTTTATAATGCAGAGTTGTGAAAATAAAAATAAAAACATTTTCCACAAAAAAGATTTTTTAGCCCCCAAGTTTTTATTTTCACAAGGGTAACAGGAGAAATTGGACCCCAGAAGTTGTTGTCCAATTTATCTCGAGTACGCTGATGCCCCATATGTGGGGGTAAACCACTGTTTGGGTGCACGGCAGAGCTCGGAAGGGAGGGAGCACCATTTGACTTTTTGAGCGCAAAATTGGCTGTGGCGTTTAGAGACCCCCTGATGTACCTAAACAGTGGAAACCCCCCAAATCTAACTCCAACCCTAACCCCAACACACCCCTAAGGCTTCTTTCACACTTCAGTTGTTTGGCGTCAGTCAGCTCCGACATAGTGACGGATCCATCACAATTGTTGAGAAAACGGTTCTAACGGATCCGTTTTTTTGACGGATCTGTTACTTGGGGGTTGTCTGGGAAAAGTATCTACTTTTTGGAGCATGCGCAATTGAAAAAGCGGATTGGGGCGACGGATCCGCCGAAATGACGGTAACGACGGATCCGTCGCCCATAGGCGGCCATTCTATGGAATGACGGACGCGACGGGTCCGTCGCGAACCGCCATTTCGGCGCAGACAAAAAACGTTACAATGGCCGTCAATGTCTAGATGACGTCCGCCAAATCTCAACGGATCCGTCACATGGCGGATGGAACGGACGACCATCCGCCACAATCCGTCGCTAATGCATGTCTATGGGAAAATAGCAGAACCGCCAAAAAAATGGCGGATCCGCTATTTGATGAAAATGGCGGTTTCAGACTGACGCCAAAAGACTGAAGTGTGAAAGAGGCCTAACCCTAATGCCAACCCGATCCATAATCCTAATCACAACCCTAAGGATAATCGCAACCCTAACCTCAAAACAACCATAACCCTAATCAGAACCCTAAATCCAACACACCCCTAATCCTAATCTCAACCCTAACCTCAAACCTAACCCTAATCCCAATACACCCCTTATCCCAACCCTACCCTTAACCCTAATCCCAAACCTAACCGTAATCCCAAACGTAACCCTAATGCCAACCCTAATCCAAACCCTAATCCCAACCATAACCCTAACTTTAGCCGCAACCCTAATCCTAACTTTAGCCCCAACTCTTACTATAGCCCAAACTTTAGCCCCAACCCTAACCCTAACCCTAAATTTAGCCCCAGCCCTAACCCTAAATTTAGCCCCAACCCTAACCCTAAATTTAGCTCCAACCCTAACCCTAAATTTAGACCCAACCCTAGCCCTAACCCTAACCCTAGCCCTAACCCTAACCCTAGCCCTAACCCTAACCCTAATTTTAGCCCAACTCTTCTCTCCTGCCGGCCGGCAGAATGCAGCAGAGAGCGGGCGCACTGCGCATGCACCCGCCATTTTCTTTTCATAGGAAGAAGCCGGCAGCCAGGAGAAGACACAGGAGGACCCAGGGACACCGGTAAGTATGATAGGGTCCCTGTTGTGAATTCCGTTCTCGGGCTCCCTCCTGTGGTCATGAATGGTACTTTGGTGAGTTCTGTCCTTCGACACCCTCTGGTGGCTTTGAGTGGAACTGTTGATCTTTGAGGTTGGCTTTCTCAGCTGCCCTCGTTTATTGTTTATGCTGGCTTCCTATTTAACTCTGCTTAGATCGTTAGTTCATGCCAGCTGTCAATGTCTCAGTACTGGTTCAGATCTCTCTTGGATTTCTCAGATGACCTGTCTACTCCAGCAGAAGCTAAGTCCCTGCTAGTTCATTTGCAGTTTATTGGTGTTTGAATATATTTCTCTGTACCTGCTATTTTTCTTGTCCAGCTTGCTATTATGATATTTCCTTCCTAGCTGGAAGCTCTGGGGGTGCAGAGCTGCACCTCCACACCGTGAGTCAGTGTGGAGGTCTTTTTGCACACTCTGCGTGGTTTTTGTAGTTTTTAATACTGACCGCATAGTTCCCTTTCCTATCCTCTGTCTTTCTAGAGAAGATTCGGCATCCTTTGCTAAAATCTGTTTCATTCCTGTGTTTGTTACTTCCCTCTTAACTCACAGTCAATATTTGTGGGGGGCTACCTTTACTTTGGGGAATTTCTCTGAGGCAAGGTAGGCTATTTCTATCTTTAGGGGTAGTTAGCTCTTAGGCTGTGAAGAGGCGTCTAGGGAGAGTTAGGCACGCTCCACGGCTATTTCTAGTGTTTGTGATAGGATTAGGGATTGCGGTCAGTAGAGTTTCCACCTCCTCCTCAGAGCTTGTCCCAGGTTTTCGGTTTTAACCACCAGGTCATTTCGGGTGCTCCTAACCACCAGGTCCATAACAGGTCCCCGAATCCCCCTATTTCTCTGTCCTCTGATGTGTGATCACATCAGAGGACAGAGAATTAGACATCACTTTTTTTTTTTTTTTTGCGGTCGCCGGTAAACAGTTAATTACCGGCGATCGCAAAACAGGGGTCAGTAAAAACCAACCCCGATCATGTTCTTTGGGGTCTCGGCTACCCCCAGCAGCCGAGACCCAAAAGATCTCCCAGGTGCCGGCCGGCGGGCGCACTGCGCGTGCGCCCGCCATTTTTAAGATGGCGGCGCCCATGGGGAGCCACGAGGAGCACCGGGGGAGACAGGTGAGTATCGGGGGGGGGGATCGGGGGCGACCGGGGACCCCATTTCTCTGTCCTCCGATGTGCGATCACATCGGAGGACAGAGAAATTAAATGGGAAATCGCGTTTTTTTTTTTTTTTTTTGCGATCGCCGGTAAACGGTTAATTACCGGCGATCGCAACTCGGGGTCGGTAAAAAAACCCCGAATCATGTTCTCTGGGGTCTCGGCTACCCCCGGTAACCGAGACCCCAGAGAAAATCCGACTCTGGGGGGGCGCTATTCACTTTTTCCACAGCGCCGATAATTAACGGCGCTGTGGTTTAAGTACCTTTAGCGGCCGCCGTTAAAAGGCGTATCGGCGGTCGTTAAGGGGTTAAATCACCCATAGGATACCCTAAAAACACTTATTTATGATCCAATTTGTTTCTTACCTCTTAGTTACCTTGTTAGGGTTTCTCATCCATGGAAAGATTGATTTTAATATTTTTGTTGTGGCCCCTGGGCCCTTCATTTGAGAGCATACCCTTCATTTTCAATATAAAAATATTGTCAAATGAACCTCAAGAGAATAATATAAACATAAAAAAGTTTGTTATATTACCCGACTATTACTGAAGGGTTTTAGAACACATTTCTTAAATGTAAAAAAAATAAATAAATATATATATATATATATATATATATATATATATATATATATATATATTTTATATTATTAACTCTAGTAACATCTATGGTGTTACGGGTCAATTTTGACCCATATCTACCGGAACTACTTTATGAAGGCAAAAAACAGATTTTTTTTTTATAGAACTTTAATACAAATAAAAGATGAAAATTATATTAACATTAATAGCAATAATAATAAAAAGTAGCTTTTCTAGGTCAAACAACAATCAATCAAGCAAATCAAATCAACAGAAATCAAGTACTAGTTTTTAGATGCATTAGTATTTAGATGCATGTGTGGCAAAAAGCGACACTTTCTGTGTGTTCTTTACAGAGGTATTTTTTGCAGGCGAAGCACGATGTGTTTGTCTTTCTGTCCTTACTGCTAGGGCAGACCTGACACCTCTTTCTTTTAGAATCAGGTGGTCTCACTGGGGTTGTGGCTGTTGTGGTTGATGTTGAGGCAGGGCTGGATGAGGAGGATGCTGGTGATGATGCTCTTTGTGTTGCTGTGGGTGTGGACGAAGCACTTGTTGAGCTCTGGAGTTGTCAGACCAAGGCTGCAGCGGCTGGGTCTCGGGGCACTCATTCCCTTTGGTCAATGTGCGCTTTGACAAGGGATCTTCCTCAAGAAACATCCTCCGCTTGTTTTTTTTCTTTGAATTCCATCCTTGGTGAATGTGGGTCCACAACACAAATGAATTGCATGCTGACACATCAAGGATGTTGTAAAATACAACCATTGGCCATCTCCTAGTCATTCGCTGGCAAGTGTAGGTGGCAGTCAGCTTGTCCAGGTTGTCCACTCCTCCTTTGTTTTTGTTATAGTCCAGGATGATTCAGGGCTTTTTGTCACTTCCTGATGACACAGCTGCATCTTTGTGAAGTGTGGACATCAGTACCACATTCCGTCGTTTTTTGGGGCAGTATGAAACAGCAGTGGTGGTGTCTGTAAAAACAAACTTTGAGGAAAGTGGAGCCCTGTCCTTCATCTGCAACAATTCAGTGTGCAGCTCAGGTTTGTTGTTTTTCACTGTGCCCACTATGGTGATTTTCCTCCTGAGAAGTTCTTGTCCAAGGACACAGCTGGTAAAAAAATTGTCACAAGTAATATTGTGACCCTGCAGTCCAGTAGTCATATCGAGGCCTACACGTTTTCCTTGTTTTTTTTTCAGGGATGCCACTTGCAGACTTGCCTGTGTAAATCTGTAGATTCCATGCATAGCTAGTTTTTGCATCACAGGCTGCCCAAATTTTTATGCCATATTTGCTTGGCTTACTTGGCATGTATTGCCGGAAGGGGCATTTTCCGCGGAAAGGGAGAAAATGTTCGTCTACTGTCACCTCTGGCCCTGGGTTGAACATCAGTGGAAGGAGCTGCACCCATTTTTCCCAAACATCCCTGATCGGAGCAAGTTTGTCAGATTTTGTTCTGGTGTCTCTGTTGTAAAATCTGAAGACTCTTGATATCATTTGAAACTTTTGAAGTGACATTGTTGCCCGGAAAATAATCCTGCCTGTCGATGTGTCCCAGAGACTATCAGTGGCCTCATTGCAGGATTTGTACACTCCAGCAAGGAGAAGAACACCAATGTAGGCATCCAGGACATCATCATGAAGTTCACTCCACATGTTGCCGTTTACTTTTTTTCCTTTAAGGTTTGTCATAGCAATAATGACTTTTTTTTAATTGACAATGGCATAAACAGATCAAAACATGTCTTGATTAGTGTTGAGCATTCCGATACCGCAAGTATCGGGTATCGGCCGATACTTAGCGGTATCGGAATTCCGATACCGAGATCCGATACTTGCCGCGTATCGGATACCGGAATCGGAAGTTCCCAGGATTCAAACTGCACAAATTTGCACGAAATCAGCCAATGAGAATGATTCCAAGTGTGGGCACATCCTGTTCAGCATGGAGGGCATGAAACTACTGGCAAGGCTGTGATTGGCTGCTGAAATGATGTCATGATGCAGTTTAAAAGTCGCTGGCGCCATTTTGCGCTCACTCTGCTGTGAATTCAGTTAGTGACAGGATGCTGTTTGCTGACTGAGGGACAGTTTAGAGATAGCGATTTGCTTCTTTGTGCTTTTCCAAGGCTAATTTAGCAACCGCTGTGTTTACCTACTAACCACCTTGCTTTTGCCTTGCAGCGCTGTTTTCACAGCGATCTGCAAGGTCTGTGTGTGTGTGTGTGTGAGTGCAGCCCACTCTCTAGTCTGAGTGCAGCCATAGGCCATCCATAGCTGGTTGTATTCAGTTCAGGGAGGGTGGTTCATTGCCTCATACTGTTCTTTTTTTTTTTTTTCAAGTAGTGTAGTCTGCTGCTCATTTATTCTAATAATTCCTATTAGTGACTTTCCACCCGTATCCAGCTAACTTGTGGAAAAACACTACATAGGATAAAGTAGAGGAGTGTTTTTGGGCCTTGCAGCACCGTTTACGGCTGTCTGCACGGTCTCCGTGTGACTGCAGCTTGCCCTGTAGTCTGTGAGAAGCCATAGCCTGGTTGTATCCAGCTCAGGGTTCTTCACTGCGTCATACCATAAAATCAATTTTCCTTTTGTTTTAAGTAGTGCAGGCTGCTGCACATTTTTTCAAAAAATTCCTATTAGTGTCTTTCCACCCGTATCCAGCTAACTTGTGGAAAAACACTACATAGGATAAAGTAGAGGAGGTTTTTTGGTCCTTGCAGCGCCGTTTACGGCTGTCTGCACGGTCTCCGTGTGACTGCAGCTCGCCCTGTAGTCTGTGAGCAGCCATAGCCTGGTTGTATCCAGCTCAGGGTTCTTCACTGCGTCATACCGTAAAATCAATTTTCCTTTTGTTTTAAGTAGTGCAGGCTGCTACACATTTTTTCAAAAAATTCCTATTAGTGTCTTTCCACCCGTATCCAGCTAACTTGTGGAAAAACACTACATAGGATAAAGTAGAGGAGGTTTTTTTGGGCCTTGCAGCGCCGTTAACGGCTGTCTGCAAGGTCTCCGTGTGACTGCAGCTCTCTCTGTTCTCAGTTCAGCCCCCAAAAAATAAATAAATAATAAAGTTCACCAAACACACCACTTTACATTTGTGTAGGCCACATTAGCTCATATTAAAGTCTAGTCCACACTTTAGAAAATTTGTGTTTCCTATAGCTGTTAGGACTCGGAGCTTTTCAGGAATAAGCACACAAAGCCGTTAGTACTTTTCTGCTTATCTTTATCAGTCAACCAAGATGAAGAAGGCAGGGAGTAAGGCACGTGGGCGTGGGCGCAGAGCAGGGAGAGGACGTGGGGATTCTGTGCCTGCTGCGGGCACCGGTGACTCCTCAGCACCCAGTTTCACCAGGGAACAGGCCTTCATGCGCAGCTTTGTCGCAGAGCGCCGTACACCGCTGCTGCGTGAAGACCAAATTGAAGCCGTTGTCGGATGGATGGCAGCTAACGCATCGACTTCAATTAGTGCCACATCCTCTAAGACACAGAGCACTGGAGAGCAGCCATCTGTCTCTTCACCACCTGCCAAATTGGCCAGGCAGACAGAGAGCCCAGGACAGGAGCCGTCTCTACTTCTGTTCTCTGAATCTCTTGGCTTGGAAACAGGGGGCCAGCCAAGCAGCATTGGAGAAATGGAAGAAGAGGCAGGGTGCAGTGATGCCCAACAGCTTTTTCTCTCTTCCTCTGAAGAGGCAGGTGGGCCAGTGCCTCCGGTCACCACATCGCAGGCCGCATCCGCTGATGATGACACTCAGGTGCCACTTTCTGGTGCGTGCTCTGCTGCTGAGACTACCCAGGAGGAGCAGTTGGTGGCAGAGGGTAGTGTAGATGATGAGGTCCTTGATCTATCGTGGCATGAGGGACAGGAAGGTGGTGGGAGCAGCTCCGAAGAAGAGATTCCTAGAACGGGCCAAAGAGGTAGAGGGAGGGGGAAGACTACGCAGCCTGTAGCCTCCACTTTGGCACCCATTAGGAGCATGTCTGTTCCAAAAGCCAAAAAGGGCGCTCCCAAGACTTGCAGTGTCTGGCCCTTTTTTGACACAGTTGCAGATGACATTTGCTATGTCAAATGCAAGGTGTGTCATCACAAAGTCAAAAGAGGTTGAAATGTCAGCAACCTCAATACCTCCAACATGTGGAAACATGTGCGCAACAGGCACGCGGCGGAGTTAGAAAAACACACTGAAGAGCTAGGCCAACCAACAGCGGCAGCTACCACCTCTTCAGCTCGTGTTGCCTCTACCTCCAGCTCACACGCAGCTGGTTCGGCTTCCTCCCAGGATCGCCGTGGAAGAACCTCTGGCCCTGTTGTCCAGAGACCCACTGTAATTCCACCCGCAGCACCACTTTCCCAGTCATCCACACACTCCCAGCCCAGTCTACAGCCATCGGTAGTACAGGCATGGGAGAAAAGGCGGCCTTTCTCGTCAAACCACCCACGAGCACAGGCTCTGACTGCAGGTATTGCCAAACTTCTGTCACTGGAAATGCTGTCATTCAGGCTGGTGGAGACAGACAGCTTCCGTGACTTGATGTCATTGGCAGTCCCACAGTACAATGTGCCCAGCCGCTTTTACTTCAGCAGGCAAGCTGTCCCTGCCCTGCACAAGCATGTGGAGGGACACATAAAACACGCGCTACTGAACGCCGTCAGTGGCAAGGTCCACCTCACCACCGATGCATGGACCAGTCAACATGGACAGGGGCGATACCTTTCCCTCAATGCCCATTGGGTTAATGTCGTTGAGCCGGGTACAGATCGTGCGAGTGGCGCAGGCCGTGTCCTGCCCACTCCAAGGATTGCAGGAATCCATTCTGTACACATTGACTCCTCCTCTTACACCAGTTCCTCAGAATCATCGCTGCAGGAGCCGTCACAGTCCACCTCCACATGGACCCGTGATGAACGTTTACCTGTTACGACCGACATGAGCACAGCCGTGGCCAAACGTCAACAGGCCGTCTTGAAATTAATTTCTTTGGGGAATCGAAGCCACACAGCGCAGGAGCTCTGGAATGCCATCAAGCAGGAGAGCGATGTGTGGTTTGTGCCAGCGAATCTCCAGCCAGGCATGGTAGTGTGTGATAATGGCCGAAATCTGGTGGCAGCTCTGGGCCTCGGCAACCTCACTCACATCCCATGTCTGGCACATGTGCTCAATTTGGTCATACAGAGTTTTTTAAGGGACTATCCGGATCTTGATGCACTGCTGCACAAGGTCCGCCTAGAGTGTGCTTACTTGCGGCGTTCCAGCACGGCAAAATCGCGCATTGCGGCTCTGCAGCGCCGACACCGCCTGCCGGAACATCACATCATATGTGACCTACCTACCAGGTGGAATTCCACGTTACATATGTTGGAGCAGTTGTGTGAGCAGCAGCAAGCTGTAATGGAGTACCAGCTGCATCAGGCGCAAAGAAGTCGCACTCCGCGCTGTTCAGACTTCACAACCACAGAGTGGGCCACTATGAAGGACGTCTGCCAGGTTTTGCGTCCCTTCGATTATTCCACGCAGATGGCGAGTGCAGATGATGCACTAGTCAGAATGACTGTCCCCCTTATCTGCCTGCTTGGAAAATCACTGCAAGCGCTAAGGGATGATGTTGTGGAAGAGGTGGAGGATGAGGATTCACCATTTCTATCATCTTCTGGACAGTCAGCGCCATGTGGTTCCTCACAAACACGTAGGCAGGGGACACTTTGTGAGGAGGATGAGGAGGAGTCAATGGAGGAGGAAGACATCCATTCAGAGGAGGGAGTTACACAATTGTCCAGTACTCAGTGTGTACAGCGAGGGTGGGGTGATGACGAGCGGGCAGAGATCACGCCTCCAGCAGGGGACAGCGTTTCTTGGCCAGTTGGCAGTCTGCAGCACATGGTGGATTACATGCTGCAGTGCCTGAGAAACGACCGCCGCATCGCCCACATTCTCAACATGTCTGATTATTGGGTGTTCACCCTCCTCGATCCTCGCTACCGGGACAACGTAGAAAGCCACATCACACCGTTGAACCGGAAGCGAAAAATGCGGGAGTACCAAGACACACTGGTGAATTCCATCATCTTCTCCATTCCAACTGAGAGAAGTGCTGCTAGTGCATTACAAAGCAGCTCAGTGCGTCCAGGCAGTGGAGGAGGCTCTGCACAAAGAGGGAGCAGAAGCAGTGCCTCTGCCCAAGGCAAGACCAGTATGGCCCAACTGTGGCACAGTTTTGTGTGCCCGCCACAAAAGTCTACACCATCACAGATGGCTCCAGTCAGCAGGAGGCAACGGTTCCGTCAGATGGTGACAGACTACATGTCTTGCCCTCTTGCTGTACTCCCAGACGGCTCTTCCCCTTTCAAGTTTTGGGTCTCAAAGCTGGATACATGGCCAGAGCTAAGCCAGTATGCATTGGAGGTGCTGGCTTGCCCTGCGGCTAGTGTATTATCGGAACGCGTCTTTAGTGCTGCAGGTGGTGTACTAACTGACCGTCGCATGCGACTATCCTCCGATAATGTTGACCGGCTTACTTTCCTGAAAATGAACAAGGCCTGGATCTCGCAGGAATTTGCCACTCCTCTTCCTGATTAAATAATTAGGTGACTGTCTACAGTATCCAGGTCTCCTGTTGTGTTCATCTTTCTACCACCTGAACTTAAATTCCTGGGCTCCAACACCGCCAGTTGAGGCTCAGAAGTGCCGTCTCCACAGTCAAAACATACGACCCAGTGTTATTGGGTTTCAGTAACGTCAGCTGATCCCCAGCTGTGTAGCCGGCAATGTGTCCTGCGACTGCCACACTGACACAACAACTGAAATGTAAGGGAACCTGTCCCCCCCCAAGGCGTTTGTTACTGAAAGAGCCACCTTGTGCAGCAGTAATGCTGCACAAGGAAAAGGTAGCTATTTTTGTTTAGCTCCTTGCACACGCAGAACTTAACACTTATAGAATGTGTCCCCTGATACCGTGAGACCGTCCCGGAGGTGGGACTTTCCTTCGTAATATGACGCAGCACAGCTGTCATTCCTACCCCCTTGGCGCCGTGCCCCGGCTCCTCAGCGTTGTTTGATTCCGTCCCGGAGCCTGCGCTGTTATGTTATCCCTTGGCCAGGCACACTTAGCGCTTCCCATCTTCTGACATCATTTGGTGTCAGGCTGACTGCGCCTGTGCGGCCGCGCTGGCCGAGAGCCCGCCTCGCAGTGTCTTCTGATTTAATCCCACTTGGGGCCTGAGATCCATGGACATGCGCAGTGCATATCTGAACCTCCGCCTCTCACTCATCTCCCTACGCCTTCTTCAGACTGTGCGCCGTCAGCTGATCCCTAATAGCATGCCACGGCCGTGACGCCGCACAGTCTGAAGAAGCCGTAGGGAGGGGAGTGAGAGGCGAGGATATGCACTGCGCATGGCCACGGATCCCAGGCCCGAGGTGGGATTACATTAGATGACACTGCGAGGCGGGCTCTCGGCCAGCGCGGCTGCACAGGCGCAGCCAGCCTGACACCAAATGATGTCAGAAGATGGGCAGCGCTAAGTGTGCCTGGCCAAGGGATAACATAACAGCGCAGGCTCCGGGACGGAATCAAACAATGCTGAGGAGCCGGGGCATGGCGCCAAGGGGGTAGGAATGACAGCTGTGCTGCGTCATATTACGAAGGAAAGTCCCACCTCCGGGACGGTCTCACGGTATCAGGGGACACATTTTATAAGTGTTAAGTTCTGCGTGTGCAAGGAGCATAATGAAAAGAGCCACCTTTTCCTTTTGCATCCTTTGTGCTGCACAAGCTGGCTCTTTCAGCTACAAACGCCTTGGGAGGGGTTAAAGGTTCCCTTTCGACTTACTCCAATCAGGCTTCGGCCTACACTGTGTTCCTCTGCTCCTCCTGCTGTCCCTGGGCTCCAACACCGCTAGTTGTTGCCTGGTAGTGCTGTACGCACAGTCAACAGTCGCTCCTCTGTTATTGGGGTTCAGTAACGTCAGCTGTTCCCCAGCTGTGTGTGTGGCAATCCCTCCTATCTCCTCCACCTCCTCCTCCTGCTGTCCCTGGGCTCCAACACCGCTAGTTGTTGCCTGGTAGTGCTGTACGCACAGTCAACAGTTGCTCCTCTGTTATTGGGGTTCAGTAACGTCAGCTGTTCCCCAGCTGTGTGTGTGGCAATCCCTCCTATCTCCTCCACCTCCTCCTCCTGCTGTCCCTGGGCTCCAACACCGCTAGTTGTTGCCTGGTAGTGCTGTACGCACAGTCAACAGTCGCTCCTCTGTTATTGGGGTTCAGTAACGTCAGCTGTTCCCCAGCTGTGTGTGTGGCAATCCCTCCTATCTCCTCCACCTCCTCCTGCTGTCCCTGGGCTCCAACACCGCTAGTTGTTGCCTGGTAGTGCTGTACGCACAGTCAACAGTCGCTCCTCTGTTATTGGGGTTCAGTAACGTCAGCTGTTCCCCAGCTATGTGTGTGGCAATCCCTCCTATCTCCTCCACCTCCTCCTGCTGTCCCTGGGCTCCAACACCGCTAGTTGTTGCCTGATAGTGCTGTACGCACAGTCAACAGTCGCTCCTCTGTTATTGGGGTTCAGTAACGTCAGCTGTTCCCCAGCTGTGTGTGTGGCAATCCCTCCTATCTCCTCCACCTCCTCCTCCTGCTGTCCCTGGGCTCCAACACCGCTAGTTGTTGCCTGGTAGTGCTGTACGCACAGTCAACAGTCGCTCCTCTGTTATTGGGGTTCAGTAACGTCAGCTGTTCCCCAGCTGTGTGTGTGGCAATCCCTCCTATCTCCTCCACCTCCTCCTCCTGCTGTCCCTGGGCTCCAACACTGCTAGTTGTTGCCTGGTAGTGCTGTACGCACAGTCAACAGTCACTCCTCTGTTATTGGGGTTCAGTAACGTCAGCTGTTCCCCAGCTATGTGTGTGGCAATCCCTCCTATCTCCTCCACCTCCTCCTCCTGCTGTCCCTGGGCTCCAACACCGCTAGTTGTTGCCTGATAGTGCTGTACGCACAGTCAACAGTCGCTCCTCTGTTATTGGGGTTCAGTAACGTCAGCTGTTCCCCAGCTGTGTGTGGCAATCCCTCCTATCTCCTCCACCTCCTCCTCCTGCTGTCCCTGGGCTCCAACACCGCTAGTTGTTGCCTGGTAGTGCTGTACGCACAGTCAACAGTCGCTCCTCTGTTATTGGGGTTCAGTAACGTCAGCTGTTCCCCAGCTGTGTGTGTGGCAATCCCTCCTATCTCCTCCACCTCCTCCTCCTGCTGTCCCTGGGCTCCAACACCGCTAGTTGTTGCCTGGTAGTGCTGTACGCACAGTCAACAGTCGCTCCTCTGTTATTGGGGTTCAGTAACGTCAGCTGTTCCCCAGCTGTGTGTGTGGCAATCCCTCCTATCTCCTCCACCTCCTCCTCCTGCTGTCCCTGGGATACAACACCGCTAGTTGTTGCCCAGAAGTGCTGTCCGCACAGAGCCAAACACCTTGCCAATATGTTAGTGGGGTTCAGTAATGCCTGCTGCTCCCCTGCTGTGTATATGGCAACGTGTCATGCGACTGCCACGCAGGCACAACAACTTAAATTTAAGGGATCCTGTCCCCCCCCCAAGGCGTTTGTTACTGAAAGAGCCACCTTGTGCAGCAGTAATAATGATGCAAAAGGAAAAAGTGGCTCTTTTTGTGGTGCTCCTTGCACACGCTGAACTTGACACTTGACACTTTAACACCGTTAAACCGTCCGGACGGAGGGACTTTCCTTTGTCATTTGACGCAGCACAGCTGTCATTCTTACCCCCTTGGCGCCGTGTGCCGCCTCCTTAGCGTTGTTTGAATCTGTCCCGGAGCCTGCGCTGTTATGTTAGCCCTTGTCCATGCACACATTTTGCGCTGCCCATCTTCTGACATCATTTGGTGTCAGGCTGGCTGCGCCTGTGCGGCCGCGCTGGACGAGATCCCGCCTCGTAGTGTCTTCTGATTTAATCCCACTGCGGGCCTGTGATCCATGGACATGCGCAGTGCATATCTTAACATCCGCCTCTCTCTCATCTCCCTCAGCCTTCTTCAGACTGTGCGCCGTCACCTGATCCCTAATAGCATGCCACGGCCATGACGCCGCACAGTCTGAAGAAGCTGGAAGGAGGGGAGTGAGAGGCAAGGATATGCACTGCGCATGCCCATGGATCACAGGTCCGCAGAGTGATTACATTAGATGACACAGCGAGGCGGGATCTTGGCCAGCTCAGCCGCACAGGCGCAGCCAGCCTGACACCAAATGATGTCAGAAGATGGGCAGCGCAAAATGTGTGCATGGACAAGGGCTAACAAAACAGCGCAGGCTCCGGAACAGATTCAAACAATGCTGAAGAGGTGGCGCACAGCGCCAAGGGGGTAAGAATGACAGCTGTGCTGCGTCACATGACAAAGGAAAGTCCCTCCGACCGGACGGTTTAACGGTGTGAGGGGACACATTTCATAAGTGTCAAGTTCAGCGTTTGCAAGGACCATAATTAAAAGAGCTAAGTTTACCTTTTCCAGCATTAGTGCTGTACAATATGGCTCTTTCAGCTACAAACCCCTGGGGGGGGGGGTGTTGTGATTCGGTTCGTGGGCTCCTCCGGTGGTCTCTTGTGGTACTGGTGTCCTGCAAGCTTTGCCTTCTCAGTTCACCTGTTCCTATCAGGATGTGGGAGTATCCTATTTAACCTTGCTCCTCAGTCATTCTAATGCTGGCCATCAATGTATCCAGAGTGATTCTGTTGCATGTTCCTGCTCCCAGTTTTCTGCTCAGCTAAGTTGGACACTTTAGTCCTTAAGCCTATTTTTGTATGTTTTGTCCAGTTTGCACTTATGTGAATCTCTGCAGCTGGAAGCTCTTGTTGGGCTGAAATTACCACTCCAGTGGCATGAGTTGTCACATGAGTTAAGGTAATTTCAGGATGGTGTTTTGAAGGGTTTTGCAGCTGACCGCGAAGTCCTCTGTTGTATCTTTCTGCTATTTAGTTAGCGGGCCTCTCTGTGCTAAATCTGCTTTCATACTACGTGTGTCTTTTCATCTGCTCTCACCGTTATTATATGTGGGGGGCTGCTATCTCCTGTGGGGACATTCTCTGGAGGCAAGCCAGGACTGTGTTTTCTTCTACCAGGGGTAGTTAGTTCTCCGGCTGGCGCGCGGCATCTAGAGACAACGCAGGAATGCCCCCTGGCTACTTCTAGTGTGGTGTGTAGGTTTAGCATCGCGGTCAGCTCTAGTTTCCATCACCCGAGAGCTTGTCCGTTTATTCTATGCTTCTGATGTTTCCTTGCCATTGGAAACCATAACAGTATGGCCAGCCCGAATGTTTAATCTATAGGCTGAAGCAGGAGGGAAAAGGAACTGTGTGAAACTTTTTTTTTTTTTTCCTCTGAAGTTGCACTCCAGCTCTAATTGCAGTCTCCTGTTTTCCTCTCCTCTTAACCCCTGAATGGCTCAGACTTTATCTGTTGAAATATGGATCCCCAGAGTCTGGCTACCAATTTGTATAATCTTGCCTCTAAAGTTCAGAATATACAAGATTTTTTGTTACATGCTCCTCGGTCTGAACCTAAAATTCCTATACCGGAGTTTTTTTCTGGAGATCGATCTTGTTTTCTAAATTTTAAATACAATTGTAAATTGTTTCTTTAGCTGAGATCTCATTCTGCTGGAGATCCTGCCCAGCAAGTAAAAATTGTTATTTCTTTACTGCGGGGTGACCCCCAAAATTGGGCATTTTCATTGGCACCAGGGGATCCTGCGTTGCTCAATGTGGATGCGTTTTTTCTGGCTTTGGGGTTGCTTTATGAGGAACCAAATTTGGAGATTCAGGCTGAGAAAGCCCTAATAGCCCTCTCTCAGGGGCAAGATGAAGCCGAAATATATTGCCAAAAATTTCGAAAATGGTCTGTGCTTACTCAGTGGAATGAGTGCGCTCTGGCGGCAATTTTCAGAGAAGGTCTCTCTGATGCTGTAAAAGACGTCATGGTGGGGTTTCCTACGCCTACTGGTCTGAATGAGTCCATGACAATGGCAATTCAGATTGATCGGCGTTTACAGGAACGCAAACCTGTGCACCAGTTGGCGGTGTCTTCTGAAGAGGCACCACAGAGTATGCAATGTGATAGCTTTCTGTCCAGAAGCGAACGACAGATTTATAGGCGCAAAAATCATTTGTGCTTCTATTGTGGAAATTCTACTCATGTTATATCAGCATGCTCTAAACGAACAAAGAAAGTTGATAAATCCTCTGCTATTGGCACTTTGCAGTCCAAGTTTATTTTGTCTGTAACTCTAATTTGTTCGTTATCTTCTATTGTTGCGGATGCGTATGTGGATTCTGGCGCCGCTTTGAGTCTTATGGATTGGTCCTTTGCCAGGCGCTGTGGGTTTGATCTAGAGCCTCTGGAAGTTCCTATACCTTTAAAGGGTATTGATTCTACACTATTGGCTAGTAATAAACCACAATACTGGACACAAGTGACTATGCGTATGACTCCAGACCATCAAGAGGTGATTCGCTTCCTTGTACTGTATAATCTACATGATGTGTTGGTGCTGGGATTGCCATGGTTGCAAACTCATAACCCAGTCCTTGACTGGAAAACAATGTCTGTACTAAGCTGGGGATGTCAGGGAAATCATGGGGACACATCTTTGGTCTCCATTGCTTCATCTATTCCCTCTGAAATTCCTGAGTTTTTGTCTGATTATCGTGAGGTTTTTGAGGAATCTACTCTTAATTCTCTTCCTCCTCACAGAGATTGCGATTGCGCCATAGATTTGATCCCTGGCAGTAAATTTCCTAAGGGTCGTCTATTCAATCTGTCTGTACCTGAACATGCTGCCATGCGAGAGTATATTAGGGAGTCCTTGGAAAAGGGACATATTCGTCCTTCTTCGTCTCCTCTTGGAGCGGGGTTCTTTTTCGTAGCTAAAAGCGATGGTTCTTTGAGACCTTGTATTGATTATAGACTCTTGAATAAGATCACAGTCAAGTATCAGTATCCTTTGCCATTGCTGACAGATTTATTTGCTCGCATTGAGGGGGCGAAGTGGTTCTCTAAGATTGATCTTCGCGGTGCGTATAATTTGGTGCGAATTAAGCAGGGGGATGAGTGGAAAACCGCATTTAATACGCCCGAGGGCCATTTTGAGTATTTGGTGATGCCTTTTGGTCTGTCAAATGCCCCTTCGGTCTTTCAGTCTTTTATGCACAATATTTTCCGTGAATATCTGGATAAATTTATGATTGTGTATTTGGACGATATCTTGATTTTTTCGGATGACTGGGAATCTCATGTTCAACAAGTTAGGAGGGTTTTTCAGGTTTTGCGGACTAATTCTTTGTTTGTTAAAGGTTCAAAGTGTGTTTTTGGGGTTCAGAAGATTTCTTTTTTGGGGTACATTTTTCCCCCTCTTCTATTGAGATGGATCCTGTGAAGGTTCGGGCTATTTGTGACTGGACGCAACCGACTTCTCTTAAGGGCCTTCAGAAAATTTTGGGCTTTGCTAACTTTTATCGTCGATTCATAACTGGTTTTTCTAGCGTTGTCAGGCCATTGACTGATTTGACTAAAAAGGGTGCTGATGTTGCAGATTGGTCTCCTGCTGCTGTGGAGGCCTTTCGGGAGCTTAAGCGCCGTTTTTCTTCTGCTCCGGTGTTGTGCCAGCCTGATGTTTCTCTTCCTTTTCAGGTGGAAGTTGATGCTTCCGAGATCGGAGCGGGGGCGGTTTTGTCGCAGAAAAGTTCAGATTGTTCAGTGATGAGACCTTGTGCGTTCTTTTCTCGAAAATTTTTGCCCGCCGAGCGAAATTATGACGTCGGTAATCGGGAGCTTTTGGCGATGAAGTGGGCATTTGAGGAGTGGCGTCATTGGCTTGAGGGTGCTAAACATCAGGTGGTGGTCTTGACTGATCACAAAAATTTGATTTATCTTGAGTCGGCCAGACGTCTGAATCCTAGACAGGCGCGCTGGTCGTTGTTTTTCTCCCGGTTTAATTTTGTGGTTTCGTATCTGCCAGGTACTAAGAATGTGAAGGCGGATGCCCTTTCTAGGAGTTTTGAACCTGATTCCCCTGGTGATTCTAAACCTACGGGTATACTTAAGGATGGGGTGATATTGTCTGCTGTCTTCCCAGACCTGCGACGTGCTTTACAAGAGTTTCAGGCGGATCGGCCTGATCGTTGTCCGCCTGGTAGATTGTTTGTGCCGGATGAGTGGACCAATGGAGTCATCTCGGAGGTTCATTCTTCTGCGTTGGCAGGTCATCCGGGAATTTTTGGTACCAGAGATTTGGTGGCTAGGTCCTTCTGGTGGCCTTCCCTGTCTCGGGATGTGCGTACTTTTGTGCAGTCTTGCGATGTTTGTGCTCGGGCCAAGCCTTGTTTTTCTCGGGCTAGTGGGTTGTTGTTGCCCTTGCCTGTTCCTAAGAGGCCTTGGACACACATCTCTATGGATTTTATTTCTGATCTCCCTGTTTCTCAGAAGATGTCCGTCATTTGGGTGGTGTGTGACCGCTTTTCTAAGATGGTTCATTTGGTGCCCTTGCCCAAGCTGCCTTCCTCATCTGAGTTGGTGCCCCTGTTTTTTCAGAATGTGGTTCGGCTGCATGGTATTCCGGAGAATATCGTTTCCGACAGGGGATCCCAGTTTGTGTCCAGATTTTGGCGGGCGTTTTGTGCCAGGATGGGCATTGATTTGTCTTTTTCGTCTGCATTTCATCCCCAGACAAATGGCCAGACGGAACGTACTAATCAGACCTTGGAGACTTATTTGAGGTGTTTCGTGTCTGCTGATCAGGATGACTGGGTCTCCTTTTTGCCGTTGGCTGAGTTTGCCCTTAATAATCGGGCCAGTTCTGCCACTTTGGTCTCCCCTTTCTTTTGCAATTCAGGGTTCCATCCTCGTTTTTCATCTGGTCAGGTGGAGTCTTCGGATTGTCCTGGAGTGGATACCATGGTGGATAGGTTGCATCGTATTTGGGGGCAGGTGGTGGACAATTTGGAGTTGTCCCAGGAGAGGACTCAACGTTTTGCTAATCGCCATCGTCGTGTTGGTCCTCGTCTTCGTGTTGGGGACTTGGTGTGGTTGTCCTCCCGTTTTGTCCCTATGAGGGTGTCTTCTCCTAAGTTTAAGCCTCGGTTCATCGGTCCTTATAAGATTTTGGAAATTCTTAACCCTGTGTCTTTTCGTTTGGACCTCCCAGCATCCTTTGCTATCCATAATGTCTTCCATCGGTCATTATTGCGGAGGTATGAGGTACCACTTGTGCCTTCTGTTGAGCCTCCTGCTCCTGTGCTGGTTGAGGGTGAATTGGAGTACGTGGTGGAGAAAATCTTGGACTCCCGTGTTTCCAGACGGAGACTTCAATATCTGGTGAAATGGAAGGGCTACGGTCAAGAGGATAATTCTTGGGTTACAGCTTCTGATGTTCATGCTTCTGATTTGGTCCGTGCCTTTCATAGGGCTCATCCAGATCGCCCTGGTGGTTCTTGTGAGGGTTCGGTGCCCCCTCCTTAAGGGGGGGGTACTGTTGTGATTCGGTTCGTGGGCTCCTCCGGTGGTCTCTTGTGGTACTGGTGTCCTGCAAGCTTTGCCTTCTCAGTTCACCTGTTCCTATCAGGATGTGGGAGTATCCTATTTAACCTTGCTCCTCAGTCATTCTAATGCTGGCCATCAATGTATCCAGAGTGATTCTGTTGCATGTTCCTGCTCCCAGTTTTCTGCTCAGCTAAGTTGGACACTTTAGTCCTTAAGCCTATTTTTGTATGTTTTGTCCAGTTTGCACTTATGTGAATCTCTGCAGCTGGAAGCTCTTGTTGGGCTGAAATTACCACTCCAGTGGCATGAGTTGTCACATGAGTTAAGGTAATTTCAGGATGGTGTTTTGAAGGGTTTTGCAGCTGACCGCGAAGTCCTCTGTTGTATCTTTCTGCTATTTAGTTAGCGGGCCTCTCTGTGCTAAATCTGCTTTCATACTACGTGTGTCTTTTCATCTGCTCTCACCGTTATTATATGTGGGGGGCTGCTATCTCCTGTGGGGACATTCTCTGGAGGCAAGCCAGGACTGTGTTTTCTTCTACCAGGGGTAGTTAGTTCTCCGGCTGGCGCGCGGCATCTAGAGACAACGCAGGAATGCCCCCTGGCTACTTCTAGTGTGGTGTGTAGGTTTAGCATCGCGGTCAGCTCTAGTTTCCATCACCCGAGAGCTTGTCCGTTTATTCTATGCTTCTGATGTTTCCTTGCCATTGGAAACCATAACAGGGGGGGGTTAAAGGTTCCCTTTCAACTTGCTCCAGTGCAGGCTTCGGCCTACACAATGCTCCTCCGGCTGACCCTGGGCTCTAACACCGCCAGTTGGCGCCCAGATGTGCTATCTGCACAGAGAAAAACACCACCCAATGTGTCAGTGGGGTTCAGCAACGCCAGCTGTACCCCTGCTGTGTAGCCGGCAACATGTCCTGCAACAGCCACGCAGACACAAAGCTGCCGCCAGTGCAGGCTTCGGCCTACACTCTGCTCCCTCTCCTCCTGCTGACCATGGGCTCTAACACTGCCAGTTGGTGCCCGGTACTGCTAGCTGCACAGAGAAAAACACCAGCCAATGTGTCAGTGGGGTTCAGCACCGCCAGCTGTTCCCCTGCTGTGTAGCCGGCATCGTGTCCTGTATCAGCCACGCAGACACAAGAACTGAAATTGAAGGGAACTTGTCCCCCCTCCCCCAGGTGTTTGTATGTTTCACAGCCACCTTGTACAGCAGTAATGCTGCATGTGTGCAATGTGGCTCAGAAACTTATTCCCCTTGCACACGTGGAACTGAACATGTCTAAAATGTGTCCTCTGTGACCATTAAACCGTCCCTGAGGTGTGACTTTCCTTTGTAATTACACGCTGCAACCCCCTTGGTAGCGCTGCCCGTCTTCTGGCATCATTGTTTAGCTGGCTGCGCCTCTGCGGCCGCCCTAGCCCACACAACGCCCCTCGGTGTCTTATTTATTTTGACTGCGAGGGTGTGATTGATGGGCATGAGCAGTGCATATGTTCGCCTGTCCCTCATCTCCTTCGGCCTTCTTCAGACTGTGCGGCTTCATGGCTGTGGCATGCAACAAGGGATCAGCTGACGCCGCACAGTCTGAAGCAGGTGTAAGGACCCGAGTGTGAGAGGCGAACCTATGTACTGCGCCAGGCCATGAATCCCAGCCCCGCAGTGTTTTAACAATGTAAAGACACTGCGGGGCTGGGATTCATGGTCATCGCAAACCGCACCGGCCAACATTAAATGATGTCAGAAGATGGGCAGCGCTAACAGCGCAAGGCCAAGGGATAACACGACAGCGCAGACTCCTGTGCAGCAAATAACGACGCTCAGGAGGCCGTGCCCAGCACCAAGGTGAGATTTTTGACAGCTGTGCTGCGTCTCATTACGAAGGGAACTCACGCCTCCAAAACAGTTTGACTGCTTAAGGGCCTAAATGTTATACGTGTTTCTTTCTGCGTGTGCAAGGAGCAAAATTAAAAGAGCAACCTTTGACTTGTGCAGCATTACTGCTGCCCAAGCTGTGGCTCTTGTAGTTTGTAACCCCTGAGGGGGGGTTAAAGGTTGACTTTAAAATCGGTTCAATTAGGCTTCGGCCTACACTCTGCTCCACCTGCAGAGCCCGGGCTCCAACACCGCTAGTTGCTGTCCGGAAGTGCTGGCTGCACAGAGCAAAACACACGCCACTCTCTCAGTGGGGTTCAGCACCACCAGCTGTTCCCCTGCTGTGTAGCCGGCATCGTGTCCTGCAACAGCCACGCAGACACAAAGCTGCCGCCAGTGCAGGCTTCGGCCTACACTCTGCTCCCTCTCCTCCTCCTGCTGACCCTGGGCTCTAACACTGCCAGTTGGTGCCCGGTACTGCTAGCTGCACAGAGAAAAACACCAGCCAATGTGTCAGTGGGGTTCAGCACCGCCAGCTGTTCCCCTGCTGTGTAGCCGGCATCGTGTCCTGCAAAAGCCACGCAGACACAAGAACTGAAATTGAAGGGATCCTGTCGCCCCACCCCCAGGTGTTTGTATGTTTTACAGCCACCTTGTACAGCAGTAATGCTGCATGTGTGCAAGGTGGCTCATAAAATTATTCTCCTTGCACCCATGGAACAGAACACGTCTACAATGTGTCCCCTGAGACCATTAAAACATCCCTGAGGTGTGACTTTCCTTTGTAATGACACGCAACGACCCCCTTGGTAGCACAGCCCTTCTTCTGACATCATTGTTTGGCTGGCTGCGCCTCTGCGGCCGCCCTGCCCGACACAACGCCCCTCGGTGTCTTATTTATTTTGACTGCGAGGGTGTGATTGACGGGCATGAGCAGTGCATATCTTCGCCAGGCTGTCACTCAGCTCCTTCCGCCTTCTTCAGACTGTGCAGCTTCATGGCCGTGGCATGCGATAAGGGATCAGCTGACGCCGCACAGTCTGTAGCAGGTGTAAGGACACGAGCGAGAGGCGAACATATGTACTGCGCCAGGCCATGAATCCCAGCCCCGCAGTGTGAAACAATGTAAAGACACTGCGGGGCTGAGATTCATGGGCATCGCGAACCGCACCAGCCGACATGAAATTATGTCAGAAGATGGGCAGCGCATGGCCAAGGGATAACGCAACAACGCAGACTCCTGTACATCAAAATGCGATGCTCAGGAGGCCGCGCCAAGCACCAAGGTGGTATTTTTGCCAGCTGTGCTGCGTCTCATTACGAAGGGAACTCCCGCCTCCAAGACAGATTGACTGTATAAGGGCCAAAATGTTGTACGTGTTTCATTCAGCTTGTGCAAGGAACAAAATTAAAAGAGCAACCTTTGACTTGTGCAGCACTACTGCTGCATAAGGCGTGGCTCTTCTAGTTTGTAACACCTGAGGGGGGGTTAAAGGTTACCTTTAAAATTGGTTCAATTAGGCTTCGGCCTACACTCAGCTCCCCCTGCAGAGCCTGGGCTCTAACACCGCCAGTTGGTGCCCTGAAGTGCTGGCTGCAAAGAGAAAAACACCTCGCCAATGTGTCAGTGGGGTTCAGCACCGCCAGCTGTTCCCCTGCTGTGTAGCCGGCAACGTGTCCTGCAACAGCCACGCAGACACAAAGCTGCCGCCAGTGCAGGCTTCGGCCTACACTCTGCTCCCTCTCCTCATCCTGCTGACCCTGGGCTCTAACATTGCCAGCTGGTGCCCGATACTGCTAGCTGCACAGACAAAAACATCAGCCAATGTGTCAGTGGGGTTCAGCATCGCCAGCTGTTCCCCTGCTGTGTAGCCGGCATCGTGTCCTGCAAAAGCCACGCAGACACAAGAACTGAAATTGAAGGGATCCTGTCGCCCCACCCCCAGGTGTTTGTATGTTTTACAGCCACCTTGTACAGCAGTAATGCTGCATGTGTGCAAGGTGGCTCATAAACTTATTCTCCTTGCACCCGTGGAACAGAACACGTCTACAATGTGTCCCCTGAGACCATTAAAACGTCCCTGAGGTGTGACTTTCCTTTGTAATGACACGCAACGACCCCCTTGGTAGCACAGCCCTTCTTCTGACATCATTGTTTGGCTGGCTGCGCCTCTGCGGCCGCCCTTCCCGACACAACGCCCCTCGGTGTCTTATTTATTTTGACTGCGAGGGTGTGATTGACGGGCATGAGCAGTGCATATCTTTGCCAGGCTGTCACTCAGCTCCTTCCGCCTTCTTCAGACTGTGCGGCTTCATGGCCGTGGCATGCGATAAGGGATCAGCTGACTCCGCACAGTCTGTAGCAGGTGTAAGGACACGAGCGAGAGGCAAACATATGTACTGCGCCAGGCCATGAATCCCAGCCCCGCAGTGTGAAACACTGTAAAGACACTGCGGGGCTGGGATTCATGGGCATCGCGAACCGCACCAGCCGACATGAAATGATGTCAGAAGACGGGCAGCGCATGGCCAAGGGATAACGCAACAACGCAGACTCCTGTACATCAAAATGCGATGCTCAGGAGGCCGCGCCAAGCACCAAGGTGGTATTTTTGCCAGCTGTGCTGCGTCTCATTATGAAGAGAACTCCTGCCTCCAAGACAGATTGACTGTATAAGGGCCAAAATGTTGTACGTGTTTCATTCAGCTTGTGCAAGGAACAAAATTAAAAGAGCAATTTTTGACTTGTGCAGCACTACTGCTGCATAAGGCATGGCTCTTCTAGTTTGTAACACCTGAGGGGGGGTTAAAGGTTACCTTTAAAATTGGTTCAATTAGGCTTCGGCCTACACTCTGCTCCCCCTGCAGAGCCTGGGCTCTAACACCGCCAGTTGGTGCCCCGAAGTGCTGGCTGCACAGAGAAAAACACCTCGCCAATGTGTCAGTGGGGTTCAGCACCGCCAGCTGTTCCCCTGCTGTGTAGCCGGCATCGTGTCCTGAAAACGCCACGCAGACACAACAGACCTACAAATGCCTCCAGTGAAGGCTTCGGCCTACACTCTGCTCCCCCTGCTGACCCTTTGCTCCAACACCGCTAGTTGGAGCTCTAGGAAGACAAGCTTGAATAGGTCCCCATCCTGGTTCCAGCACCATCAGCTGGTTCTGGGCAGAGCCTTTGGCTTAGGTGCCTCCTTCTGGGTATCCGAGTTCCACCAACGTCAGGTGGTCCTTGGTAGTGCTTTCAGGCACGGGTACCTCCTGCTTAGTAACCGGGTTCCAGTAATGTCAGCTGGTCCTCGGTAGTTCCATTGGCTTTTGGACCTTCGGCTACCCATCCGGGTTCCAGTACCGTCAGCTGGTTCTCGGCAGTGTCTTTTGCTCTTGTACCTTCTGCTCCCCATCCTGGTTCCAGTACCGTCAGCTGGTTCCGGGCAGAGCCTTTGGCTTAGGTGCCTCCCTCTGGGTATCCGAGTTCCACCAATGTCAGGTGGTCCTTGGTAGTGCTTTCAGGCACGGGTACCTCCTGCTTAGTAACCGGGTTCCAGTAACGTCAGCTGGTCCTCGGTAGTTCCATTGGCTTTTGGACCTTCGGCTACCCATCCGGGTTCCAGTACCGTCAGCTGGTTCTCGGCAGTGTCTTTTGCTCTTGTACCTTCTGCTCCCCATCCTGGTTCCAGTACCGTCAGCTGCTTCCGGGCAGAGCCTTTGGCTTAGGTGCCTCCCTCTGGGTATCCGAGTTCCACCGTCAGGTGGTCCTTGGTAGTGCTTTCAGGCACGGGTACCTCCTGCTTAGTAACCGGGTTCCAGTAACGTCAGCTGGTCCTCGGTAGTTTTATTGGCTCTTGGACCTTCGGGTAGCCATCCGAGTTCCAGTTCCATCAGCTGTTTCTCGGCATTTTCTCAGCCTTCTTGTACCTTCTGCTACATTTCCAAGTTCAAGACCCTAAAGACGACGACCCGGAAGACCACCCCTAAGATGACGACGACACCAGAGATGACAACCACTGAGATGACGACGACCCCGGAGACGACGACCCTGGAGACGACGACAACATGGGAGACCGAGAAGCAGAAAAACAAGAGGCTGCAGAACAAAGAGCAGAAGAACATTAAGCATAAGACTAAATATCAGAGCAAAAGATATTATCTAAATTATAAGCAGAAGAAGACTAAGCAGTGTATGGGGGTGAGTCATATGGGGGTGAGTTTTGTGACAGGCAGAACGGAAGGTGTAATCTTCAAACTTTTATAGATAACAACTACGGGAATGCCTGTCACAAATAAGAATATGATGAAGAAGTTGAATATGAAGAAGATAATAGTTAAATAAAAAGAATATGAACAATGTAAAAAAAAAAATTATAGGTAGAAGATGAAGAAGAAGATGAATAAGGTGAAGATAGTTGATGTCAAAGAAGCTGATGATGAGGATAATGAAGAAGAAAGTGTGGGAGAAGTAAAAAAGAAGGTGAAGGGCGTGGAAGTAGTAAAACATCAATATCTGACAAAATAAAATAAAAAATAACATAGTCAAAATCTTTCTAACGCCGAACGTCATAAAAAAAAAAAAATCCTGCTATTCTATTTGATTGGGATAAACCTCTGTGCCTTTAATGTCTCCGCCACCTCCCCCAATACATCCTACATTATTCTTGTTTGCTTTCCTTCATGTAGAATGAACCTACAAGGAAAGAAAGGGTTTATTTTAATTCCGATATTTTCGTCCCATTGACTTGCATTGGGATCGGGTATCGGTATCGGATTAGATCCGATACTTTGACGGTATCGGACGATACTTTCCGATACCGATACTTTCCGATATCGGAAGGTATCGCTCAACACTAGTCTTGATGTCACTTACTCTTGTCACAGCAAACCTTGTGATCCCAGGGGTCATTTTATGACATTTGCAGCATCTGCCCTGCCATGTACATCTGGAGGTACTGAGCTCCAACTGATCTTGCCACTTTTGGATTTGAATCTTTCAGCGGGAGCAGCTTCAGCACCAGTGACCTCCTCATCAGACTGATCAGAACTGTCTGTGTCTTCCTGTTGTCATCATCTTCCTCCTCAGAAACCTGTTCATCTGTATCAGTTTGCTGCTGTGTGTCCTCTGATTCATTATCATCTAAGATATAATCCAGAATTTGGCTTACATCAAATCTTCTCCTCATTGTTGCATGTGTAAACTGGAGATGTATACTCTGCAAAGTACCAACTCTAAGCTGATTTGGCCATATATGATTGGACATGTCCCTATCTCAAGTTGTTGGAGGTAGAACTGGCTGTGGGCTGTTGGTTTATATTGTGTTTATGAGTTCAGTTTTTGGACTTATTATTGTTTTTTACTCTTATATTAGACCTGGGTCGAAATTGACCCCAACAACACAAATGTTATAATTGTAATAAGAGCATTTTACAATTTAGTAAAATAGTTTTATTTTATTGTATTTTGTTTTAAAATAAGTTCCTGAAAAAGTCAAAAAGTCTTGATGCAATAAACAAATGTATGTAGAATTTGTATGCATTTAAAACCTTAAACGGGTCGGTCACGACCCTAACACAAGAGGAAGGATTTATGCAGTGTGAAAAAAGACAATTGTAATCTTCTGTGTGTTATAATAGTCACTATATACACATATATACAAATAAATTATATTGTATACTTAGTGTACTGTACTAGCCGCTGTGTACAGAAAGCACAGAAGATAAAGTGCAAGTGCTAAAAGAAAGTGACATGTGCTTAAAGTTCTCTAAATAGAGTAAGGAGTAAAAAGTGACAAGTGCATGGCGTTCGGGATTCTCCAAGGAGCAAAATTTGGGTAACTGTACCTTTAAATATCGTCAGGTCTTGATAACGCGCACCACGATGCGCGTTTCAGAATTGAAATTCCTTCATCGATCCACTGACAATATTGAAGTAGTTTGATGCTTATTTCTCAGCCTCTTTGTGTATGTGCTCACATTCAGTAATTGCAGTGCTTTTGGATCCAGGACATGTCCGCTGCTGGCTTTTGAACGCAGGTGAATCCGCATGTGTTTATTGAACCGGGCGGATTCACCACGTGCAATACAGTGTACGGGTGAAATTTATCTTGAGGTGCCTCGCATCTCTGCAAGATAAATAGACATGCTGCGCTCTGGAGAGATGCGCTGCATGTCCATCTTTTTGGGTGAGCCGTGGGCATCTGTGCATGTATAGAAAGCATGGGATTTCTTGAAATCCCATCCACTATACTGTAACATCTGGGCACTGCACAAGTATGCAGCGTCCAACCCACATCAATTACTGGCCGTGTGCACCTGCCCTTACTCCGGCTGAGGAAGAATGATTGGTATATATAGTCCTTGATACAGTATAATGCAGGTCCCATAGAGTACATATAGTTAAATGCACTTCCCATGGTCCTTGATAGAGTATAATGCAGCCCCCCTCATAGAGTATAATGTAGTACACTCAGAATAATGCAGCCCCACACACAGTGTAATGCAGCCCCCTCCACACAGTATAATTCACACCCCCTTCACAAACACCCACACACACAGTATAATGCAGCCCCCTCACACAAAGTATAATGCAGCCCCTCACATACACACACAGTATAATGTAGCTCCTCACACACAGAATAATGCAGCAGTTCCCTCAGAGTATAATGCAGCACCCTCAGAGTATAATACAGCACCCCACACACACAGTATGATGCAGATTTCCTCAGAGGATATGCAGCACAATAAGAGTATAAGGAAGCCCCCCACACACAGTATAATGCATTCCCCCACAAACACATACAGTATACCGCACGCCCCAACACAATATAATGCAGCCCCACCAAACACAGTATAATGCAGCCTCCCCACACACACAGTATGATGCAGCCCCTCATATACACAGTATAATGCAGCCCACCAAACAGTATATGCAGCAGACATACACATACAAAGTGTAGTGCTGTCCCCCTACACATAGTGTCGTGCAACAGACACACACATATGTACACAAACACACAACACACATACACACACACACACTTAACTCTCCTCCTTGTTTCTCTGCTGTTTTGGCTTCTTCAGAGTGTCTTAGCATCTCATTAGCTCCCCTGCTGGCATACCTTGAGTCAGAGGGGGAGTGATGGGAGAGCGAATATCACATGACGCACTCTCTTCCAACACTGCTTTCAACTGTTAAATTGAATGTTCGATGTGGAGGATGGGGAGGCGGTGCCGGGCCCCTCTTACTCAGGGGTCCCATAGCAGCCGCGTAATGTGCCAATATTAGCTCACCGGCTGGAGGCTTCTGGAGGAGTGGGAGCTCTAAGCAGCTGCCTGGTCAGGTCTGCCTGTAACTCCGGCCCTGCTCAAGGATTAGAAGCCAGAAGCATGACAAAAAGTGATTGATTGCAGTTATTTATTCCAAATTGTGTGCAACTAAATATTAAGTTGCGGGTACGAACAATTTCGTCCAGCCTATTTTTGAGGTTTTGTGTGAAATGATGTCCAATTTGCCTTTCTTTCCCTCTCTTTTGTTGTGTTTCTCTAATACACACAAATGACATTTGTGCAATTGCTATAATTTTTTTCAAGAAAAACTTCATTTTCTGAAACAATTTCAAGGGTGCCAAGTTGCCAACACTTTCAGACATGACTGCAGATAACAATGTCATAGATAGATAGATAGATAGATAGATAGATAGATATATAGATAGATAGATATCCATGAGGTACAGTTGTGTGAAAAAGCGTTTGCCCCCTAATTTCCTATTCTTTTGCACGTTTTTCATACTTAAATATTTGGCCCACTCATCTTTGCAGAATTGTTGTAATTCAACCATATTGGAGGGTTTCCTTTCATGAACCACCTTTTCAAGGTCATGCCACAGCATTTCAATCGGAGTAAGGTCAGTACTTTCACTAAGCCACTCCAAAGTCTTCATTTTGTTTTTCTAAAGCCATTCACAGGTTAACTTGCTGGTGTGTTATGGATCATGTCTTTGGTGACCTGGAACCTTTAACCCCTTTCTGACATCTGACGTACTATCACATTGAGGTAGCCTGGGCCCGTATAACCACCGACGGGATAGTACGTCACATGCGATCAGCTGCGCTCAAGGGGGAATGCGGCCGATCACAGCCGAGTGTCAGCTGATTATCATAGCTGACATCCGGCACTATGTGCCAGGAGCAGTCACTGACCGCTCCCACCACATTAACCTCAGAACACTGCGATCAAACATGATTACAGCGTTCCGGTGGCATAGGGAAGCATCGCGCAGGGAGGGGGCTCCCTGCATGCTTCCCTGAGACCCTCAGAAGAATGCGATGTGATAGTGTTGCTCCGAGATGCTCCTCCGTTCTCCTCCCTGCAGGCCCCAGATCCAAGATGGCCGTGGGGGTCCATCCGGGTCTTGCAGGGAGGTGGCTTGCGAGTGCCTGCTCTTATGTGCCAGCAAGACTGCTGCCCTGCTTGTCAGATCGCTGATCTGACACAGTGCTGTGCAAAGTGTCAGATCAGTGATCTGACACTGTATAGGGATGTCCCACCTTGGGACAATGTAAAAAAGTTAAAAAAAATATTATTACGCTTTTTTATATGCATAAAAAAACAATAAAAGTACACATATTTAGTATTGCCACGTCCGTTACAACCCAACCTCTAAGACTGGCCTTCAGTGAAGACCGTAAAAAATAAATAAATAAAAAATGAGGCAAAAATCAATGCTTTATCATCATACCGCCGAGCAAAAAGTGGAATAACACGCGATCAAAAATACGGATATAAATAAATATGGTACCGCTGAAAAGATCATCTTGTCCCACAAAAAAATTAACCGCCATACAGCATCATCAGTGAAAAAAAGTTATAGCCCTCAGAATAAAGGGATGCAATAATAATATTTTTTATATAAATTAGTTTTTATTGTATAAAGCGCCAAAACATAAAAAAGATATAAATAAGGTATCGCTGTAATCGTACTAACCGAAGAGTAAAACTGCTTTATCAATTTTTTCCAAACGCGGAATGGTATAAATGCCCCCTGAAAAGAAATTTATGAATTGCTGTTTTTTGTTCATTCTGCCTAACAAAAACCGGAATAACAAGTGATCAAAAAATATCATGTGCCCAAAAATAGTACCAATACTCGACCCTCCAAAAACAAAACCTCACATGACTCTGTGGACCCAAATATGGAAAAATTATAGCTCTCAAAGTGTGGTGACGCAAAAACTATTTTTTGCAATAAAAAGAGTCTTAGTGTCTTTTTAGTCTTAGTTAGTGTGTGACCGCTGCCAAACATAAAAACCTGCTATAAAAACCCGCTATAAATAGTAAATCAAACCTCCCTTTACCACCACCTTAGTTAGGGAAAATAGTAAAATAAAAAAAGTATTTATTTTTATTTTCCCATTAGGGTTAGCGTTAGGGTTGGGGCTAAAATTAGGGTTAGAGTTGGGGCTAAAGTTAGGGTTGGGACTAAAGTTAGGGTTATGGTTGGGGCTAAAGTTAGGGTTGGGGCTAAAGATGGGGTTAACATTGGGGCTAAAGTTAGGGTTAGGGTTGGGACTTTAGTTGGGTTCAGGGTTAGGGGTGTGTTGGGGTTAGGGGTGTGTTGGGGTTGGGATTAGGGTTAGGGTGTGTTCAGGTTAGGAGTGTGCTTAGGGTTATGGTTAGTTTTGGGATTATGGTTAGGGGTGTGTTGGGGTTAGGGATGTGTTGGGGTTGGGGGTGTTGGGGTTAGGGATGTGGTTAGGGCTGGGATTAGGGTTAGGGGTGTGTTGGGGTGAGTGTTGGAGTTAGAATTTGGGGGTTTCCACTTTTTAGGAACATCAGGGGCTCTGCAAATGCAACATGATGCCCGCAGATCATTCCATCAAAGTCTGCATTTTAAAATGCCACTTCTTCCCTTCCAAGCCCCGACGTGCGCCAAGACAGTGGTTCACCCCCACATATGGGGTATCAGCATACTCAGGACAAATTGGACAACAACTTTTGTGGTTCAATTTTTCCTGTTACCCTTGCTAAAATAAAAATTGGGGGCTAAAAAATCATTTTTGTGAGAAAAAATGATATCTTTTTTCACGGCACTGCATTATAATAAACTTTAGTGAAACACTTGGGGGTTCAAAGTTCTCAGAACACATCTAGATAAGTTCCTTGTTTCCAAAGTTTCCAAAATGGGGTCACTTGAGGGAGGTTTCTACTGTTTCTAGGTTTGTCAGGGGCTCCGCAAATGCAACGTGATGCCGGCAGACTATCCCTTCAAAGTCTGCATTCCAAAATGACACTTCTTCCCTTCCGAGCCCCAGCGTCTGCCCAAACAGTAGTTTTCTCCAACATACGGGGTATCAGCATACTCAGAACAAATTGGAGAACAACTTTTGGGGTCCAATCTCTCTACCCTTGGGAAAATACAAAACTGGGGGCTAAAAAAATCATTTTTGTGAAAAAAAAGATTTTTTCTTTTCACGGCTCTGCGTTATAAACTTTAGTGAAACACTTGGGGGTTCAAAGTTCTCACAACACATCTAGATAAATTTCTTTGAAAGTCTAATTTCCAATATGGGGTCACTTGTGGGGGGTTTCTACTGTTTAGGTACATCAGGGGCTCTGCAAACGCAACATGACACCCGCAGACCATTCCATCCACCAGTCTGCATTCCAAAATGGCACTCCTTCCCTTCCGAGCTCTGCTATGTGCCCAAACGGTGGTTCCCCCCACATATAGGGTAACAGCGTACTCAGGACAAATTGCACAACAATATTTGTGGTACAATTTCACCGGATACCCTTGGGAAAATACAAAGTTGGGGGCAAAAAAATCATTTTTGTGGAAAAAAACTATTTTTTTATTTTCATGGTTCTATATTATAAACTTTAGTGAAACAATTAGGGGTTCAAAGTACTCGCCACACATCTAGATACGTTCCTTAGATGGTCTAGTTTGCAAAATGGGGTCACTTGTGGGGGGTTTACACTGTTTAGGAACATCATGGGCTCTCCAAACACGACATGGCGTCTGATCTTAATTCCAGTCAATTCTGTGTTGAAATAGTCAAATGGTGCTCTTTCCCTTCCGAGCTCTGCCATGCGCCCCAAACAGTGGTTTACCCCCACATATGGGGTATCAGCGTACTCAGCACAAATTGAACAACAACTATTGGGGTCCACTTTCTCCTGTTACTCTTGAGAAAATAAAAAATTGGGGCGAAAAAATCATTTTTGTGAAAAATATGTGAAGCACTTAGGGGTTCAAAGTGCTCACCACACTTCTAGGTAATTTCCTTAGGGGTCTACTTTCCAAAATGGTGTCACTTGTGGGGAGTTTCCAGTGTTTAGGCACATCAGGGGCTCTCCAAACGCGACATGGCATCCTATCTCAATTCCAGCCAATTTTGCATTGAAAAGTCAAATGGCGCTCCTTCCCTTCCAAGCTCTGCCATGCACCCAAACACTGGTTTACCACCACATATCGGATATCGCCATACTCAGGAAAAATTGTACAACAACTCTTGGGGTCCAATTTCTCCTATTAACCTTGGTAAAAAAAAGTTAAATGTTCATTATTTTTTAAACATTCCAAAAATTCCTGTGAAGCACCTGAAGGGTTAATAAACTTCTTAAATGTGGTTTTGAGCACCTTGAGGGGTGCAGTTTTTAGAATGGTGAAACTTTTTGCTATTTTCTATCATATAGACCCCTCAAAGTTACTTCAAGTGCAACTTTTAACCCTTATAACCCTTATAAAGTGGGAAATGTTACTTATTATATATTAATAATAATACTTATTAAGTGTATGTGTAGCATATCTTTGTGATTTAAGGGCATGAAAATTCAAAGGTGCAAAATTGCAAAATTTTCAAAATTTTCACCAAATTTCTGTTTTTTTCACAAATAAACCCAAGTAATATCAAAGAAATTTTACCACTATCATGAAGTACAATATGTCATGAGAAAGCAATGTCAGAATCACCAGGATCCTTTGAAACGTTCCAGCGTTAATACCTCATAAACGGACAATGTTCAGAATTGTAAAAATTGGCCCGTGCAATTCACCCTTGGGGTAAAAGGATTAATTGTGACAAACTTGCAAAAGAATAGGCAATTATGAAGGGGGAAACAATCTTTCAGGTAACTGTATATAATTAGTGCCTTGCGTGTGTAGGTTACAGGTACATGGATTAGCCTAATAAGTGAAAAAATGGAAAAAAAAAAAGATGTGGGTGTTGGGTGAGAGATTTTTTTTTGCACACCATTTTGCCGTTTTTATTGATACCATTTTGGTGTAGCTACGATCTTTTGATCACCTGTTATTGCATTTTATTGCAATGTAGCGGCGACCAAAAAAACATATTTTTGTCGTTTTGAATTTTTTTCTTGATACGCCGTTTAGAAATCAGGTCCATTCTTTTTTATATTGATAGATTGGATAATTCTAAACGTGCTGATACCAAATATGTGCATGTTTGATTTTTTTACTGCTTTATTTTGAATGGTGGAGAAATGGGTGATTTGATATTTTATATATTTTTTTTATATTTTTAACCCCTTAACGTCCAATGATGGATATATCATACATATATATATACGGGTGGTATAGTGATCTACCCTCTGTTGTTAACATGCTGAATGTCGCTGTTAAATTTGAATGAAGTGCATCATTAACCCCCCCCCATGCAGACTATTGAAGCGAGTAAAAAGTAAATGAAAAAATGTTTTTAAAAAAATATATATATATATATATACCATATTTTCCAGCATATAAGACGACTGGGCGTATAAGACGACCCCCCAACTTTTCCAGTTAAAATATGAAATCTTCTTAAAAGTCGGGGATCTTCTTATATGCCGTATGTCGTCTTATAGGGCCGGTGACTAATGTGCCTTTTGGGGTGGGGAGTGGTCCCGATGATGAAGAGAGGGCTCCCCCCACCCACCATATGCACATTTGTCTGTACCCGGCGTATAAGACGACCCCCGAATTTTAAGAAGATTTTGAGGGGTTAAAAAGTCGTCTTGTGATCATTCTGACCCCACGGGGTGGGATTTTGCGTGGAGCCCCAGATCGAGGGAGATTATCAGTGGTCTTGAATGTCTTCCATTTTCTAATTATTGCTCCCACTGTTGATTTCTTCACTCCAAGCTGGTTGGCTATTGCAGATTCAGTCTTCCCAGCCTGGTGCAGGGCTACAATTTTGTTTCTGGTGTCCTTTGACAGCTCTTTGGTCTTCACCATAGTGGAGTTTGGAGTCAGACTGTTTGAGGGTGTGCACAGGTGTCTTTTTATACTGATAACAAGTTTAAACAGGTGCCATTACTACAGGTAATGAGTGGAGGAAAGAGGAGACTCTTAAAGAAGAAGTTACAGGTCTGTGAGAGCCAGAAATCTTGATTGTTTGTTTCTGACCAAATACTTATTTTCCACCATAATATGCAAATAAAATGATAAAAAAACAGACAATGTGATTTTCAGGAATTTTTTTTCTCAGTTTGTCTCCCATAGTTGAGGTCTACCTATGATGTAAATTACAGACGCCTCTCATCTTTTTAAGTGGTGGAACTTGCACTATTGCTGACTGACTAAATACTTTTTTGCCCCACTGTAACTTTTTTATGCATTCAGGTCTCTGCTTATTAGCTCTGCATGTATTGTGCCATCACAGTTACTATTACTTTTTGACTATTATTGTTGTCTGTTGTACACACATGGTCAAAATTGTTGGTACCCCTCATTTAATGACAGAAAAAAACCACAATGGTGACATAAATAACTTTAATCTGACAAAAGTAATAATAAATAAACAATTTCTGAAAATGAACAAAAGAAAGTCAGACATTGCTTTTCAACCATGTTTCCGCAGAATTAAAAAAATAAAACTCATGAACAGAAATGATGGTATCCCTGAAAATAATGTGACCAAAGGGACATGTTAAATTAAGATGTGTCCAATAACTAGCATAATTTATGACATGGTGGGGATATCTGAAACATGGCTGGATGAGAGCCATGACTGGGCTGTTACTTGCAGGGCTATAGTCTGTTCAGAAATGACCGTACAGATAAGCGAGGGGGAGGGGTGTGTCTGTATGTAAAATCCACCTTAAAACGCATCCTGCATGATAATATAGGTGAATCTAATGAAAATGTAGAGTCCCTGTGGGTGGAGATAAGGGGAGGGGGAAAAATAATAAATTACTGATAGGGGTTTGTTATAAATCTCCAAAAATAATGGAAGCAATGGAGAATATCCTCGTAAAGCAAATAGATGAAGCTGCGACTCAAGGAGAAGTCATTATTATGGGGGACTTCAACTACCCTGAAATAGATTGGGGAACAGAAACCTGCAGTTCCAGTAAAGGTAATCGTTTTTTGAAAACTATGAGAGACAATTACCTTTCACAACTGGTTCAGGACCCAACAAGGAGGGGGGCACTGCTAGACCTAATATTAACCAACAGGCCAGACTGCATATCAAATATAAGGGTTGGGGGTCACTTGGGGAATAGTGATCACAAAATAATAAGTTTTCATGTCTCCTTTAATAAGATGTGTAGTAGAGGGGTGACAAGGACACTAAACTTCAGGAGGGCAAATTTCCAACGGATGAGAGAGGATCTTGGTGCAATTAAGTGGGATGATATCCTGAGACATAAAAGTACACAAAGAAAATGGGAGACGTTTATTAGCATCCTGGATAGGACCTGTGCACAGTATATACCGTATGGGAATAAACATACTAGAAATAGGAGGAAACCAATATGGCTAAATAGAGCTATAAGGGGCGCAATAAGTAACAAAAAGAAAGCATTTATAGAATTAAAGGAAGTAGGTAGTGATGAGGCATTAAATAAATATAGAAAATTAAATAAATTCTGTAAAAAGCAAATCAAGGTAGCAAAGATTGAGACAGAGAGACTCATTGCCAGAGAGAGCAAAAATAACCCCAAAATATTCTTTAACTACATAAATAGTAAGAAACTAAAAAATGATAGTGTTGGCCCCCTTAAAAATAGTCTGGGTGAAATGGTGGATGAGGATGAGGAAAAAGCCAATATGCTAAATGACTTTTTTTCATCAGTACTTACAAAAGAAAATCCCATTGCAGCCAATATGACTAGTGATAAAAATTCCCAATTAAATGTTACCTGCTTAACCCAGCAGGAAGTACGGCGGCATCTAAAAATCACAAAAATTGACAAATCTCCGGGCCCGGATGGGATACACCCCCGAGTACTGCAGGAACTAAGTACAGTCATTGATAGACTGTTATTTTTAATCTTTAAAGAGTCCATAATAACAGGGTCTGTACCACAGGACTGGCGTATAACAAATGTGGTACCAATATTTAAAAAGGGGACAAAAACTGAACTCGGAAATTATAGGCCAGTAAGCTTAACCTCTACTGTGGGTAAAATCCTGGAGGGCATTCTAAGGGATGCTATACTGGAGTATCTGAAGAGGAATAACCTCATGACCCAGTATCAGCACGGGTTTACTAGGGACCGTTCATGTCAGACTAATTTGATCTGCTTCTATGAAGAGGTAAGTTCCGGACTGGACCGAGGGAGCCCAGTGGATGTAGTGTATATGGACTTTTCAAAAGCTTTTGATACGGTGCCACACAAAAGGTTGATACATAAAATGAGAATAATGGGGATAGGGGAAAATATGTGCAAGTGGGTTGAGAGCTGGCTCAGGGATAGGAAACAAAGGGTGGTTATTAATGGAGCACACTCGGACTGGGTCGCGGTTAGTAGTGGGGTACCACAAGGGTCAGTATTGGGCCCTCTTCTTTTTAACATATTTATTAATGACCTTGTAGGGGGCATTCAGAGTAGAATTTCAATATTTGCAGATGACACTAAACTCTGCAGGGTAATCAATACAGAGGAGGACAATTTTATATTGCAGGATGATTTATGTAAACTAGAAGCTTGGGCTGATAAATGGCAAATGAGCTTTAATGGGGATAAATGTAAGGTCATGCAATTGGGTAGAAGTAATAAGATGTATAACTATGTGCTTAATTCTAAAACTCTGGGTAAAACGGTCAATGAAAAGGACCTGGGTGTATGGGTGGATGACAAACTCATATTCAGTGGCCAGTGTCAGGCAGCTGCTACAAAGGCAAATAAAATAATGGGATGCATTAAAAGAGGCATAGATGCTCATGAGGAGAACATAATTTTAACTCTGTACAAGTCACTAGTGCGACCACACTTAGAATACTGTGCACAGTTCTGGTCTCCGGTGTATAAGAAAGACATAGCTGAACTAGAGCGGGTGCAGAGAAGAGCGACCAAGGTTATTAGAGGACTGGGGGGTCTGCAATACCAAGATAGGTTATTACACTTGGGGCTATTTAGTTTGGAAAAACGAAGGCTAAGGGGTGATCTTATGTTAATGTATAAATATATGAGGGGACAGTACAAAGACCTTTCTGATGATCTTTTTAATCATAGACCGGTGACAGGGATAAGGGGGCATCCTCTACGTCTGGAGGAAAGAAGGTTTAAGCATAATAACAGACGCGGATTCTTTACTGTAAGAGCAGTGAGACTATGGAACTCTCTGCCGTATGATGTTGTAATGAGTGATTCATTACTTAAATTTAAGAGGGGACTGGATGCCTTTCTGGAAAAGTATAATGTTACAGGGTATATACACTAGATTCCTTGATAAGGCATTGATCCAGGGAACTAGTCTGATTGCCGTATGTGGGGTCGGGAAGGATTTTTTTTCCCCATGGTGGAGCTTACTCTTACCACATGGGGTTTTTTTGCTTTCCCCTGGATCAACATGTTAGGGCATGTTAGGTTAGGCTATGGGTTGAACTAGATGGACTTAAAGTCTTCCTTCAACCTTAATAACTATGTAACTATATAATAGGTACCTACAATTTCAGAATCAGTGAGTGGGGCTGTAGATAGGGCTACAGATACTCAATGTGCTGTGTAGTAACATGGTGTGTATCACACTCAACAAGGACCAGAAGAAGCTAAGGAAAGAGTTGTCTCAGTAGATTAGAAAGAAATTTATAGACAGACATGTTAAAGGTAAAAGTTAAAAGGCCGTCTCCAAGCAGTTTGATGTTCCTGTGACTACAGTTGCACATATTATTGAGAAATTTAAGATCCATGGGACTGTAGCAAACCTCTCTGGATGTGGCCGCAGGAGGAAAATTGATGACAAATCAAAGAGAAGGAAAATACAAATGGTAACAAAAGAGCCCATAAAAACGTCTAAACAGATTAAAGGTGAACTTCAAAATCTAGGAACATAAGTGTCAGATCACAACATCATGTCATTGTATGAGCCAAAGTGGACTTCATGGGAAATGACCAAGGAGGAAACAATTGTTGAAAAAAATCATAAAAAGAAGGATTGGAATTCACCAAACTACATGTTGACAAGCCACAAAGCTTCTGGGAGGATGTCCTATGGAACCGATGAGACAAAAATGGAACTTTTTGGCAAGACACATCAGCTCTATGTTCACAGACTGAAAATGAAGCATATCAAGAAAAGAACTGTAATGTAATTGCAAGGCAATTGCATGCAATCTCCCCCAGGAAGGCGCAGGTAAGGGGGACAAGGTAGCACTCACCATATAGCACAGTGCAAGGCACGGAGCTCCAATAGGAGTCGGCAGAGTAGTCAGAGGCCGTCTGCAACAAACAGGAGATGAGGTACCATAAGTAACAGCAGATGGTGTAGTCAGAGACAAGCCAGAAGTCAGAGGCAAACGGAAGCGCGGTATCCAAAACGTGAGGCATAAGACAAAGTTGGGTTACAAGCCAGAGATCAGTGAACATGGTACAGAGATGGAAAACAAGAGGCGGGGTCAGAGATCAGGCTGAGTCATAAACTGTAGGGAACAGGTCTAATACAAATAACAGAAGTCAGAGGCAGAAGAAACACCAGGGTATACGGGTCAGCTTCTCTGGCGAGGAAGCATGAACTATCAATGATGCCGGCCAGCAGGCTACAGAGGACTTAAAAAGCCCAACCAGCTTCAAAACGAGGCCAAGGTGATTAACTCCTGCATAACCAGTCCAAAGAGGGAATAGCAGAATTCCAGGACTGTAACCTTTCCAAATGGACCAAGTACTGATGTGAACAGCAGAGTATACGAGAATCCACCACCCGTTCCACCTCAAACTTGGTCTGGCCATTCACAACAAGCGGCGAGTGCAAGGGAGAATTCCCTGAGGAAGGCACCGACGGCTTCAAAGTGCCTTATGGAACATATTGGGGATCTGCAACAATGGAGGCAAGTGCAGACGAAAGGCCACAGGATTAACCACCTCTAAAATTTCATAAGGGCCAATATACTAGGGACCCAACTTAGAAGAGCGAATCCTCAATCTTATATTCTTGATGGATAATCATACCTTATCCCCCACTGGTAAGCCAGCCCCACAGAACGTTGTTTATCCGCAAAAAAATTATATTTGCCCTGAGCCTCCCCAATGTTTCTCTGAACCTCCCTCCAGAACTCCCCCAACTGTAGAAAGCCCGAATCAGCCCCTGGACACCCTGAATCCAGCCAGGAAAACTCACCAAAGTGCAGGTGAAACCCATAGTTGCAGAAGAACGGGAAAGTATCAGTAAACTGATTGACACAATTATTGAAAGCAAATTCTGCCATGGGTACCATAGATCACCAATCATCCTGTCTAGACGTGGCAAGACACCGCAATATCTGCTCCAAAGACTGATTGGTCCTTTCAGTTTGACCATTGGTATGAGGCGGGTAGGCCGATGAAAATGTCAGACTGATATCCAGCCTTTTACAAAAAGCCCTCAAAAATGTTGCCACAAATTGTACCCCTCTATCAGACACCACACTGACAGGCACACCACGCAATTGGACCACATGCTCAATGAATAGTTTTGATAGAGTCTCAGAATTAGGAATACCCACCAACGGTATAAAATGCACCTGTTTCTGAACCTGTTTCTGAACCTATCAACAACTACCCAGATCATGGTTCTGCCATTAGAGGGCGGAAGATCGGTGATAAAATCCATGGACAGATGAGTCCACGGTCTATCTGGAATTGGCAGTGGCACCAATTCCCCGGCCAGCTGTTTACAGGGTTTTTTTGCATGGGCCAAAGTTTCACAAGTAGACACAAACCCAGTGACATCCGAAACCAATGAGGGCAACCAAAACAGCATAGTGATGGCTTTACGCGTGGCTGAGATTCCAGGATGTCCACTCAGAGCCGAGTCATGGAATTCCAGCAGCACCCTTTATGAATACTGAACTGGCACAAAGAGCTAATTATCAGGTATGGACGAAGGAGCAAGAGATTGGGACTCACGAATCTCTTGTTCCAATGCCGAGGACATCCCACCTCCAAGGCATCCACCTCTACAATAAATAGTTTAGACAAATCAGGTTGAACCAATACAGGGGCAGTCATGAAACATTTTGTCAAGGAAGAAAATGCCACCACAGCAGGAGCTGACCAGTTCTTGAGATCATCCCTCTTATGAGTTAAATCAGTGAGGGGTTTGACCACCTGAGAAAACCCTTTAATTAATTTTCTATAATAATTAGCAAAACCCAGAAAATGCTAAAGACCCTTGAGATCCCATGGTTGCACCCAATCCACAATAGCCTGTACCTTCCTAGGGTCCATGTGAAACCCCTCAGCAGACAAAATGACCCCAAGGAATGACAATTCTTGAGCAAAAAATGAAAACTTATCCAGTTTAGCAAATAGTGATTTCTCCATAAGCCTCTGAAGAACCGCCTGGAGGAGGCTCATGTGACTCTGCTTGTCAGAAGAATATAAGAGGATATCATCCAAATAAACCACCATGAAGAGCCCAATAAAATCTGAGAAAACATGATTCATGAAATTCTGGAACACTGCTAGGGCATTAGTCAGGCCAAAGGGCATAACCAATTTCTCAAACAAACCTTCAGAAGTGAGAAAAGCAGTTTTCCACTCATCCCCTTCATGCATACGTATGAGATTATATGCTCCCCTGAGGTCTAACTTAGAGAACCACCTGGCCCCCAACAATTGGTTGTATAAATCGGGTGTAAGTGGGAGGGGATAAGTGATTCTTATAGTGATTTTATTCAGTTCTCGAAAATCGAGGCATGGGCGTAAACCACCATCTTTTTTCTTCACAAAAAAGAACCCCACCGCCACAGGAGAGACAGATGGCCGAATGTGCCCTTTATGGAGGCTTTCAGAGATATACTCCTTCATAGAGCCCTGTTCAGGGCCAGAAAGGTTGTAAAGATGGGCTTTGGGCAATTTGAAACCGAGAACAAGATCAACAGCACAATTAAATGGGCGGTGTGGTAGTAGAACCTCAGCCTCCTTTTAAGAGAATACATCCTCACAGTCCTTCAGGTACTCCGGAATACCTTCCAGACTGACGGATGACACAAGTACAGTAATGAGGCAATTTTTACTACAGTTAGGACCCCATTTAACAATGTCCTGAGAATTCCAGTTTATCTCAGGATTATCTAGTTGTAACCAGGGGAACCCCAACATCAATCCAGCAGGCAAATTGTCCATAACTAAACATGAAATATGTTACAGATGTAGGGAACTCACTTTCAGGAGAAACTCCTCTGAATCAAATTTGATGACATTTTTAGCCAGAGGTGTTTTGTCAATGGCAACAATATGAATAGGAGTCTCCAACCCAACTGTCCCTAGCTTACAGATGGACGCAAATTCAGAGTCAATAAAGTTCATGAATGACCCACAGTCCACAAAGGCAGAAGTGGGCATGGAGCCACTCCCATAACAGAGTTTCACTTCCAGCTAAATTTTTGAAACTGCAGAAAATGGTACCTGGGAGTCTAGGTGACTTCCACGACAATCACCCATACTCAGCTGCTTGGTGGTTGGTAGGCAGACGAAGCAGTCCTTTATCCAATGTCTGCAATCTCCACAATAAAAACACAGCTTCCCTACACGTCGCCATCTCCTCTCCTCCTCCTTGAGGTTGGCGGCCCCCACCTCCATAGGTTCAGACAGAGGCAAAACAACAGGACCAGCAGGGAGCAACAGAACCTCTCGCTGTGCAGTACCTCTCTCCCGCAGCCTCCGACCCATTCGGATAGCCTAAGTCATAGCTTACTCCAATGAGCTGGGAGGAGAATGGAGAGCTAAAGCGTCCGTCAGGTAATCTGACAGTCCACTCCTGAACTGATATCCTAGCGTTGAGTCATCTCAGGACACCTCAGTGGACCATCAACGGAACTCAGAGCTGTACTCGGCAGAGCACTTTCCCTGAACCAGACACATAATAGTGTCCTCTGTCAACCTGGCATGGTCAGCTTCGTCATATTTAAGTCCTAGGGCCTCAAGGAACCTATCTACTGACATCCTTTCAGGTGCAGTGGGGGGCAGAGAGAAAGCTCAGGACAGAGATCCCTCCCTAAATAAGGAGATAACAATCCCTACCCGCTGAGTCTCATTCCCAGACGATCGGGGTCTAAGAGAAAACAATAATTTACCAATCTCCCTGAACGTAGAAAAATGTATTTTTTTTGCCAGAAAAGGTGTCAGGAAGTTTAACTCTTAAGAGTGCAAAACAGCATCTACTGAATCACCAGGTCAACTAACAGCATGAAAGGTGATTCCTTGCACAGTCTTAACAGTCTCCATTAGCTTTTTTCTTAAGTGAGTATGAGACTTGGCAAGGGTCCGATATTCCACCAGAAAATCCCGCATCATCTGTGTCAAACAGGATACTTGATCTGCTAAGTTACAAAGCGAATCCATGACCAGAGGAAAAAAAATGCAAAATCCCCTTTAAATATGTGGCTAGTGATAATGTGATGCAACTGCAAGGCAATTGCATGCAACCTCCCCCAGGGTGCAAAGGTAAGGGGGACAAGGTAGCACTCACAGTGTATGGTGCGGAACGCCAATAGGAGGCAGCAGAGTAGTCAGACAGGCCGGTATGCAAAAAACAGGAGACGAGGTAGCAGAAGTAACAGCAGAGAATGTAGTCAGAGACAAGCCAGAAGTCAGAGGAAAACAGGAGGGCGGTATCCAAAAGGTGAGATGTAAGACGAAGTCGGGTTACAAGCCAGAGAGTCAAAAGTCGGTCGGGGAATGTGGTACAGAGACGGAAAACAAAAGGCGGGGTCAGAGATCAGGCAGAGTCATAAACTGAACGGGTCTAATACAAATAAGGGAAGTCAGAGGCAGAAAGAACACCAGGGTATACGGGTCTGCTGCTCTAGCCAGGAAGCATGAACTATCACTGACGGCGGCCAGCAGGCTACAGAGGATTTAAAAAGACAAGCCAGCTCCAAAACGAGGCAGAGGGGATTAACTCCAGCTTGACCAGTCCAGAGAGGGAACAGCAGAAAGCAAACTCTGAACTGGATCATGACAAGAACACTGTCCCTACTGTGAAACATGGAGAAGGCTCTGTTATGTTCTGGGGCTGCTTTGCTGCATCTGGCACAGGGTGTCTAGAATCTGTGCAGGGCACAATGAAATCTCAAGATTATCAAGAGATTCTAGAGATAAATTTGCTGCCCAGTGTCAGAAAGCTTGGTCTCAGTTGGAGGTTATGGGTCTTGCAACGGAATGATGACCCAAAATACACAGCTAAAAACACAGAATGGCTCAGTAAAAAACATTAGACTATTCTCAAGTGGCCTTCTACGAGCCCTGACTTAAATCCTATTGAGCATCTTTGGAAAGAGCTGAAACATGCCGTCTAGAAAAGCCAACCTTCAAACACGAGACAACTGGAGCAGTTTGCTCTTGAGGAGTGGATCAAAATACCTATCGAGAGGTGCAGAAGTCTCATTGACAGTTACAGGAATCGTTTGATTGCAGTGATTGCCTCAAAAGGTTGTGCAACAAAATATTAAGTTAAGGGTACCATCATTTCTTTCCAGGCCTATTTCATGACTTTTATTTCTTTAATAACTCTGTTGAAGCATGGTTAAAAGCAATGTCTGACTTTCATTTGTTCATTTGCATAGAACTTTTATTACTTATTTCTCTTGTCAGATTCAAGTTATTTCTGTGACCATTGTGGGTTTTTCTGCCATGAAATGAGACATACCAACAATTTTGACCACGTGTGTATTTGTCTCTCTCTCTGTGCCTCGATGGTTCATCTACCACTGGAGATAATACTAGTACTATTATATGTGCATTGAAATGTGAGAAATAGATAGATAGCCCCTTCCCGACATCAGATGTCGGGTCCCCTGCTTTGATGTGCGCTCCGGCGGTGAGCGACTGTTTTTTACAGCTGACATGTGCGCGCAATAGCGGCGGGTGAAATCGCGATCACCCGCCGCTATTAACTAGTTAAATGCCGCTGTCAAACGCAGACAGCGGCATTTAACTACCGCATCCGGCCGTGCGGCCGGATATGAGCGCATCGCCGACCCCCGTCACATGATCGGGGGTCGGCGATGCTTGTACATTGTAACCATAGAGGTCCTGGAGACCTCTATGGTTACTGATCGCCGGTGGCTGTGAGCGCCACCCTGTGGTCGGCGCTCACAGCACACCGGCATTTCTGCTGTGTAGCAGCGATCTTATGATCGCTGCTGCATAGCAGAGCCGATCGCGTTGTGCCTGCTTCTAGCCTCCCATGGAGGCTTTAGAAGCATGGCAAAAGTAAAAAAAAAAAGTAAAAAAAAATGTGAAAAAAATAAAAAAAATATAAAAGTTTAAATCACCCCCCTTTCGCCCCAATCAAAATAAATCAATAAAAAAAACCCCAACCTACACATATTTGGTATTGCCGTGTTCAGAATCGCCCGATCTATCAATAAAAAAAAGCATTAACCTGATCGCTAAACGGCGTAATAAGAAAAAAAATCGAAATGCCAGATTTACGTTTTTTTGGTCGCCACGACATTGCATTAAAATGCAATAACGGGCGATCAAAAGAACGTATCTGCACCAAAATGCTATCATTAAAAATGCCAGCTCGGCACGCAAAAAATAAGCCCTCACCTGACCCCAGATCACGAAAAATGGAGACGCTACGAGTATCGGAAAATGGCGCAATTTTGTTTTGTTTTGTTTTTTGCAAAGTTTGGAATTTGTTTTCACCACTTAGGTGAAAAATAACCTAGTCATGTTAGGTGTCTATGAACTCGTACTGACCTGGAGAATCATAATGGCAGGTCAGTTTTAGCAGTTAGTGAACCTAGCAAAATAGGCAAGCAAAAAACAACTGTGGGATTGCACTTTTTTTGCAATTTCACTGCACTTGGAATTTTTTTACCGTTTTCTAGTACACAACATGGTAAAACCAATGATGTTGTTCAAAAGTACAACTCGTCCCGCAAAAAATAAGCCCTCACATGGCCAAATTGACGGAAAAATATAAAAGTTATGGCTCTGGGAAGGAGGGGAGCGAAAATCGGAAAAACGGAAAAAGCTCCGGGGGTGAAGGGGTAGATAGATAGAAAGATAGCTAGAAATAGAGATAGACAATAGATAGATAATTGATAGAGAGTTGATAGATAATAGATAATAGATGATAGATAAAAGATGGATAGATGATAGATAGATAGATAGATAGATAGATAGATAGATAGATAGATAGATAGATAGACATATTTATGACTAGAGAATAATTCACTACACAATATTGCTCGCATACCTCTTCTTTCAAAGAGATTGTTCATAGCATACAAAAATCTTGCACACGCTTGTTTCATGTGTAATAAACTGTATACTAGATATACTATACTGTATACTAGATATGTATTCCATTTGGAAAATCTGCCATAAAATAAAATAATGTTTGAACATTTTACAAAAAGATCATTCTATCCTTGTTTAGAAATGTTTCCTAATCAGAAGTGTGAAAAATCATTGAAACCATTTACAGGGTATTTCACCAAAATTCTCACACTGCTTGCTTACCTCTCATCTTTTTCTTCCTTTAATGGATTTTAATCAGCAAACAATTGTAATTCCATTTAGTGCCAACGTAAAGATTCATGCCCCTGCTCAGAAACCCTCAAATTAAATTGGTCCTGCTTTTTTTCAAGTTATTATGTGTCTTTTGTAGACAATCTTAAAAATTTATCTTCCACCCAGGCATTCTGCCAAGAATAGAGAAGACTTCTCACAATTATTCCACTTCTTTTTGTTGCCTTTAGAGCTGCTGTGCCCATATGTTTATATTGGGATGACACCAAGTGAGATATGTCTCAGTTTTAGTACCAGATGAAGCAAATCTAATTAAACTCTCCAAAATGGTTCATTTTCATGACTTTATACAACACATAGAATTAACGTAGAGTCTTACCAAGAGTAAAACATGGTTAATTCAAGTTGTTATTTATATTTGTCAATGCATGTTGTGAGTGACTCGTGTCACAGGTAAGGGTCTCTGGATGTTCTCCCCAGGTTGTGCATGGAGATAATGAAATCCATATGTGTGCATGGCAGTCACGTATTTCCGGTCCGGTTTTTCCATGTGGCTGAAAGCCACAGATTTGTTTGCTAAAAACCCTGCAGTAAATGGTATGGGTATGTCAGGTGTCAGGAGCAATGTCAGTGTCAGTCTGGTGTGTGCTGTTGTGCAAATCAGAGGCCTGCAGATCACTGGCTGTCTGTGTGAAGCAGCACAGGCCAGCAGAGCCAGCAGCTACGGCAGCTGAATAGCCTGGCACCCGCAGTGTACACAGCGATGAAAATCGTCCATGGTAACTGGTCTCGGATGTTGACAGTCCTGTGCCCACAGGTGCTGTATGTGGATGTCCTGTGCCTGAAAAAGTCGTATGTGGACAATTCTGTGCTAGGAGGTGTATCGGAGGTGGATGTCCTCTGCCCGAAAGAGGACTGGCATGTGTAACGACTGCAAAAAGGTGGATATGGTGCCTGGCTGCTATCCAGAGGATATCCTGGGCTGCGTACAGCTGTGTGAGTAAAGAGTCTGTGATACAGCGTGGCAGGACATTCATGGGAACTAGTCAGAGGAGGACTGGGGTGTGTAGTGTCTGCAACATGTGAAACTGGGTTTCGAGACTGTGATATAGCGTACGGTCACCCCACAGATACTGGACAAGGAGAGGTCCGGTGTGTTTAGGGACTGCAATCTTAAAGTCATATGATGTGTAGTGCTATGAAATGGGAATTGAGATGAGATGCAACAGTGTGTATTGAACGTTGATGACTTTTAAAATGCTATGCACCCTTATGTGTGAAGCAACACATTAAAGAGACTTTTGTGTTGGAACTCTGTGGGTCACTACCACTTCACTGCGTACAGTGCAACCGCAGCATTACAATGTATATGATGCATGTGATTTATGCTGGAATTTTACTTTCTGTTACAAAATACTGAACAGATTTACACATGTGCAATGAGAGTAAAACAGATTGTGATTTACAATTTATGTGTGGGAATTATTGTTTGCCAAGAACTTTACCTATGCCCTTAATTACCTGAGACATGTTTTCAATAGACTATCGCAGCTCATGTATTCACAGTTTTAGCCTAATTAATAACTGATTACTTTTTTATTAAAGAAATGCAGCAAATAATTTTATCTAGACTGATGATATTGATTTCCAAACTGCAAAACGCATCCTCATTGATTGCATTATGCACAGAATAGGACCACTAAGCTACTGTGTTCTTGCACGATATTTAGTGATGAGCGAGTGTGCTCGTTACTTGAGTTTTCCGAGCATGTTCGGTGTTCTCCGTGTATTTTAGGTGTGCTTAGGGATTATATATGAGTCGCCGCATCTGCATGATTTGTGGCTGCTAGACAGTCTGAATAAATGTGGGGATTCCCTAACAAATAGGTAACCTCCACATTTATTCAGGCTGTCTTGCAGCTGCAAATCATGCAGCTGTGGCGACTCAAACATAATCTACAAGCATGCCGAAATACTCGGAGAACACCCGAGCATACTCGGAAATCTCGAAAAACGAGCACACTCGCTAATCACTAACGATAATGTAAAGGAATGCAGAAGCCAAAAAGTCCCCACACAAAGTATGATAAAATTGTCTGAACCTGCCAATATTTACAGGATTGGCAGACACTCTAAGATGAATAGGGGACTCACAACTTACCAGAGAGATGATGTTGCTAAAGAGAATGACTAGCACATTGGAATTCCAACTTTTGTTCTCTCTAAGTAAGCTAATACCAGAGAATTCTGGCAGCAGCTCTTTCAGAAAAAATACAGTGCTATACAGTAGTCTTTGGTCTGGGCTTTCCTCTCCTCAATTCGGTCCAATGCTTTCTGTGGTGCTCCACTTCACACTTTGCAGGTTGTCAAGCATGTGACATCATTTCTCTAGGTCTCTTAAGGCCCATTAGAAAACACCTGTGTCTAGGAGCGGCGAGCAGGAAAGAACACAGTACTTTGTCTTATCAGAGTCCAGCGATGGTAAATGGTTGAAAGCAGGTGTAATGGGAAACCACTCATGGAGGGTGTCCCATCTTCCCCGACGGTAAGTGTGCGCATCAATGCCCTGACTACAGGGCTTGTCACTCATGGTCAGTGTTATCAGAGGAGACCGGATACATCCTTGACGGCAGCGTCTGGTCATGGCTCTCAGACCACAGTCAGACGGGTCTGAGAGCCATGACCACACACTGCCGACAATGACGTATCTGGTCTCCTCTGATAGCATTGACCGTGAATGACCATCCCTGTAGTCAGGGCATTGATGCAGTTTCCGATTGAGTGGTTTCCCGTTACACCTGGTTTCAACGAATTACTGTCTCTGGACTCTGACAAGACAAAGTACCATGTTCTTTCCTGGTCACTGCTCCTAGACCCGCCATCTCCTCCAGGACTACACCGGACCCCTTATGCGCCAGAGCCTTGGTGCCAACGTTCATCGCTCAAAACTGCATTTTAAAATCATCGGACTGATAAGTTTTTCTATACTTGAACTTTCTATCCTATCCCCTACACCTGATTACCTTGAGTTCCAAACCCCTTGTTCATTTCTGCTGTTCTTCTATTTTCTTCCTGCGAGGAGCATATTAGTTAAAGTAAACCCCACGTTAACCCTTGCTCTGCCTCTGACCCGTTACTGCATCTTGCAACCTGCTCACACACAGTACCCCCAAATAATGTAGAGAAAACCACAACATAATATACATATAAAAAGTGGAAAGTCTTATATAATTAGAAACATACAAAATGTCAATTGACAAAAATTTTTGACATTCGAGATGACTGAATCTGCCAAGTTTCAACTTTGCCAAATTGTTTGTTTTGCAGCAAATTTATTTCTCACCAATCGAATGTCCCCTATTATGCACTGGGTTCTTTATAGACCCCAGAGAATAATAAACCTAAGCTGCAGAAAAAAAAAATGTTCTCACCTTACCAGACACCTCTCCTGCTGTCCTTGCTGAATGATGTCTGCCATTTGGCCCTTAGTAACTTTTCTTACCACCAAAGGGTGCTGAAACTGAAACTGTAGGTCTCTTCACACTAGTCAAGACATTCCTGTATATTTGTATGTGGCAAACTACTCAACGTCTTGACTTTATGAAGTACCTATTCAGTGAAATCCCAGGCCTTGCTGCAGCTGCTAATTGTGTACGTTGTGATTCTACGACTCTGCAACATGCATGCACAAGCTCATCTTTGCCCTGGTCATAACTAAAAGTTTTGGTCTAGTGCTGCACATCATGATGGGATGAGGTTGTGACTATTTGACACACTTATGCAAGGACGCATTGAGTTTGGTGTCAGACGGAAGTTCAGGTCTAACTTATAGAGGTATTGGTTTCAGCACTCAGTGGTGGGAAGAAGAGGCAATGAGAACCGAATGGGGGAAAGTGAGATGAGATTTATTATTATTTTTTTATATATTTTGTCAGCCTACTGCAATTCAGCAAAATGGTTTCCAGCAGGTGCAAATTTGTACAATTTGAATTGAATTAATTTGTCCATCTACATTTGACATCAATTGGAAAGTCAATATGTCCATAATAAATATACAGTATATATAAGTAAAAACCATTGCTGAGGGGCTGCAGCGAAATGTCTCAGCATCACATATGCCCCAGCAACCACAAGGTGACATTGCGCATGTGCATACATTAACCAATCGAAGCCTTTGTGTCTGCATCACCAGACAATGCTGGTCAGTTGACTGGAGAATTATATTATTGATTATAATTGGCCAGTGGATGCAGTCAAGTGCAGTAATATTAAAAGGATTGTTCAGATTTTAACATTGATGGTCTACTTTTAGGATCGCCCATCAATGTTTGATTGTTGAAGGTGCAACACTCAGCAGTGACCGGAATGGCTCAGTTATGGCATAGCACAGCTCTGTTGACAGTTTAGTGGCTGCAGCCGGGTACTGCACATCTACCACCAATTCAAATCAATAATGATTAGATGCGCTGCCCCTATTCCATTGACAGAGCTGAGCTGAGTAGATGTGCAGCTGAGCAATTCTGGATGAACACTGGGATCATCTAATCGGTGGGGTGCTGGGTGTCGCATCCTCACTGATCAGACATTGAGGACCTTTCCTAAAGATAGACTATCAATGTTAAAGTTCTGAATAACTCCTTTAATTTATTGCATTTGAGATTTTGCTGACTTTTTTCTGTATCTTATAACAAAATGTGATTGTTGCTGGTAGCACATTGGGCCTTGATATCATATGACTGGTCTTGACAAGAGTAAAATGGCCATTGTCCTGCACAATTTCCCTACTCACTCCCTGCCAGCCATCATGTTTGTATTCCTAATGGATTAAAGAAACATTTTTGCAAGAATTTGGTGAGTGCCATTGTTCCAGTTTTCTATTTGAATGACATTAAAATAGGTTTGTGCCTTATTTTGTATGCTTGATAAAGACCCACAAAAGGTAAAAAGTAGTCATTATTAGAGATGAAAGAAACCAAATGGTAAAGATCTATTTCTGTACTGGACACCTAGTGTCCGGCACTGAACATGGATTTTTTTCACTGTACGTTCAGTTTCCTGTTCAGGATCGCCAATCTAATAAAGTTTGTTGAAAGACTGCAGTATATCATCTTGGTGAGGATGCCTCTGACATCTCGAGATGCCCTCCCCTTACATCGGAGACAGACGTCGGCACTGGCCTCGGAGCGAGGCAGTAAACACAGCAGTAGATGCGAGGAACATCTTACCTGCCGCTGTGCGCTTGGGGGCCGCTCCACGTTCCGGATTCAAGATGGCTGCCAAGGGCTGCTCATTGGCACCACATCCCTGGTGAGTAGGAGACCGCCGGAGTAGAGGTGCTCCTGCTCGATCCCCTGGCCTGTGGCTTGGCTGCGCTGTCCCTTCATTACCCGCGCAGCCATAGGGGAAAGAGGGGTTGAGCTCCTCCGGTGTGACCGTGGCTGGTTTTGGTCAGGAGGGAGTCCCTTGGAGGTGTTCTGTGGAGGCAACAGAGGCAAGGACAGCAGAGTGCCTGTGAATATAAAGCAACCCCAGGGGCCCATTTACTCTTGAATTACTAGCTATCAGATCATCCTTATAGCTACACATCTATGCGGTCCGGCCTGCTAGACCCCAGTCCCTACTGAACACTGAGACTTTACTAATGGTCTAAATCCAACACCCCCCAAATCCCTGTAAGGGACAACGTATGGCATGCAATCCCCTTGACTCTATCCCTTTAAGCTGGTCTTAAAATAATGCGGTTCTCTATCTAATTCCAATGCTATCATGACTAAACAGCGCAAAACCAACTCCAGGTACCCTAGCAATAAGTTCCAGGCATTAACAGACCTAGATAACAATATGTCTTTTGGGCCATATTCCCAATCCGAATCATCCAATTCCTCCATACTAGATGGAACGGAGTCTGAAATTATTCCAGCTTCTACTACCAGGAACCCAAACACTCCGACCCCGGATCATGCTGCCCTACTCTCACAGTTTCAGTCTATTTTACATACGGAATTGTCCAAAATGTCCAATAAATTGACTAAGGACTTAATGAAAAAGATTAGGGAACTGGGCTCTCGTACCTCTGACTTAGAAGACAAAATGGACTTGCAAATCTTGCCACTCATGAAAAAGACATTGAGTCACTCCATGATGAGATTTATACCCTCAATAACAAACTAGAGGACTTCGAAAATCGAGCCCGCAGAAGCAATATTAGAATCAGAGGTTTGCCTGAGTCCATTACAGATGTCCAGTCTACGGCGACAGCTCTGTTCCAAGAGCTTCTACCTGGCATTTCTATTGAACGTCTTGAGATGGACCGCATTCACAGAGCCTTAAGTAAACAGAATCCTGATGGCCCTCTGAGAGACATAATATTAAAGCTGCACTATTACAAAACTAAAGACCAACTTTTACAGGCGGCAAGAAAATCATCACCATTGGTCTTCCAGGGCCACCCCTACGAACTGTTCCCAGACTTGGCTCTTACTACCATCGCTAAAAGACGAGCAATGAGACCCTATCTAGAAGTTCTTAGCTCTAAAAATATTAAGTACCGCTGGGGATTCCCCTTTAAGCTGATGTTTACCCATTGTGAAGTTGTTCACACGGTCCTTTCTCCTGAGGGTGCAAGCCGCTGCCTCACCAAATTGCAGCTCATGAATCCCCATCGCCCACCACACCTCCACCATCATCATTGTCACAGTCTGGGGGTAGTCTTCCTGAACCACAAGCCTCATTGACCCCCCATTGAGACCTCACAATTATTCTAGCTCTACCTGGAGTTTGGAACCATACCTAGGCTATTTTGCATGTTGTTTTAATGACTTTTGGTGAAACTGTTAGCCTATTACTCTTCATTGTCTTACAGTTGGACAGATCGTACATATTAGTCAGCCGATGGTATTATCCCAAAAAATTATGTCAACAACTCATATAGGATAAAATATAAATTTTACTTCTTATTTTAAAAGCCTTGAGCTCCCATTAAAAATGCAGAGTGCATAGTACAAACAAACATACAGATAACTGTGGAAATTAGAGCTGAAGATCCTATTCGGGAAAACTATACCCTATAGCCCTGATGTATTATTCAGAAATACTCAAATAGGGTACAACAGCACAGAACCTCTATGGTCACTAATATATTGTAGCATAAGCATAGCGCATCATTACTACCACCAAAGTAAGAATCTTGGACATGTGACACCTCTAAGAGGTTTTTTTATCCCAGTCTAGCAGTAAGAACCATAATCATTTATACACTGCAGTCTGGGATACAACAATGGTTTCAAACTTGCCAAAATTACATCGATATTCAGTCTATCCAAGACTATTCCATAACCTTAATAGGCCCTCAAAAAAACCATTAGTTGTGGCTGGTTTATGCAGAAATAATAAAGAACGATCTCACCCGCATCAAGCCATAGTCATTCGCTGTACTCTATTATACTGGTGGCGGTGGATGTTCTCCCCTTTTGTCCCACGTGTTTCATTTTCAACTCCTCAGGGGATATCAACGGGGTTAATCTAGTGTGTCCGTCCAGCCGACGCTGCCAATCCATGCGCGTGTTAGGTATATGCATGCCCACTTTTTATATAATGCATCTCACATACCGACACCCGGTCCGTGTACCGCCGAAGCTGAACATCCGGCCGGATTTGAGATCATCTGACCGCATCAGCTGACTAAAGGATAAGTCAGCTGTATACCACACCTACTCTGGAACGCAAGCTTTTCTATACGCATGCGCTCTAACTTGCAGTATCTTATGGAACGCAAACACTCTTAAAGCGCCTGCGCTATCAATTTGCGATCATCTATTTGTTTTAAATACCGCCTGATAACTGTGTCAAATAGCAACCCAGTTTCCATGCGTAGATCACCAAGTGATGCATTTATCAAATATCATTTATCCTGCATCCCTGGTGTTTTACCACCATATTATGTGCATGTTATTTCTCTTATCGGTAAGACATCCATTACGGTATCATCAGTCATATTAGACATAGATCAAGTTTGTATAGATCAAGTACACTACCCACATTGGGGACTAAAAACCCAATAATAGAAACTAAATAAATTATAAAAGAACCATAAATTAGATTTTCAATTAATTATGGCAGACTATTCTCAGGAGCATTGGAGGCATGGAGGGGACAGTATCAGATAGAAAGAGATTGAGTGGAGTTTTCCGAATAGGATCTTCAGCTCTAATTTCCACAGTTATCTGTATGTTTGTTTGTACTATGCACTCTGCATTTTTAATGGGAGCTCAAGGCTTTTAAAATAAGAAGTAAAAGTTGTATTTTATCCTATATGAGTTGTTGATATAATTTTTTGGGATAATACCATCGGCTGACTAATATATCTTATATATAGTATGGCAGGTTTTCTCTCAACAGGAATAGACACGAATACATGGATATCAGAAGCTAGGGACGTGTTTTCAGAGAGAGAGTTTGTGCAGAAAAGGTACACTCCCTCCTACAACACTGCATTTAGGGAATTGGAAAAAACGTACAAAAGTCAAATTACATCGTGGTGGGAAGTCCAAAGTTTGAACAGTTCTATAAAAGCAGGAATAGTCCCACGTCATTTAAGAATATCGCTGATGCCGGGATATAGGTACAAGAACTCTGGTTTATTGGCAAAGTGGGAGAAGGAGGCCACTGAAAGCTCCATTAGATTAATGAGATTGCTGCTAGAAGAAGAGAAAAACACTCTTAGCAAGTTAAATGAGACATTAAAGGAGCATATAGAGGTCACAAAGAAGTTTGCAAGTGAGCCTGATTTCTCAGTAAAAGAGATTGGCCTACAGAATAGCCTGGAGATATTTCAGTTTCATTTAAAAGAACGCAAACATAAGTTTTATAACAGGGACCTTTTGGAATTCAAAGAGAACAAGGCTTACTCTGTAGCTAATAATCGTAATTTCAAAGTCCCAGAGACTGATATTTCCTCCTCGGAGGCGGAGTTTTCGGACTCGGAAACAAAATTTAAGCATCAGAGAGGTAGAGGAAGAGGAAGAGGGGGAAGGGGAGGTGCGAGAGGAGGTGGTAAAAGGTCGCCGCAAAGGGATTTTTTAGAACTAAGTTACCCACTCAGAAATCGGCAAAAGCTACACAACGCTCCATAGAACCCCAAGTCCTTAATTTATCCTCACGTAATTTAACGACTAGCGAGATGTGTGTTCTGAGTAAAGGACTTTCCTTTGTCCCCTCCAATGACTATGACTGTTTTGAAACAATTAAAGACTTGCACCTCTTTGCACGTAAGCTAAAATGGAGGAAGCATTTTGCCAAAGAGGAGAAGAGGGTCTCAAGTGAATTAGGTATCCCTGATGAAATGTTATCTGATGTGCGTTTACTTTTCCATCTTGGAGATGTTGATCCTAATAGTAGGGGGGATGTTACGTTTACCAATTTAAGGACTAAGAATAAAAAAATGCCCCCAATAACGGCAGATGTTAATTCGGTTGATGTTTTTGTTAATTTGGTAACGGAGGAACTGTTGAAAATGCTAAAGTCAATTAATAGGTGGAATCACAATCTCTCTAAAGAGGAAATGATGAGCCTGAGGAATCTAGAGAATGATGATAGTATAACTATTAAGCCCTCCGATAAGGGGGGCAATGTGGTTGTTCTGGACTCATCTAAGTATAGATCGATGTGCATGTCTCTACTTGGGGACACTAATGGTTATGAAATTCTTACCCATGACCCGAGTGAAAGTATCATGAGTTGTCTTAAGAACATAATCAATGAGGGATATGAAATTGGGGTGATAGACCAAAATGAAAAAGAATTTCTAACCCCTGTTCACCCGGTAATGGCCACGTTCTACTGTTTGCCAAAAGTGCACAAGGGGACTAACCCTTTGAAGGGGAGACCCATAGTGGCGGGCATTAACAGTATGACTCAAAATCTTGGCCTATACATCGATCAAGTGCTAAGACCATTTGTTTTGGCACTAAATTCCTACGTGAGAGATACGACCGACTTTCTCAGGAGATTGGATGGCATCTATATGGAAACAGACATGATACTCTGCAGTATTGATGTCGAATCATTATATTCCTCTATTCCGCATAATGTAGGCCTGAGGGCCGTGAGTGATTTCTTGCAAACAAGGGGCCGGCAATTTAATAGGCATAATGAGTTTGTGCTAAAAGCCTTACATTTTTGCCTGGACAACAACGTGTTCTTGTTTGACGGCAGATACTTCCACCAGCTCAGGGGCACCGCGATGGGGAGCCCTTGTGCCCCAACTTACGCAAATTTGCTCCTGGGCTGGTGGGAGGAAAAAGTCGTGTTTGGCGAGACATCTAAGGGTTTGGAAGAGAAAGTGGCGTTATGGCTTAGATATCTGGATGATGTCTTTGTGTTGTGGAGGGGTAGTGAGTTGGATTTTCACAATTAAAAAATTATTGAAAACCCATGGCTACAAATTCATTGTTAAGGTGGGAAAGTAACCACCCCAGATCCCTTAAGCAGGGTATACCAAAAGGGCAATATTTAAGGCTCCGCCGAAATTGCTCTGAATTAAGTAACTTTAAAGAACAAGCAGATGATTTGAGAGGAAGATTCCGTGATAGAGGGTACCCTGAAGGTGTACTTAATGAAGCATACAGATCCTCTCTTAAAAGAGAACAACGCAGGGAGTTGCTGATACAAAAACCAAAAAAGGGGGAGGAGGGAATCACACGATTTATAACTCGGTTCTCCAATGGTGCGAATGAGATTCGAAAAATTCTAGGAAAACATTGGCAAATTCTCTGTATGGACCCGGACATCTAGAGTAGCATAAACTCATTGCCTCAAGTTACTTTTCGTAGGGGGAAATCCATAAAGGACAGACTTGTCCATAGCCACTACCAGAATAAAAGGAATCACTCATGGCTCAGTACGCAGCCGGCTGGCTGCTACAAGTGTGGCAGATGTAAAACCTGTATTTCTGTACAGACAAGCAAGACATTTGTGGGAAATAATACAAGAAGGACTTACCAGATCAGGCAATTTATCAACTGCCAGACAAAGGGAGTGGTATATAAAGCTACATGCGAATGTGGACTTGAATATGTAGGAAAAACTAAGAGGGAGTTTTGTAGAAGGATAAGAGAACATATACGTGATATTATAAATAAGAAGGATACCTCTATAGCTAATCATGTAAATAGACACCACCAAGGTGACAGCAAGAAGATGACCTTTGTAGGAATTGATAGAATCAAACCACCAGCTAGAGGTGGGAATTGGGATCAAATGATTCTCCAAAAGGAGTGTAAGTGGATTTTCTGGTTGGGTACCGTCCATCCAAATGGTCTGAATGACCAGCTTTCATTTGCTTCCTTCCTCTAATATAGGGAGTACTAGGGTCAATAGAGAGGGTGAGTCGACGTTGAGTGGGGGCGCCACTGCGTAGGTCCTAGGGTGCCAACCTCCGCGTGAGGTAGGGTAAGGAGTGTAGGGCCCCCTAGGGGCTTACTAGGCTTTTTCTCCACTCAGTCTCTTTCTATCTGATACTATCCCCTCCATGCCTCCAATGCTCCTGAGAATAGTCTGTCGTAATTAATTGAAAATCTAATTTATGGTTCTTTTATAATTTATTTTGTTTTGATTATGGGTTTTTAGTCCCCAATGTGGGTAGTGTACTTGATCTATACAAACTTGATCTATGTCTAATATGACTGATGATACCGTAATGGATGTCTTACCGATAAGAGAAATAACATGCACATGATATGGTGGTAAAACACCAGGGATGCAGGATAAATGATATTTGGTAAATGCATCTCCTAACTGCACCTTTAACCCAATCCCGCCTCTTCCCTCCCTTATCCTCCCCTCTTTTGAAGTCCATTCTGTCCACATCTACTCTCCCTCCAAGCTCCAAGTGGCTGTCATATACCGACCTCCAGGCCCGGCCACTGCCTTTATTGACCAATTCTCCACCTGGCTTCTTCACTTTCTCTCTGCTGACATTCCCACCATCATCATGGGTGACTTCAACATCCCCATTGATATCCTTCAGTCAACAGCCTCCAAACTTCTGTCCCTTACCTCATCCTTTGGACTTACTCAATGGTCCTCCGCAGCCACCCACACAGACGGGCATACACTAGACCTGGTATTCACCCATCTCTGCTCTCTATCTAACTTCACCACCTCCCCTCTCCCTCTATCCGACCACCATCTGCTCACCTTCTCATCCCTGTCCTCCTCACCGGTCATCCATGTCCAGCAACATGCGCATCCATGCAGAAACCTTGCACACCTAGACACCCACACACTCTGTGACTCCATCCTACCATTGGCATCCATATCCTCACTCCACGACACAGACACTGCCACTGCTTTCTAAAATGCCACTCCCGCATCAGCTATTGTCTCTCATGACTCTCGTCCATGGCAGAGTGCAACGTATCAATAGACAACCTTGGCACAATAACACCACCAAAAAGCTCCGGCAAGTGTCCAGGGTTGCGGAGCGGCGTTGGAAGAAAACACACTCGCAACATGACTTCACTGTATTCAAACAAGCACTGCTCGTTTTTAAATCTGCACTCACCTCTGCTAAACAGGCCTACTTCACAACCCTCGTATCTTCACTATCCTACAACCCCAAACAGTTATTCAAAACCTTTAACTCCCTCCTCCGCCCCCCACTGCCCCCTCCAACCTCCCTCATCTCTGTTGAGGACTTTGCCACACACTTTAAAAATAAGATCGACCAGACAAGGCAAGTCTTTATTGTTCAACCACCACAACCCCTTTGTATACCAGACCAATGCCCAAACCCCATAACCTCCCTATCCAACATCACTGAAGGGGGGCTTAATTGTCTCTGCTCCAAATCACACCTCACCATCTGTGCGCTCGACCCCATCCCATCCCACCTCCTCCCCAACCTCACCACCACACTTATCCCATCCCTAACCCACCTCTTCAACCTATCACTAACTTCTGGCACCTTCCCCTCTGCGTTCAAACATGCCACAATCACGCCCATCCTTAAAAAGCCAACCCTCGATCCAACTGCTATGTCCAGCTATCGCCCAATATCGCTGCTCCCATTCGCTTCCAAACCCCTGGAGCAGCACATCCATGCTGAACTCTCCTCCCACGTCTCATCTAACTTGTTGTTCGACAATCTACAATCTGGTTTCCGCCCCCATCACTCAACTGAGACTGCCCTGACCAAAATCACTAACGACCTACTTGCCGCCAAAGCTACTGGACAATACTCTGTACTCCTCCTTCTAGACCTGTCCTCTGCTTTTGACACAGTTGACCACTGCCTCCTACTACAGATCCTCTCCTCCTTTGGCATCAAAGACCTCACCCTATCCTGGATCGCCTCGTACCTTTCCAACCGCACATTCAGCGTCTCCCACTCCCACACTACCTCCTCATCCCACCCTCTCTCTGTTGGAGTCCCCAAGGCTCTGTTCTAGGACCCCTACTCTTCTCAATCTATACACTTGGCTTGGGACAACTCATAAAGTCCCATGGATTCCAGTACCACCTCTATGCTGATGACACTCAAATCTACTTCTCTGGCCCAGACGTCACCGCTCTGCTGTCCAGAATCCCAGAGTGCCTATCAGCCATATCCTCCTTCTTCTCCTCTCGCTTCCTCAAACTCAATGTGGACAAATCTGAACTCATCATCTTTACTCCATCCCACAAATCTTCCTTACCTGACCTATCTATCGCAATCAATGACATCATGCTTTCCCCCGTACCCGAAGTCCGCTGCCTCGGAGTAACCTTCGACTCTGCCCTGTCCTTCAAACCGCACATCCAAGCTCTTTCCACCTCCTGTCGCCTCCAGCTCAAAAATATCTCCAGAATCCGTTCTTTCCTCAACCCTCAATCTACTAAAATGCTTGTGCATGCCCTCATCATCTCCCGCCTTGACTACTGCAACATCCTTTTCTGTGGCCTCCCTGCTAACACCCTTGCACCTCTCCAGTCCATCCTTAACTCTGCTGCCCGACTAATCCATCTCTCTCCTCGCTACTCCTCCACTTCCCCCCTCTGCAAATCTCTTCACTGGCTCCCATTCCCTCAGTGTATCCAGTTCAAATTACTAATGCTGACCTACAAAGCCATCCATAACCTGTCTCCTCCATATATCTCTGAACTAATTTCCCGATATCTTCCCTCACGTAATCTCCGGTCCTCCCAAGACCTCCTTCTCTCCTCCACACTTATTCGCTCCTCATCCAATCGCCTCCAAGAATTCTTCCGAATATCCCCCATCCTCTGGAACTCTCTGCCCCAACACATCCGACTATCAACCACAGTCGGATCCTTCAGACGGAACCTGAAAACTCATCTCTTCAGGAAAGCCTACAGCCTGCACTGACCTCGCTGCCTCCTCATCACTACCGAAGCTACCGCCTCACCAACACCGGAGCTCCCGCAACCCTCAACCTACTGTCTCCTTCCCCATAATTCTGTAGAATGTAAGCCTGCAAGGGCAGGGTCCTCACCCCTCCGTATCAGTCTGTCATTGTTAGTCTGTCTACTGTAAGTGATATCTGTAATCTGTATGTAACCCCTTCTCATGTACAGCACCATGGAATCAATGGTGCTATATAAATAAATAAATAAATAATAATAATAATAATCTACGCATGGAAACTGGGTTGCTATTTGACACAATTATCAGGCGGTATTTAAAATAAATAGATGATCGCAAATTGATAGCACAGGTGTGGTATACAGCTGACTTTTCCTTTAGTCAGCTGATGAGGTCAGATGATCTCACATCCGGCCGGATATTCAGCTTCGGGTGGTACACGGACCGGATGTCGGTATGTGAGATGCATTATATAAAAAGCAGGCATGCATATACCTAACACGCGCATGGATTGGCAGCGTCGGCTGGACGGACACACTAGATTAACCCCGTTGATATCCCCTGAGGATTTGAAAACGAAACGCGTCGGGACAAAAGGGGAGAACATCCACCGCCATCAGTATAATAGAGTACAGCGAATGACTATGGCTTGATGCGGGTGAGATCGTTCTTTATTATTTCTGCATAAACCAGCCACAACTAATGGTTTTTTAGTGGGTCTATTAAGGTTACGGAATAGTCTTGGATAGACTGAATATCGATGTAATTTTGGCAAGTTTGAAACCATTGTTGTATCCCAGACTGCAGTGTATAAATGATTATGGCTCTTACTGCTAGACTGGGATGAAAAAACCTCTTAGTGGTGTCACATGTCCAAGATTCTTACTTTGGTGGTAGTAATGATGCTCTCTGGTTATGCTACAATATATTAGTGACAGATCGTACATGCCTAAGCTACTGAGGCATCCTATTGTCTTTACGTGTTATGATTTATGATTGACTTTCCAGTGGGGTTGAGCGACTTTTATTTTTATAGGATCGGGTCGGGTTTCACGAAACCCGACTTTCTCAAAAGTCGGGTCGAGCGAAATCGGCCGATCCTATAAAAAAGTCGGGGTCGGCCGAAACACCAAACCCAATGCAGTGCAATGGGATACTATGGTTCCCAGGGTCTGAAGGAGAGGAAACTCTCCTTCAGGCCCTGGGATCCATATTAATGTGTAAAATAAAGAATTAAAATAAAAAATATTGATATACTCACCCGTCCGGAGGCCCCTGGACATCACCGCTGGTAACCGGCAGCCTTCTTTGCTTAAAATGAGCGCGTTCAGGGCCTTCCATGACGTTACGGCTTCTGATTGGTCGCGTGCCGTTCATGTGACCGCCACGCGACCAATCACAAGCCATGACGTAATTCTCAGGTCCTAAATTCCTAATTCTAGGAATTTAGGACTTGAGAATTACGTAACGGCTTGTGATTGGTCGCGTGGCGGTCACATGGGCGGCCGCGACCAATCACAAGCCGTGACGTCATCTAAGGCCCTGAACGCGCTCATTCTTAGGAAGGAAGGCTGCCGGAAAGAAGCCGAGGGTGAGTATATTCCTATTAGGTATATACTCACCCTCGGACGTGCCCTGCTTCTTTCCGGCAGCCTTCCTTCTTAAGAATGAGCGCGTGAAGGGCCTTAGATGACGTCACGGCTTGTGATTGGTCGCGGCCGCCCATGTGACCGCTCACGCGACCAATCACAAGCCGTGACGTAATTCTCAGCGGCGATGTCCAGGGGCCTCCGGAGAGGTGAGTATATCAATATTTTTTATTTTAATTCTTTATTTTACACTTAAATGTGGATTCCGATACCGATTTCCGATATCGCAAACATATCGGAACTCGGTATCGGAATTCCGATACAAGATTCAGAAGATCGCCGACCTCATGGCCGACCCCACACTTTGCCAAAAGTCGGCGACTTCTGAAAATGGCCAACCCGTTTCGCTCAACCCTACTTTCCAGGTTATTTTCTAGGACTTTCCAGAGCACATGACCTCAACTAGACACTTATTCGAAGTTAAAACCCGATAGGTTACCCTATTTACCACATGTACTTGTGAAAATTTATTTCCCCTACTATGCATCAATGATTTATTCCTAACCTCACGTTAGCGCTGCTGAATACACATTATTTAGTGATTATAGTATTCTTATAATGGTTGAATTATCTCTCCTTATGGCTACCTACATGAGGTTAGCTCAGTTTCGTAGCTCTGATGTTGACCCAGTAATATGTTAAGCTATACTAGCGTTCCACATACCCAGCTCTCCCTAACCCACCCCGCCCTACCTATATGCCCAAATCTACTAGTTATACTCTAAACTGCGTTGTCCCTGACAAATTCTTATGTCCCTACAGTGTCTTTACACACTGCTGCTCAGCATGTCGTGCTTAGCCAATGTTGAAGTTACCCTTTTTATCCCTACATACCTGTTGTACCTGACCCACCTTACATACGATGTCCTAACCACCCAATACTTCTTCTCCATTTTTCACCCGAGTGAAAAGCTTCTATCTTGCCCACGCCAAAAAGTTCCTTTCATCTCCTGCCCCAAGCCACGACTGATAGCTTTCATAAGCGACCCTAAAGTTTTTTTTACCATGCCGTTAACAATCATTTCCCACAATGTGCATGGCCTTAATTCCCCGCATAAACGTACCAAGGCCTTTCGCTATTATAGGTCCCAACAGGCCGATGCGGTTTGCCTCCAGGAGATGCACTTCTCAACCAGCTCCTATCCAAAATTTTTGTCTGCCTCCTACCCGTTTTTTTACTTAGCAAACGACCTGAATAAAACTAAAGGCGTTGCCATCTGTTTTAAAAGGTCTGTCCCTTTCGTCTTTAGATCGTCAGTTGCTGACAAAGAAGGTCCTAATTTAATGATAACAGGTTCAATTTCAGACGAACTGGTAACCATTGTCTCATACTATGCCCCTAACAGCCACCAAACTGCTTTTTTTCTCTCGAATATGCAAATTAGTCTCCCAACATGCCCAAGGAACTACGTTACTATGGGGCGATTCCAACTGCATACTTAAATTTATTCTTGATAGGTCTACCAGTACACGATCTCTTACTCCCCCGCCGTCATATCCCTCGGTGGACTCCACCTCTCTCAACAAACTCCTTTCTCAATATCACTGGGTAGACTTATGGAGGGACTTGAATCCTTCGGATAAAAATTATACATATTTTTCACCACGTCATTTAGGCTAGGTTCACATTGCGTTAGTGGGTGATCGCTAACGGACAGCGTTGCACGGCGAAAATGTCGCAATTAACGCCGTGCAACGGGTCCGTTAGCGCTCCCATTGACAGCAATGTTGTTTCAGCCTGAAGCGCATCGCTAGCGCGTGCCTCTTTCGGATCGCGCTAGCGATGTGCCGTTCTTTTGTGGCGCGCCTCGGACGCTGCTTGCAGCGTCCGCAGCGCACCCGAGGTCCGTTCCCCGCTCTCGCAGATCGGGGATCTGCGAGTGCGGGGACGTTAGCGCGACCCCTAAACGCGGCCCCTACAAATACATTGCGTTAGCTCAATCCGCTAGAGCTAAACGGATTGCCCTAACGCAATGTGAACCTAGCCTTACTGTAGTCTATACTAGTATCTTTGTCCATCCACCCTTTATTCCAAATGTCTCAAACATTTCCATTCTCTCTACCCCATGATCTGATCATTCCCCAATTCAACTCACATGTTCCACACTCCATCCTAAACCTCGCTCATTTAACTGGACTTTGAACGATCCCTGCTCTCCTACCCTGAAACCGCTCAAAAACCACCTCGAAGAATATTTCTCTTTGAACCTCCAATCGGCTTCTTCACCAATTTCATTATGGGAAGCTCATAAGGCAGTGTTGAGAGGTTTCTGTATTCAAGAAGCCTCTCGTAAGAAAAAAGACAGAGGTGCGAGGATACCTGAATTGGAGGACAGTGTATCAGTATTGGAGACCCAGTTGTAGAGCTCACTCTCACTTACCACATACAAAGACCTCTCTCATGCTCGTACAGAACTCGATCTATGCCTATCCAAAAATGCAGACCGACAGGTCTCAACAACGGTTCTATGCCCTCAATAATAAAAACAATTCCAATTTGTCTACCCCAACCCCGCCCCCCAATACACTTACGTACAACTTCAGAAATTACATCCAACCCACAACAGATTATTCAACTGTTTCAGCAGAAGCTAAAACAATTATATAGCGCCACTACCACTGTAAACTCAGAGAAACTGGACGCCTTCCTAGATTATATTCCTCTCCCATCTCTTGGTTCGAATTTGATTGAATTATTAAACCAAACTATCTCCCCTAACGGCATAGAATTGGCCATCCAGCAATTGAAAGTTAATAAAAAACCTGGTCCAGACGGATTTACGGCCTTATATTATAAAAATATGCCTCACTCCTAATTCCCCATCTTACCAACTATTTTAATTCCCTGAGAGATGGTAATAAACCAAGAGGAGCCTCTTTGATTGCAGCTGTATCTATGATACCAAAGCCCAATTCCGATCAATTACTATGGTCCAACTATAGCCCAATATCCCTAATCAATGTAGATCTTGAAATATTAGCTAAAATTTTATCTCAACATCTAAATTCGGGCCTGGGAGCCTTGATACATAGAGATCAGTTGGGTTTTGTTCCTAATAGACAAGCATCGGATAATATACGAAGGGTCTCTCATCTGTTGCACCACTGCCAACAACGTAATATACCAAGCATGTTATTATCGCTTGACATAAAAAAAGCTTTCGACTCTATTTCTTGGCCTTATCTGTTTGCGGTCCTACAAAGATGGGGATTCCCTGACCACTTCCTTTCATGAATTCATGCCCTCTATAGTTCCCTTTCGGCATACGTACAATACAATGGCTTCTCCTCCACACGCTTTTCCATTCATAGAGGCACTCGCCAAGGCTGTCCCTTATCACCTATATTATTTCTTCTGGCATTTGAGCCCCTAGCGATACATCTTCGACTCAACTCAAACATATAAAGAGTCAACATTGCATCAGTCCCCCATAAACTCTTTTTGTTCGCTGACGACATACTGCTTCTTTTAACGACACCCCAGTCATCCCTGCCAGCCCTACTTCAAACTCTTAACAAATTTGAACATATTTCTGGCCTACAAATCAATCCCTCTAAATCTTATGCTATGAATATATCTCTTCCCTCTTTTACTATCGCACAACTAAAACACAACTTTCCGCTCCAATGGACCTCCAATCATTTGGACTACCTGGGAGTGAAACTAACTCCAGACTATAACTCCTTATGTACTGCTAATTACCCTCATATGCTTCATAAAATCCGTTTAATACTTCAGTCATGGGGTAAATTGCATCTCTCCTGGCTTGGCCGAGTACGTGCATTAATGATGACCATCCTCCCTAAACTGCTTTACCTATTTTGAGTTCTGCCAGTCTCGGTCCCTACCCAATATCTTAAAATAGCTCAACGATTAGTTAATACCTTTGTTTGGAGGGGCGGCCTCCCCAGAGTAAATAGAGCCACCACCTAAAAGGAGGTTTAGGGGTGCCAAACCTCTCTAAATATTATGAAGCAGCCCAATCGGGTAAACTGACCCTATACCACGCCTATTCTGAACCCCCTTTGTGGCTTGCTCTAGAAGCCTCTGAATTCTACTCGAACACCCTTGATACAATATTGTGGATTCTCCCAACGCAACGTAGAAATATTTCAAATCCCATTCTAGTTCACTCACTTAAAATTTGGGACTCATTCAAATATTCTTCACAGCTAATTTCACCATTTCTGCCCTTGGCCCCCCTCTGGGGTAATACTCAGTTTCTTCCGGGTGTAGATTCTCTCAGGAACTTTCGCTTATGGGTTGCAGCGGGAATAACAACAGTTCACCAATTTTTCAATGTAGATGGGATTGTTCCGTTTTCGAAAAACATCATCTCCCTCATGGAGAAATATTCCGCTATTTACAAAAATGTTGTCCAATCTTTATTAAAAAACTCTACCCCTCCATATTCCTTCACCCCCTTTGAACAGCGATGCCACCAAAACCCACATGCTCCGGGAATTATAACTCTTCTTTATTCACATATTAACTCACCCTTCCACAGGCGATGCCTAGGCTATACATCTCGCTGGGAGATATTTGTTCTACCCTGACAGACTCAGAATGGACCCAAATTTGGTCCTCCTCCACTGGAGGAATGCTAAACACCCTCATGTTGGAAGCTAATTAAAAAGTGCTGACTAGATGGTACTTGACTCCAGCCAGAGTAGCAAAGGCAGTCGCTAACTGTTCCCCAAATTGTTTTAGAGGATGTAACTCTATAGGAGATAAGTTTCATATCTGGTGGCTATGCCCAACTGTACGCAGGTTTTGGACCAGGATATACCACCTGATCCTCTCTATAACAAATAGAAAAAGAAAAACCCTTGGGAAGCCCTATTAAACAAGTGTATCCCCAATATTCCTAAATATTCCCGAGCCCTCATCACATTTATATTCTTAGCAGTTAAACAAACTATAGCATCGGCATGGAAAAAAACAAACTTAGAATTATCTGGGGTTAAATCACGTCTCTCTTGGTATATGATAAACGAAAAACTATCGGCCATACTCACAGACAAAGTGGGCAAATTTGAACTTATTTGGCTTCCATGAGCAGAATATGCAAACCATACCCCTTTCGCCATACCGGTATCTAGGATGACGAACTCTGATTCTCAGAACTCTGATTGAACTATCCAACTAGGAATGGACGCAATACAATTTGTTCTCGGGTCTTTCCTCCCCCCTTCCCCTGTCCCCCACTATGTTTTCTGTTTGTTTGTTTGCTTGTTAACTGGGTATATTTCCCTTCTCTCTGTTGTATACTGTAACATACAAATATACCACAGTTTTTTTCCTCTGTACCATATTTGCAAATTTCAATAAAAAATTATTGATTGAAAGACTGCAGTATAGCCAATCAACAAACTTTTAGACTCCGGGGACTTCCGGAGCCATCAAAGCCATGCCAAGTATTGGCATGGCTGTGATTGGTTGGCACAGCATGTGATGAACAAAGAAGAAAAAAGACTAGACTAATAATGGTATGCACACCAGCAGTATAATATGAAATAGAAAAGCCTTTATTGCACCGCAAAAACACAATGATAAAACCATTTAAAAACACACATACATGACCAATAAACCAACACCCCTCCAGGCTATATGAGTCATAGAATAAAACAATATGTAGACAAAATAATAGACTGGCTGTGGATACAAATACATATCAACATGATATCATGATCCATGCAACCCTGTGAACTAAACACACAACTATAACTTGTGTGGCTTACATTTTTATATGAACGCTTATATTTTTATATGAACCCTCACAGCCAATTATTTTTATGCATAATAATTTCTTGTGGTCGCTACTGTGAAGAGCAGAACAAAAATGGTTACCTCAATGAACCATTTTAAAAAGAATTTGTGATAAATATTGACATGTCCATTCAAGGACATTTTAGCTATAGTATGAAATCCTGTTTTTCTTGTCTGTGGAATTGCCTTTGTACTGTTTGTTGTGAAACTGCCGCCCACGAAACTGTTTTTTTCTTTCTTTCCTGTTTTGTCTCTTTGTTTAAACATGCAAAACTTGTATAACCACTGAACCTACCGATACAACTATATAAAGAAGGGATAGCACCTTGAAGGCAGGCGTGCTTCAGAGACTTCCCAGTGATACACTATACAAGACGTGTCTTGTGTATTATTTCTGGTGATTCCCCACTTCCAAAGGCTGCTCCGACTGAGAGTGATCCTGACATTTCCTGGCGCCTGAACAGGGACCCGAGGTCTGTGTATTCCTTCAAGAACACCGGCAGAATACGAACGAAAAGAGAATCTGGGATAATGGACGGCAGATGAACAAAAACCTGGCCAGGTAAGAGACACTGTTAGATCTCTTATATCTGCCCTGCACTGTCCGTAAGATTTTCTGTGTCGTGTTCTTTAGCGGGTAGTTCTAGTAGAGGAGGATACCTATAGCTCGGGTTCTTGAACTATTTAGGAATTGATCACCTCACGGAGTACAGCATTGAATGAGAGTGAATGTGAATAAAAGGTGTGTGGAAGTTGGGAATAGCCCTATAAGCCGCCCAGGGTGTTGAAACAGAAGAAGTGACTGTCCCACTGGGCAACGTGGTTGCGTCCTTTCGGGGAGACCTCCGCGCCTATGGTTCAATCTCTGACCCTGTCTTTGACAAAAACCTGGTGACGGATAAGTGTATGATAGTATGAGCCCAGGACAGATAAATTAGCCTGGGACAAGAATACGTTGTGTATGATAGTATGAGCCCAGGACAGATAAATTAGCCTGGGACAAGATACGTTGTATGTTCTTTTTCTTTTTCTGTCTGGTTGCATTTGTGTTGTTTGCTATAGGTGTAGGAATCAGGATTTTCTTACATCAACACAGTTTAAACATCCTAGCTCCTTAGGAAGAAGGTAACGAGGTATTCTCATACCCAAACGCCACCTAGGGCAAGAAAGCTCAGGATAAGAAAATGGGGAATAGGCAAACAAAGTCGGAACCAGAAGAATTAGATATCTATACTATCATAAAGGAGAGAAATGGTGAAGATGCCACTAAGGGGCTGAGAAAGATTTTTAGTAAGTTTGGAGTTACTAGGGCAGAAGCTTTTAGTAGAAAACTATGGGAAGGAATTCAGGAAAGAAAAAAAGGCATAATCAGAGACAAGAAATGGATAGATCAGATCCAAGCATTGATTGATGTCTCTAGGGTAGCAGAAAATGAGGGATGGACATATAATCAACAGAGTAAAAAGTGGTGTATTAGACCCGCAGGCTGTGGAGAAAAACAAAATGTGGAATCTAAAAATACCCCACCCCCATACCTTAACCCACATGCCCCATCTTTTCTCCAAACACCACCTCAAAGTTTAGCCGGACCAGGAGGATGGGTATGTCCGCACTGTGGACAACAAAATCCAGACTGGAGAAATGATTGCCTAGCCTGTGGTACACCTAGACATGGCGCTGTACTTGCCCCTGTTAGGGTAGTACCAAGACCCTTTAGGGAACCTGGTGCTGACGGAGTAATGGGAACTAGATACCACCAAACTCGACAATATTTCCCTTGGTCCCCCGCTGAAGGCATGTCTCTCTTGCATAACGCACCAGATCCCACCCAGTGTCCAGTTAGATTTGCACAATATATACAGCAAATTATACAGACTCACGCAGGAGTTTGGGCAGATGGAGAAGAATTATGTAGAATGAAAATGACTCCTGGACTCTTCCAGGAGCTATCAGCAAATCTACAGGTACATAGGCCCCAAGCAGGAGATGGTGCCTTACAAACGATAGAATCAGGTACGCAATTTGTAGATCACTTAATGGTTTTCATGAGGGAGGGACAGAGGCAGAGAGGAACAACGGGAGTGGTGGCTCAGAAATCTGGACAATCAGTAGACGAATATTATCTAAGTGTAGAAAATAATTTCAGAGATGAAGGCATGGATCTAACCGCTCCAGGAATGATGAGGTTAGTTACAAAAACCTTTATAGATGGATTGTCTCCAAAAGTGAAGGAAAAGCTTAAGGCCGCAACCCCTGATTGGAGAACCTTGGAAGACCCACACCTGGCTAGACAGAAAGCTGTAGGGATAGAAATGGACTTAAGAGAAAATTCTAAGCCAGTAAGAATTGCACAGGCTAATACTGGCTCTGCTAATCAAAAGTTTACTTGTCATTACTGTAAGAAGCCAGGACATTTCCAAAGGGAATGTAGGAAGAGAAAAGCAGATATAGATTCAGGAACCATATGTTAGAATACAGGCAATGGAGGATTTTCCCGAAATTTACACTCAACAAGCAAAAATTGACTTGTCTCGGGTTCCTGACAGCCTATGGGCAAAAGGAGACACTGATGTAGGATTTTTATCAGTAGCTCCTATACTGTTAGAAACTGCCCCGGGAACCATTTTACCTCAGCTCAGGCAATACCCCATCAGCACCCAGCAAGAACAGGCGATTTCTCAACAAATTCAGGATTATGTGTTACAAGGTGTTTTGGTAGAAATCAGGTCACCCGCCAATACACCCTTATATCCTGTTAAAAAGAAAGTGTCCTCCAAAGAAACTATGGTGAAATATCGCATGGTGCACGACTAACGGGAAATCAATAAGGTTTTGGCACCAGTCACCCCTGTGGTACCGAATCCTCATACCTTACTGTCTCAAATTCCCATGCATATTTTACGGTAATTGACTTATCAAACGCATTTTTTTCTGTGCCACTACATAAGAACTGTTGGCATTTGTTTGCCTTTACATTCAAGGGTAAACAATTAGCATGGACAAGATTGCCACAAGGTATGGTACACTCACCAACTTTGTACTCTGAAGCAATGCAGACCGTGCTAAAAAATTTCATCCCAGAACCAGGAGTAGTCATTCTACAGTATGTAGATGATTTACTTATTTGTTGCCCTGATGAGCAGACGGCAGTTACCTCAACTGTTAATTTCTTAATTTTCCTAGCGCAAGAAGGCTGTAAAGTAAATAGACAGAAACTCCAGGCTTGTCAACAAACAGTCGTGTTTTTAGGTCACTGCATATCACAGGGCATCAGACACCTCACACCTCAACGTACGGAAGCCATACGTAACATGCTTGAACCCAGGAATCACAAACAGCTGCGTGCTTTCCTAGGTATTGTTTCACACTGTAGACAGTGGATCATACATGCAAGTCAACTCATGCAGCCTTTATATGACTGTATTGCCAACACACCATATTCACTCAGTGAAGAGGCTAAACAGTCATTTTCCTCTTTGAAAACAGCACTGGTATCAGCTCCGGCCTTGGGACTCCCAGACTACACTAAACCTTTTCAATTGATGGCAGCTGAGATATCCTCACATGCTACAGGGGTGCTCACACAAAAACATGGAAACAAACAGAGACCGGTGGCATACATATCAGCTCATCTGGACCCTGTAGCTAGAGCCGCACCTTCTTGTGTAAGAGCAGTAGCCGCAATTTCACTGTTATTAGATAAAGCTTCTGAGATTGTTCTTGATCACCCACTTCTAGTTCAGACCACTCATGATGTACATGGCATTCTTAACCAGGTCCAACCTAAACATATTTCAATGGCCAGACACCTCCGTCTCCAATGTTCCCTACTACTGCCGCCCAACATTTCCTTTGCCAGGATTCAGACTCTTAATCTCGCGTCTTTGCTCCCTTTAGAGTCTGAGGGGGGTACCATACCTGAGGAAACTGCACTCTCCAACTCCTTTGACCCATCAAAGTCAATGCATGATTGTGTACAATTAATGGAACAAGAGACTCAGGGCTTATGTAATGTACGTGACAAGCCACTCTGTAATGCTACATTTGAACTTTTCATAGATGGCAGTAGATATGCAGATATGAATGGACAATTTCATACAGGTTATGCGGTAGTAACTCAGCATGAAGTGCTGAAAGCAGAACCTCTCCCTGCTAATCAGTCTGCACAAGAAGCAGAACTTACGGCATTGGTTGAAGCTCTAAAAATAGCCAAAGATCAGACAGCAAACATATACACTGATTCTAGATATGCACATGGCATTATTTTCGATTTTGGCGTAATATGGAGAGCCAGAGGTTATATGACTGCTTCAGGCCAACCTGTTAAACATGCCTCCCTCATTAGACAGATTCTGGAGGCAGCACAAGAAACTAAAGAAATAGCGGTGATAAAGGTAGCTGCACATGTGAGACTCGACACCGAGGAAGCTAGGGGTAACGATAAAGCCGACAAGGCAGCAAAACAGGCAGCACGTAAACCCTTACATCATGCCCACACACTAGATAGCTCTGAAGATGATGAGGAGAGATTGAAGGAAGCTCAGAAACAGGTAGACGACGAAGAACGAGGGCAGTGGCAGAAAAAAGGGGAAGAAGATCAGCAAGGATTATGGAAAAAAGGAACTTTGTTGTGTTTACCCAGAGCCTGGTACCCCGCAGTGGCAAGTGACCTCCACCTACCCACGCATGTGTCGGCAAATGGTATGACGCTCAAGGTAAAAGAAAGGTGGTTGGCTCCAGGCTTTGGTAATTTTGCTCGGAACATGTGTGCTGCATGCGCTATATGCCTGGCACACAATCCAGGTCAGACCATTAAAACCCCAACCAAGCATCATGTAAGACCACTGTATCCCTTTCAAAGACTCCAGATCGACTACATCCAACTTCCTAGGTACAATGGATACGAATATGTGCTTGTGTGTGTGGACATGTTCTCAGGGTGGCCAGAGGCTTATCCAGTTCGTAAAGCCTCAGCAAAAACTACTGCCATTAAAATAGCACATGAACTGATACCCCGTTACGGCATGCCTGAGGTGATCGAGTCAGATAGGGGTACCCATTTTACTGGGGAAATATTCCAGAATGTTATGAAAATGTTGGGAGTAGAAAACCAGTTTCACACTCCGTATCACCCACAGAGTTCAGGTAAAGTGGAAAGATTAAATGGAACAATAAAATTAAAAATCCAGAAGGCCATGGCAGAAACAGGAAAGCCTTGGACCGAGTGTCTACCACTTGCCCTGTATGCCATCCGAAACGCCCCAAGGGGGAAGGCTAAGCTGTCACCACATGAGATTCTTTTTGGTAGAGCAGCAAATTTGGGTTGTTATTTTCCACAACAACTGATGTTGAATACTGAGACTTTAACTGCTTATGTACAAGAATTACAAAAACGTTTAACTAAAGTGCATTCGCAAGTTTTTGCTTCCCTTCCAGATCCAGAAAATCTCGAAGGAGGCCACAAGTTGGAACCTGGTGATCAAGTCTACGTGAAAAGACACACCAGAAAGACTCTGGAACCGAGGTTTGACGGACCTTTCCAAGTCCTGTTAACAACTCCGACAGCAGTCAAGCTTGAAGGAAAGGCATCATGGATACATGCAAGCCATTGCAAAAAAGCAGTATAAGACTCATGATATTGATGTTAATAATGTTAACCTCAACGGAGGCATGGGAAAGACTGAATTCTCTAGCCCCTTTGAACAATAGATTCGTACAACATCATAGAAAATTAGTGCATGACTTGTTAAATAATACGCAACCCCTGGCAGATTGTTGGATCTGTACCCATTCACCAGTATCAGCCACAAGTATACCTTTTCTAGCAGTTCCCGTGTCAGCTGAAGAAATATTCGCTTGGCCTAATTGTTCAGACAACCTGGCCAACAACCAACCTGGCAATACTAGACTATGGAATACTACAATCGCCATACCAGTTGTGGGATGGGTAGAATTTCCTTGGTGGCAGGGCAATCTTACAGGAAAAATAGGCAACTTACAATATTTAGCATTCAAGGGAGGAAAATGGGTACCTAGGAATAAGACTGGATTAACTGATTTAGGACAGGTCCCCACTGAAAATCTACAGCTCAGTTTCAGTACAACCACCCCTTCCTCTGATGCTTTCAAACCTACAGTATTGGAAAGATACATACATAATAGAAAATGGGCACATTCCGAGTTGTTCCCCCAAGGTGATGCAAACAGTTGTACAAGTAAGCCGGGGAACCTGGTTTGTAATGAATCCAATGAGTATGTCAACGGAATGCATGTATGTGGGAATCCCGCAGCCGGGTACTGTAGCCCCTTGGGACAAAAACCCTCTTGGTGTATGCTTCAGAATGTATCTAGTTTTGTGGATTTGGCTCACAGATTGGTATTGCAGCACTCAGCTTTGTGGGATCTGCCTGAGGGTACATTTTGGATATGCGGAGAAGGAGCATATAAATGGCTTCCCGTAGGTATAAAGGGTACTTGTACATTAGGACGCCTAACCCCGGCTACTTTCATAATTTCAAATAAACAAGTGAATATGCAAGCCGTGCCCAAGCACACATTGTATAAAAGAGCTGCAGATAACTCACCACGTCCCTCGGGGAGGCCGCATATAGTACAAATGGGAATTCCCAACAAAATTGCTAGTACCATTTTTATTTATCCTATGTTAACACAGATGTGGGATAAATTAGTTAGAGCCACGGATTATCTAGATGATCAGATTTGGGATATATTGGACATATTAAATACTAGTATAGCTGTACAGAATCAGCTTATAATAATCACTAATAGTGTTGAGCATTCCGATACCGCAAGTATCGGGTATCGGCCGATACTTGCGGTATCGGAATTCCGATACCGGGATTCCGATACTTGCCGCGTATCGGATACCGGAATCGGAAGTTCCAAGATTCAAAATGCAGAAATTCAGCCAATGAGAATGATTCCAAGTGTGGGCACATCCTGTTTAGCATGGAGGGCATGAAACTACTGGCAAGGCTGTGATTGGCTGCTGAAATGATGTCATGATGCAGTTTAAAAGTCGCTGGCACCATTTTGCGATCACTCTGCTGTGAATTCAGTTAGTGACAGGACGCTGTTTGCTGACTGAGGGACAGTTTAGAGATAGTGATTTGCTTCTTTGTGCTTTCCAAAGGCTAATTTAGCAACCGCTGTGTTCACCTACTATTCACCTTGCTTTTGCCTTGTAGCGCTGTTTTCACAGCGATCTGCAAGGTCTGTGTGTGTGTGTGTGTGTGAGTGCAGCCCACTCTCTAGTCTGAGTGCAGCCACATAGGCCATCCATAGCTGGTTGTATTCAGTTCAGGGAGGGTGGTTCATTGCCTCATACTGTTCTTTTTTTTTTTTTCAAGTAGTGTAGTCTGCTGCTAATTTATTCAAAAAAATCCTATTAGTGTCTTTCCACCCGTCTCCAGCTAATTTGTGGAAAAACACTACATAGGATAACGTAGAGGAGGGTTTTTGGGCCTTGCAGCGCCGTTTACGGCTGTCTGCACGGTCTCCGTGTGACTGCAGCTCGCCCTGTAGTCTGTGAGCAGCCGTAGCCTGGTTGTCTCCAGCTCAGGGTTGTTCACTGCGTCATACCGCCAAATCAATTTTCATTTTGTTTTAAGTAGTGCAGGCTGCTGCACATTTTTTCAAAAAATTCCTATTAGTGTCTTTCCACCCGTCTCCAGCTAATTTGTGGAAAAACACTACATAGGATAACGTAGAGGAGGGTTTTTGGGCCTTGCAGCGCCGTTTACGGCTGTCTGCATGGTCTCCGTGTGACTGCAGCTCGCCCTGTAGTCTGTGAGCAGCCGTAGCCTGGTTGTCTCCAGCTCAGGGTTGTTCACTGCGTCATACCGCCAAATCAATTTTCATTTTGTTTTAAGTAGTGCAAGCTGCTGCACATTTTTTCAAAAAATTCCTATTAGTGTCTTTCCACCCGTCTCCAGCTAACTTGTGGAAAAACACTACATAGGATAACGTAGAGGAGGGTTTTTGGGCCTTGCAGCGCCGTTTACGGCTGTCTGCACGGTCTCCGTGTGACTGCAGCTCTATCTGTTGTCAGTTCAGCCCCCAAAAAATAAATAAATAATAAAGTTCACCAAACACACCAGTTACACCACTTTACATTTGTGTAGGCCACATTAGCTCATATTAAAGTCTAGTCCACACTTTAGAAAATTAGTGTTTCTTATACCTGTTAGGAGGAGTTGTTCAGGAATAAGCACACAAAGCCGTTAGTACTTTTCTGCTTATCTTTATCAGTCACCCAAGATGAAGAAGGCAGTGAGTAAGGCACGTGGGCGTGGGCGTGGGCGCGGAGCAGGGAGGGGACGTGGGGATTCTGTGCCTGCTGCGGGCACCGGTGACTCATCAGCACCCACATTCACCAGGCAACAGTCGTTCATGCGCAGCATTGTGTCAGAGCGCCGTACACCGCTGCTGCGTGAAGAACAAATTGAAGCCGTTGTCGGATGGATGGCAGCTAATGCATCAACTTCAATTAGTGCCACATCCTCTCAGACACAGAGCACTGGAGAGCAGCCATCTGTCTCTTCACCACCTGCCAAATTGCCCAGGCAGACAGAGAGCCCAGGACAGGAGCCGTCTCTACTTCTGTTCTCTGAATCTCTTGGCTTGGAAACAGGGGGCCAGCCAAGCAGCATTGGAGAAATGGAAGAAGAGGCAGGGTGCAGTGATGCCCAACAGCTTTTTCTCTCTTCCTCTGAAGAGGCGGGTGGGCCAGTGGCTCCGGTCACCACATCGCAGGCCGCATCAGCTGATGATGACACTCAGGTGCCACTTACTGGTGCGTGCTCTGCTGCTGAGACTACCCAGGAGGAGCAGTTGGGGGCAGAGGGTAGTGTAGATGATGAGGTCCTTGACCCATCTTGGCGTGAGGGACAGGAAGGTGGTGGGAGCAGCTCAGAGGAAGAGATTCCCCGTACGGCCCAAAGAGGGAGAGGGAGGGGGAAGACTGCGGATCCTGCAGCCTCCGCTTTGGCACCCGTTAGGAGCACGTCTCTTCCAAAAGCCAAAAAGGGCGCTCCCAAGACTTGCAGTGCCTGGTCCTTTTTTGACACAGTTGCAGATGACATTTGCTATGTCAGATGCAAGGTGTGTCATCAAAAAGTCAAAAGAGGGAAAAATGTCAGCAACCTCAATACCTCCAACATGCGGAAACATGTGCGCAACAGGCACCCGGCGGAGTTAGAAAAACACACTGAAGAGCTAGGCCAACCAACAGCGGCAGCTACCACCTCTTCAGCTCGTGTTGCCTCATCCTCTAGCTCACACGCAGCTGGTTCGGCTTCCTCCCAGGATCGCCGTGGAAGAGCCTCTGGCCCTGTTGTCCAGAGACCCGCTGTAATTCCACCCGCAGCACCACTTTCCCAGTCATCCACACACTCCCAGCCCAGTCTACAGCCATCGGTAGTACAGGCATGGGAGAAAAGGCGGCCTTTCTTGTCAAACCACCCACGAGCACAGGCTCTGACTGCAGGCATTGCCAAACTTCTTTCACTGGAAATGCTGTCATTCAGGCTGGTGGAGACTGACAGCTTCCGTGACTTGATGTCATTGGCAGTCCCACAGTACAAGGTGCCCAGCCGCTTTTACTTCAGCAGGCAAGCCATCCCTGCCCTGCACAAGCATGTGGAGGGACACATAAAACACGCGCTACTGAACGCCGTCAGTAGCAAGGTCCACCTCACCACCGATGCGTGGACCAGTCAACATGGACAGGGGCGATACCTTTCCCTCACTGCCCATTGGGTTAATGTCGTTGAGCCGGGTACAGACCGTGCGAGTGGCGCAGGACGTGTCCTGCCCACTCCAAGGATTGCAGGAATCCATTCTGTACGCATTGACTCCTCCTCTTACACCAGTTCCTCAGAATCATCGCTGCAGGAGCCGTCACAGTCCACCTCCACATGGACCCGTGATGAACGTGTACCTGTTACGACCGACATGAGCACAGCCGTGGCCAAACGTCAACAGGCCGTCTTGAAATTAATTTTTTGGGGGAATCGTAGCCACACAGCGCAGGAGCTCTGGAATGCCATCAAGCAGGAGAGCGATGTGTGGTTTGTGCCAGCGAATCTCCAGCCAGGCATGGTAGTGTGTGATAATGGCCGAAATCTGGTGGCAGCTCTGGGCCTCGGCAACCTCACTCACATCCCATGTCTGGCACATGTGCTCAATTTGGTCATGCAGAGCTTTTTGAGGGACTATCCAGATCTTGATGCACTGCTGCACAAGGTCCGCCTAGAGTGTGCTCACTTGCGGCGTTCCAGCACGGCAAAAGCGCGCATTGCGGCTCTGCAGCGCCGACACCGCCTGCCGGAACATCGCATCATATGTGACCTACCTACCAGGTGGAATTCCACGTTACATATGTTGGAGCGGTTGTGTGAGCAGCAGCAAGCTGTAATGGAGTACCAGCTGCTTCAGGCGCAAAGAAGTCGCACTCAGCGCCATACAGACTTCACAACCACAGAGTGGGCCACTATGAATGACGTCTGCCAGGTTTTGCGTCCCTTTGATTATTCCACGCGGATGGCGAGTGCAGATGATGCACTAGTCAGCATGACTGTCCCCCTTATCTGCCTGCTTGAAAAATCACTGCAAGCGCTAAGGGATGATGTTGTGGAAGAGGTGGAGGATGAGGATTCACCATTTCCATCATCTTCTGGACAGTCAGCGCCACGTGGTTCCTCACAAACGCGTAGGCAGGGGACAGTTTGTGAGGAGGATGAGGAGGAGTCAATGGAGGAGGAAGACATCCGTCCAGAGGAGGGAGTTACCGAATTGTCCAGTACTCAGTGTGTACAGCGAGGGTGGGGTGATGACGAGCGGGCAGAGACCACGCCTCCAGCAGGGGACAGCGTTTCTTGGGCAGTTGGCAGTCTGCAGCACATGGTGGATTACATGCTGCAGTGCCTGAGAAACGACCGCCGCATCGCCCACATTCTCAACATGTCTGATTATTGGGTGTTCACCCTCCTCGATCCTCGCTACCGGGACAACGTAGAAAGCCTCATCACACCGTTGAACCGGGAGCGAAAAATGCGGGAGTACCAAGACACACTGGTCAATTCCATCATCTTCTCCATTCCAACTGAGAGAAGTGCTGCTAGTGCATTCCAAAGCAGCTCAGTGCGTCCAGGCAGTGGTGGAGGCTCTGCACAAAGAGGGAGCAGAAGCAGTGCCTCTGCCCAAGGCAAGACCAGTATGGCTCAACTGTGGCACAGTTTTCTGTGCCCCCCACAAAAGTCTACACCATCACAGACGGCTCCAGTCAGCAGGAGGCAATGGTTCCGTCAGATGGTGACAGACTACATGTCTTGCCCTCTTGCTGTACTCCCAGACGGCACTTCCCCTTTCAAGTTTTGGGTCTCAAAGCTGGATACATGGCCAGAGCTAAGCCAGTATGCATTGGAGGTGCTGTCTTGCCCTGCGGCCAGTGTATTATCGGAACGTGTCTTTAGTGCTGCAGGTGGTGTACTAACTGACCGTCGCATGCGACTATCCTCCGATAACGTTGACCGGCTTACTTTCCTGAAAATGAACAAGGCCTGGATCTCGCAGGAATTTGCCACTCCTCCTCCTGATTAAATAATTAGGTCACTGTATACGTTATCCAGGTCTCCTGTTGTGTTCATCTTTCTACCACCTGAACTTAAATTCCTGGGCTCCAACACCGCCAGTTGAGGCTCAGAAGTGCCGTCTGCACAGTCAAAACATACGACCCAGTGTTATTGGGTTTCAGTAACGTCAGCTGATCCCTAGCTGTGTAGCCGGCAATGTGTCATGCGACCGCCACGCTGACACAACAACTGAAATGTAAGGGAATCTGTCCCCCCCCCAAGGCGTTTGTTACTGAAAGAGCCACCTTGTGCAGCAGTAATGCTGCACAAGGAAAAGGTAGCTATTTTTGTTTAGCTCCTTGCACACGCAGAACTTAACACTTATAAAATGTGTCCACTGATACCGTAAAACCGTCCCGGAGGTGGGACTTTCCTTCGTAATATGACGCAGCACAGCCGTCATTCCTACCCCCCCGGCGCTGCGCCCCGGCTCCTCAGCGTTGTTTGATTCCGTCCCGGAGCCTGCACTGTTATGTTATCCCTTGGCCAGGCACACTTAGCGCTGCCCGTCTTCTGGCATCATTTGGTGTCAGGATGGCTGCGCCTGTGCGGCCGCGCTGGCCGAGAGCCCGCCTCGCAGTGTCTTCTGATTTAATCCCACTGGGGGCCTGGGATCCATGGACATGCGCATTGCATATCTGAACCTCCACCTCTCACTCATCTCCCTATGGCTTCTTCAGACTGTTCGGTGTCAGCTGGTCCCTAATAGCATGCCACGGTCGTGACACCGCACAGTCTTAAGAAGCCGTAGGGAGGGGAGTGAGAGGCGAGGATATGCACTGCACATAGCCATGGATCCCAGGCCCCCAGTGGGATAAAATCAGAAGACACTGCGAGGCGGGCTCTCGTCCAGCGCGGCCGCACAGGCGCAGCCAGCCTGACACCAAATGATGTCAGAAGATGGGCAGCGCTAAGTGTGCCTGGCCAAGGGATAACTTAACAGCGCAGGCTCCGGGACGGAATCAAACAACGCTGAGGAGCCGGGGCGCGGCGCCGGGGGGGTAGGAATGACGGCTGTGCTGCGTCATATTACGAAGGAAAGTCCCACCTCCGGGACGGTTTCACGGTTTCAGGGGACACATTTTATAAGTGTTTAGTTCTGTGTTTGCAAGGAGCGTGATGAAAAGAGCCACCTTTTCCTTTTGCATCTTTTGTGCTGCACAAGCTGGCTTTTTCAGCTACAAACGCCTTGGGGGGGGGTTAAAGGTTCCCTTTCGACTTTCTCAGGCTTCGGCCTACATTGTGTTCCTCTGCTTTTCCACCTGTCCCTGGGTTCCAACACCGCCAGTTGCCGTCCAGAAGTGCTGTACGCACAGTCAACAGTCCCTCCTCTGTTATTGGGGTTCAGTAACGTCAGCTGTTCCCCAGCTGTGTGTGTGGCAATCCCTCCTACCTCCTCCTACCTCCTCCTCCTCCACCTGTCCCTGGGCTCCAACACCGCCAGTTGCCATCCAGAAGTGCTGTATGCACAGTCAACAGTCCCTCCTCTGTTATTGGGGTTCAGTAACGTCAGCTGTTCCCCTGCTGTGTGTGTGGCAATCCCTCCTACCTCCTCCTACCTCCTCCTCCTCCACCTGTCCCTGGGCTCCAACACCGCCAGTTGCCGTCCAGAAGTGCTGTACGCACAGTCAACAGTCCCTCCTCTGTTATTGGGGTTCAGTAACGTCAGCTGTTCCCCTGCTGTGTGTGTGGCAATCCCTCCTACCTCCTCCTACCTCCTCCTCCTCCACCTGTCCCTGGGCTCCAACACCTGCAGTTGCCGTCCAGAAGTGCTGTACGCACAGTCAACAGTCCCTCCTCTGTTATTGGGGTTCAGTAACGTCAGCTGTTCCCCAGCTGTGTGTGTGGCAATCCCTCCTACCTCCTCCTACCTCCTCCTCCTCCACCTGTCCCTGGGCTCCAACACCGCCAGTTGCCGTCCAGAAGTGCTGTACGCACAGTCAACAGTCCCTCCTCTGTTATTGGGGTTCAGTAACGTCAGCTGTTCCCCTGCTGTGTGTGTGGCAATCCCTCCTACCTCCTCCTACCTCCTCCTCCTCCACCTGTCCCTGGGCTCCAACACCGCCAGTTGCCGTCCAGAAGTGCTGTACGCACAGTCAACAGTCCCTCCTCTGTTATTGGGGTTCAGTAACGTCAGCTGTTCCCCTGCTGTGTGTGTGGCAATCCCTCCTACCTCCTCCTACCTCCTCCTCCTCCACCTGTCCCTGGGCTCCAACACCGCCAGTTGCCGTCCAGAAGTGCTGTATGCACAGTCAACAGTCCCTCCTCTGTTATTGGGGTTCAGTAACGTCAGCTGTTCCCCTGCTGTGTGTGTGGCAATCCCTCCTACCTCCTCCTACCTCCTCCTCCTCCACCTGTCCCTGGGCTCCAACACCGCCAGTTGCCGTCCAGAAGTGCTGTACGCACAGTCAACAGTCCCTCCTCTGTTATTGGGGTTCAGTAACGTCAGCTGTTCCCCTGCTGTGTGTGTGGCAATCCCTCCTACCTCCTCCTACCTCCTCCTCCTCCACCTGTCCCTGGGCTCCAACACCGCCAGTTGCCGTCCAGAAGTGCTGTACGCACAGTCAACAGTCCCTCCTCTGTTATTGGGGTTCAGTAAAGTCAGCTGTTCCCCTGCTGTGTGTGTGGCAATCCCTCCTACCTCCTCCTACCTCCTCCTCCTCCACCTGTCCCTGGGCTCCAACACCGCCAGTTGCCGTCCAGAAGTGCTGTACGCACAGTCAACAGTCCCTCCTCTGTTATTGGGGTTCAGTAACGTCAGCTGTTCCCCTGCTGTGTGTGTGGCAATCCCTCCTACCTCCTCCTACCTCCTCCTCCTCCACCTGTCCCTGGGCTCCAACACCGCCAGTTGCCGTCCAGAAGTGCTGTACGCACAGTCAAAAGTCCCTCCTCTGTTATTGGGGTTCAGTAACGTCAGCTGTTCCCCTGCTGTGTGTGTGGCAATCCCTCCTACCTCCTCCTCCTCCCCCTCCTGTCCCTGGGCTCCAACAACGCTAGTTGCCGTCCAGAAGTGCTGTCCGCACAGAGCAAAACACCTTGCCAATGTGTTAGTGGGGTTCAGCACCGCCAGCTGTTCCCCTGCTGTGCAGCCGGCAACGTGTACTGCGACCGCCACGCAGGCACAACAAGTTAAATTTAAGGGAACCTGTCCCCCCCCCCAGGCGTTTGTTACTGAAGGAGCCACCTTGTGCAGCAGTAATGATGCAAAGGGAAAAAGTGCCTCTTTTCGTGGTGCTCCTTGCACATGCTGATCCTAACACTTATGAAAAGTGTCCCCTCCTACCGTGATACCGTCCAGTTGGTGGAACTTTCCTTTGTGATGTGACGCAGCACAGCCGTCATTCTTACCCCCTTGGCGCCGTGCGCCGCCTCCTCAGCGTTGTTTGAATCAGTCCCGGAGCCTGCGCTGTTAGGTTAGCCCTTGGCCATGCACACATTTTGCGCTGCCCGTCTTCTGACATCATTTGGTGTCAGGCTGGCTGCGCCTGTGCGGCCGCGCTGGCCGAGAGCCCGCCTCGTACTGTCTTCTGATTTAATCCCACTGGGGGCCAGAGATCCATGGACATGCGCAGTGCATATCTGAACCTCCACCTCTCACTCATCTCCCTACGGCTTATTCAAACTGTGCGGTGTCAGCTGGTCCCTAATAGCATGCCACGGCCGTGACACCGCACAGTCAGAAGAAGCCGTAGGGAGATGAGTGAGAGGTGGAGGTTCAGATATGCACTGCGCATGTCCATGGATCTCTGGCCCCCAGTGGGATTAAATCAGAAGACAGTACGAGGCGGGCTCTCGGCCAGCGCGGCCGCACAGGCGCAGCCAGCCTGACACCAAATGATGTCAGAAGACGGGCAGCGCAAAATGTGTGCATGGCCAAGGGCTAACCTAACAGCGCAGGCTCCGGGACTGATTCAAACAACGCTGAGGAGGCGGCGCACGGCGCCAAGGGGGTAAGAATGACGGCTGTGCTGCGTCACATCACAAAGGAAAGTTACACCTACCGGACGGTATCACGGTAGGAGGGGACACTTTTTATAAGTGTTAGGTTCAGCATGTGCAAGGACCATAATTAAAAGAGCTAAGTTTACCTTTTCCAGCATTAGTGCTGTACACGATGGCTCTTTCAGCTACAAACGCCTGGGGGGGGGTTAAAGTTTCCCTTTCAACTTGCTCCAGTGCAGGCTTCGGCCTACACTCTGCTCCCTCTCCTCCTCCTGCTGACCCCGGGCTCTAACACTGCCAGTTGGGGCCCGGTACTGCTAGCTGCACAGAGCCAAACACCAGCCAATGTGTCAGTGGGGTTCAGCACCGCCAGCTGTTCCCCTGCTGTGCAGCCGGCAACGTGTCCTGCAACAGCCACGCAGGCACAACAGACCCAAAGCTGCTGCCAGTGCAGGCTTCGGCCTACACTCTGCTCCATCTCCTCCTCCTGCTGACCCCCGGGCTCTAACACCGCCAGTTGGGGCCCGGTACTGCTAGCTGCACAGAGAAAAACACCAGCCAATGTGTCAGTGGGGTTCAGCACCGCCAGCTGTTCCCCTGCTGTGCAGCCGGCATCGTGTCCTGCAAAAGCCACGCAGACACAAGAACTGAAATTGAAGGGAACCTGTCCCCCCTCCCCCAGGCGTTTGTACGTTTTTAAGGCCACCTTGTACAGCGGTAATGCTGCATGTGTGCAAGGTGGCTCATAAACGTATTCTCCTCGCACATGTGGAACTGAAAACACGTCTGAAATGTGTCCTCTGTGTGACCATTTAACCGTCCCGGGGGTGTGACTTTCCTTTGTAATGACACGCTGCAACCCCCTTGGTAGCGCTGCCCGTCTTCTGGCATCATTGTTTGGCTGCCTGCGCCTCTGCGGCCGCCCTGACCCAAACAACGCCCCTCGGTGTCTTATTTCTTGGGACTGCGAGGGTGTGATTGATGGGCATGAGCAGTGCATCAGTTCGCCTGTCCCTCATCTCCTTCCGCCTTCTTCAGACTGTGCGGCTTCATGGCCGTGGCATGCGATAAGGGATCAGCTGACGCCGCACAGTCTGCGGCGGGTGTAAGGACCCGAGTGCGAGAGGCGAACATATGTGCTGCGCCAGGCCATGAATCACAGCCCTGCAGTGTTTTAACAATGTTAAGACACCGCGGGGCTGGGATTCGTGGTCATCGCGAACCGCAGCGGCCGACATTAAATGAGGTCAGAAGATGGGCAGCGCTAACAGCGCTAGGCCAGGGGATAACACGACAGCGCAGACTCCTGTACAGCAAATAACAACGCTCAGGAGGCTGCACCCAGCACCAAGGTGGGATTCTTGACATCTGTGCTGCGTCTCATTACAAAGGGAACTCGCGCCTCCAACACAGTTTGACTGTATAAAGGGCTAAATGTTATACGTGTTTCATTCAGCGTGTGCAAGGAGCAAAATTAAAAGAGCAACCTTTGACTTGTGCAGCACTACTGCTGCATAAGCTGTGGCTCTTCTACTTTGTAACCCCTGAGGGGGGGTTAAAGGTTACCTTTGAAATTGGTTCAAGTAGGCTTCGGCCTACACTCTGCTCCCCCTGCAGAGCCCGGGCTCCAACACCGCCAGTTGGGGCCCGGTACTGCTAGCTGCACAGAGCCAAACACCAGCCAATGTGTCAGTGGGGTTCAGCACCGCCAGCTGTTCCCCTGCTGTGCAGCCGGCATCGTGTCCTGCAACAGCCACGCAGGCACAACAGACCCAAAGCTGCCGCCAGTGCAGGCTTCGGCCTACACTCTGCTCCATCTCCTCCTCCTGCTGACCCCCGGGCTCTAACACCGCCAGTTGGGGCCCGGTACTGCTAGCTGCACAGAGAAAAACACCAGCCAATGTGTCAGTGGGGTTCAGCACCGCCAGCTGTTCCCCTGCTGTGCAGCCGGCATCGTGTCCTGCAAAAGCCACGCAGACACAAGAACTGAAATTGAAGGGAACCTGTCCCCCCTCCCCCAGGCGTTTGTACGTTTTTAAGGCCACCTTGTACAGCGGTAATGCTGCATGTGTGCAAGGTGGCTCATAAACGTATTCTCCTCGCACATGTGGAACTGAAAACACGTCTGAAATGTGTCCTCTGTGTGACCATTTAACCGTCCCGGGGGTGTGACTTTCCTTTGTAATGACACGCTGCAACCCCCTTGGTAGCGCTGCCCGTCTTCTGGCATCATTGTTTGGCTGCCTGCGCCTCTGCGGCCGCCCTGACCCACACAACGCCCCTCGGTGTCTTATTTCTTGGGACTGCGAGGGTGTGATTGATGGGCATGAGCAGTGCATCAGTTCGCCTGTCCCTCATCTCCTTCCGCCTTCTTCAGACTGTGCGGCTTCATGGCCGTGGCATGCGATAAGGGATCAGCTGACGCCGCACAGTCTGCGGCGGGTGTAAGGACCCGAGTGCGAGAGGCGAACATATGTGCTGCGCCAGGCCATGAATCACAGCCCCGCAGTGTTTTAACAATGTTAAGACACCGCGGGGCTGGGATTCGTGGTCATCGCGAACCGCAGCGGCCGACATTAAATGAGGTCGGAAGATGGGCAGCGCTAACAGCGCTAGGCCAGGGGATAACACGACAGCGCAGACTCCTGTACAGCAAATAACAACGCTCAGGAGGCTGCACCCAGCACCAAGGTGGGATTCTTGACATCTGTGCTGCGTCTCATTACAAAGGGAACTCGCGCCTCCAACACAGTTTGACTGTATAAAGGGCTAAATGTTATACGTGTTTCATTCAGCGTGTGCAAGGAGCAAAATTAAAAGAGCAACCTTTGACTTGTGCAGCACTACTGCTGCATAAGCTGTGGCTCTTCTACTTTGTAACCCCTGAGGGGGGGTTAAAGGTTACCTTTGAAATTGGTTCAAGTAGGCTTCGGCCTACACTCTGCTCCCCCTGCAGAGCCCGGGCTCCAACACCGCCAGTTGGGGCCCGGTACTGCTAGCTGCACAGAGCCAAACACCAGCCAATGTGTCAGTGGGGTTCAGCAACGCCAGCTGTTCCCCTGCTGTGCAGCCGGCAACGTGTCCTGCAACAGCCACGCAGGCACAACAGACCCAAAGCTGCCGCCAGTGCAGGCTTCGGCCTACACTCTGCTCCATCTCCTCCTCCTGCTGACCCCCGGGCTCTAACACCGCCAGTTGGGGCCCGGTACTGCTAGCTGCACAGAGAAAAACACCAGCCAATGTGTCAGTGGGGTTCAGCACCGCCAGCTGTTCCCCTGCTGTGCAGCCGGCATCGTGTCCTGCAAAAGCCACGCAGACACAAGAACTGAAATTGAAGGGAACCTGTCCCCCCTCCCCCAGGCGTTTGTACGTTTTTAAGGCCACCTTGTACAGCGGTAATGCTGCATGTGTGCAAGGTGGCTCATAAACGTATTCTCCTCGCACATGTGGAACTGAAAACACGTCTGAAATGTGTCCTCTGTGTGACCATTTAACCGTCCCGGGGGTATGACTTTCCTTTGTAATGACACGCTGCAACCCCCTTGGTAGCGCTGCCCGTCTTCTGGCATCATTGTTTGGCTGCCTGCGCCTCTGCGGCCGCCCTGACCCACACAACGCCCCTCGGTGTCTTATTTCTTGGGACTGCGAGGGTGTGATTGATGGGCATGAGCAGTGCATCAGTTCGCCTGTCCCTCATCTCCTTCCGCCTTCTTCAGACTGTGCGGCTTCATGGCCGTGGCATGCGATAAGGGATCAGCTGACGCCGCACAGTCTGCGGCGGGTGTAAGGACCCGAGTGCGAGAGGCGAACATATGTGCTGCGCCAGGCCATGAATCACAGCCCCGCAGTGTTTTAACAATGTTAAGACACCGCGGGGCTGGGATTCGTGGTCATCGCGAACCGCAGCGGCCGACATTAAATGAGGTCGGAAGATGGGCAGCGCTAACAGCGCTAGGCCAGGGGATAACACGACAGCGCAGACTCCTGTACAGCAAATAACAACGCTCAGGAGGCTGCACCCAGCACCAAGGTGGGATTCTTGACATCTGTGCTGCGTCTCATTACAAAGGGAACTCGCGCCTCCAACACAGTTTGACTGTATAAAGGGCTAAATGTTATACGTGTTTCATTCAGCGTGTGCAAGGAGCAAAATTAAAAGAGCAACCTTTGACTTGTGCAGCACTACTGCTGCATAAGCTGTGGCTCTTCTACTTTGTAACCCCTGAGGGGGGGTTAAAGGTTACCTTTGAAATTGGTTCAAGTAGGCTTCGGCCTACACTCTGCTCCCCCTGCAGAGCCCGGGCTCCAACACCGCCAGTTGGGGCCCGGTACTGCTAGCTGCACAGAGCCAAACACCAGCCAATGTGTCAGTGGGGTTCAGCAACGCCAGCTGTTCCCCTGCTGTGCAGCCGGCAACGTGTCCTGCAACAGCCACGCAGGCACAACAGACCCAAAGCTGCCGCCAGTGCAGGCTTCGGCCTACACTCTGCTCCATCTCCTCCTCCTGCTGACCCCCGGGCTCTAACACCGCCAGTTGGGGCCCGGTACTGCTAGCTGCACAGAGAAAAACACCAGCCAATGTGTCAGTGGGGTTCAGCACCGCCAGCTGTTCCCCTGCTGTGCAGCCGGCATCGTGTCCTGCAAAAGCCACGCAGACACAAGAACTGAAATTGAAGGGAACCTGTCCCCCCTCCCCCAGGCGTTTGTACGTTTTTAAGGCCACCTTGTACAGCGGTAATGCTGCATGTGTGCAAGGTGGCTCATAAACGTATTCTCCTCGCACATGTGGAACTGAAAACACGTCTGAAATGTGTCCTCTGTGTGACCATTTAACCGTCCCGGGGGTGTGACTTTCCTTTGTAATGACACGCTGCAACCCCCTTGGTAGCGCTGCCCGTCTTCTGGCATCATTGTTTGGCTGCCTGCGCCTCTGCGGCCGCCCTGACCCACACAACGCCCCTCGGTGTCTTAATTCTTGGGACTGCGAGGGTGTGATTGATGGGCATGAGCAGTGCATCAGTTCGCCTGTCCCTCATCTCCTTCCGCCTTCTTCAGACTGTGCGGCTTCATGGCCGTGGCATGCGATAAGGGATCAGCTGACGCCGCACAGTCTGCGGCGGGTGTAAGGACCCGAGTGCGAGAGGCGAACATATGTGCTGCGCCAGGCCATGAATCACAGCCCCGCAGTGTTTTAACAATGTTAAGACACCGCGGGGCTGGGATTCGTGGTCATCGCAAACAGCAGCGGCCGACATTAAATGAGGTCAGAAGATGGGCAGCGCTAACAGCGCTAGGCCAGGGGATAACACGACAGCGCAGACTCCTGTACAGCAAATAACAACGCTCAGGAGGCTGCACCCAGCACCAAGGTGGGATTCTTGACATCTGTGCTGCGTCTCATTACAAAGGGAACTCGCGCCTCCAACACAGTTTGACTGTATAAAGGGCTAAATGTTATACGTGTTTCATTCAGCGTGTGCAAGGAGCAAAATTAAAAGAGCAACCTTTGACTTGTGCAGCACTACTGCTGCATAAGCTGTGGCTCTTCTACTTTGTAACCCCTGAGGGGGGGTTAAAGGTTACCTTTGAAATTGGTTCAAGTAGGCTTCGGCCTACACTCTGCTCCCCCTGCAGAGCCCGGGCTCCAACACCGCCAGTTGGGGCCCGGTACTGCTAGCTGCACAGAGCCAAACACCATCCAATGTGTCAGTGGGGTTCAGCACCGCCAGCTGTTCCCCTGCTGTTCAGCCGGCAACGTGTCCTGCAACAGCCACGCAGGCACAACAGACCCAAAGCTGCCGCCAGTGCAGGCTTCGGCCTACACTCTGCTCCATCTCCTCCTCCTGCTGACCCCCGGGCTCTAACACCGCCAGTTGGGGCCCGGTACTGCTAGCTGCACAGAGAAAAACACCAGCCAATGTGTCAGTGGGGTTCAGCACCGCCAGCTGTTCCCCTGCTGTGCAGCCGGCATCGTGTCCTGCAAAAGCCACGCAGACACAAGAACTGAAATTGAAGGGAACCTGTCCCCCCTCCCCCAGGCGTTTGTACGTTTTTAAGGCCACCTTGTACAGCGGTAATGCTGCATGTGTGCAAGGTGGCTCATAAACGTATTCTCCTCGCACATGTGGAACTGAAAACACGTCTGAAATGTGTTCTCTGTGTGACAATTTAACCGTCCCGGGGGTGTGACTTTCCTTTGTAATGACACGCTGCAACCCCCTTGGTAGCGCTGCCCGTCTTCTGGCATCATTGTTTGGCTGCCTGCGCCTCTGCGGCCGCCCTGACCCACACAACGCCCCTCGGTGTCTTATTTCTTGGGACTGCGAGGGTGTGATTGATGGGCATGAGCAGTGCATCAGTTCGCCTGTCCCTCATCTCCTTCCGCCTTCTTCAGACTGTGCGGCTTCATGGCCATGGCATGCGATAAGGGATCAGCTGACGCCGCACAGTCTGCGGCTGGTGTAAGGACCCGAGTGCGAGAGGCGAACATATGTGCTGCGCCAGGCCATGAATCACAGCCCCGCAGTGTTTTAACAATGTTAAGACACCGCGGGGCTGGGATTCGTGGTCATCGCGAACCGCAGCGGCCGACATTAAATGAGGTCAGAAGATGGGCAGCGCTAACAGCGCTAGGCCAGGGGATAACACGACAGCGCAGACTCCTGTACAGCAAATAACAACGCTGGGCTGCACCCAGCACCAAGGTGGGATTCTTGACATCTGTGCTGCGTCTCATTACAAAGGGAACTCGCGCCTCCAACACAGTTTGACTGTATAAAGGGCTAAATGTTATACGTGTTTCATTCAGCGTGTGCAAGGAGCAAAATTAAAAGAGCAACCTGCTGTGCAGCCGGCATCGTGTCCTGCAAAAGCCACGCAGACACTTGCTCTTGTACCTTCTGCTCCCCATCCTGGTTCCAGTACCGTCAGCTGGTTCCGGGCAGAGCCTTTGGCTTAGGTGCCTCCCTCTGGGTATCCGAGTTCCACCAACGTCAGGTGGTCCTTGGTAGTGCTTTCAGGCACGGGTACCTCCTGCTTAGTAACCGGGTTCCAGTAACGTCAGCTGGTCCTCGGTAGTTCCATTGGCTCTTGGACCACCTCGTTATCATGGACCATTCAGTATATTTAGACATGTGTCATGCCTTACTCCTTGAACATGAGACATACGAAATTCTACCGAAGGACCCCACAAAGGAATATAGTAAGGTTTTGGGGGGCATTTTGTATCAAGCCAAAGAAGGAGGATTAATATCAGTGAATGAATACAAATTTATGTTACCTGAGAAGGTTGTGATTCCAACATTTTACGCTTTACCTAAAGTACACAAAGGCCTAGTGCCTTTTAAAGGGCGTCCTATAGTATCAGGGATAGATTCCTTAACACAAAATAGTGGGGTGTATTTGGATAGAGTTCTAAGACCTTTTGTTACACTGCTTCCATCTTATGTTAGAGATACCTCACATCTGTTGTCAATACTTGAGGGGATCACTCTGGGGAATGAGACGCTTATAGCGTCAATAGATGTAGAGACGCTATATAGTTCCATCCCACATGAGTTTGGCAACAAGGCGGTGGCACATTTTTTGAGGACTAGAGCGGTGGAGTGTAGGGAACACAACGTCTTCATTCAAAATCTCCTGACATTCGTCTTGACCCATAATTATTTTTTGTTTAATGGGAAGTACTTCCACCAGCTCAGGGGTACAGCAATGGGGAGCCCTTGTGCCCCCACGTATGCTAATATCTTCCTGGGCTGGTGGGAGGAAACTCTTATCTTTGGAAATGAAGAGGCATGGTGGAGCCCGTTTATTTATTTATGGGCCAGATATATTGATGATATTTTGATATTCTGGTCCGGCTCTGCGGGAGACTTCTGCAGATTTGTGGAGGACATTAACGCAAATAATATTGGCTTAAGGTTTACATCTGAGTACCATGAACATAGCATCAATTTCTTAGATCTGACAATTTCAAAGAGACAAGACGGGGGGATTGAAACCTGTACTTTCCGTAAACCGACTGCAGCTAACAATCTGCTACGATGGACCAGCCATCATCCAGCACCCCTAAAAAGAGGAATACCAAAAGGGCAGTTCCTGCGTATTAGAAGGAACTGCTCGGATGTGGGGATATATAGAAAACAGGCGGAGGATTTATATGGCAGATTTAGGGCAAGAGGATACCCTAAAAAGGTATTAGATGGTCCATTTAATGAAGCATTGACTGTCAGTAGGCAGTCCCTCCTATATAAAAGAGATCGGGAGGAGTCGGATAAAATTGTCAGGATGATCGGTACTTTTGACGGACAGTCGGAGAGGGTCTTTCGGGTTTTTCAGAAACATTGGAGCATTTTGCTGGCGGACCCCAACATAAGTAATTTTATATCCCCCAAACCTAGTATAACATATAGAAGAGGCAAAACCATAGGGGACTCTTTGGTCCATAGTTTGTATGAAAAACCACGTAAGGAAGGAACATGGCTTGACAGAAAACCGAACGGCTTCTTTAGGTGTGGGAATTGTTCCAGATGTCCACTGATGACACAATGCAAAACTTTCTGTAGTGCGGCAAACGGTAGGGAATATCAAATCAGAGATTTTGGGAACTGCAAGTCCACCGGGTTAGTCTATAAGGCCACGTGCACCTGCCCAAAAGATTACATCGGTAAAACTATCAGAGAATTAAGAGTAAGGGTGGGTGAGCACGTGGGTGATATTAGAAATAAGAGAGACACCCCGATAGCCCGGCATATGAACGAGGTGCATGGGGGAAATTTGAAAGAAATCACCTTCAATATGGTGGAAATACTCAAACCAAAAACAAGGGGAGGTGATTTAGATAAGGCTATCCAACGTAAAGAAACGGAGTGGATGTACAGATTGCAATCGTTATCCCCAAAGGGCCTGAATGAACATCTTTCATATGCGTGTTTCATCTAACAGTTTTCCTTTTTTCTACCTGCTTTTTTGGGTTTGCTTTTTTGTATAGTTTTATAGTGTTCTCTTTTGGGGCCTAGGGCTCTATGGTAAATGGGGGCTAATGGACTTATCTTTTAAGTGACGCACATATTCTTGAGCATGTTTGTACATGTGTCATATTGCTTGTAATGTCTATCAATATCCGTATGTCCTCATTTGGACATTTTATCTGTTGGTTTGCTAAGTATATTCTGCCTTTCTATTAACATTTATGCCAGTAAGTTACAATATATGCTGAGTTGTGAAAGAAAAAGAAGATAGGAACATCTTGGAATAAATGCATGTAATATCACCTTGTATTCTGGTCATGCCTGTAATTATTGGTCGGGTTAGCTTATTTCTGCTATCCGTTACCACTATACATGCATGTCCATTATCATTTTTATCTAGCGCATATCTGTGACGGCACCGCTATATATCTTTGACCATTACTGTTTTATTGAGCGTGTATGTGCGACTATTTACCCACAGGATGGCCCGGCGCTCTGTACACCAGTCATCTTTTCCGGGGGCTTGCATTATTAGATGCGCCTCTGATACTTCCGGTCATGCGCAGTTGCGCGGACCGCAAGCGATGATGGAACGCAGGAGCATCTGGTGGTTTTCTATTAATGCGCAAGCGCATTGGCTGTGCATCCGGCAGTGACCACGCTAGCGACAGTGATAGTACTTCCGCACCTGCGTGGTATATGCATACACACGCCGGAGAGGCATGGCATAAAGTGAACATCTATCCATAGGAATTGGCAGGTAAATGGTTCATTACCCAGGTGTTATTTGGCCATCATTAATGGTGGCAGTGCTGACTGGAGCAAATTTATTAGCGGGGGTATTAAATTCCGCCCGTTCAAGCCGCTGGTCATGCTACTCATCTATGGCATCTAACCTTTGAGAACCCTCTGATGGGCCTCCTGATGAACCGAACCACGGGGAAACGCGTTGAGGCGAGGCATGGTGTATCACGATAAGTAACACGCCAGTCTATGTATACCATTGATCAAGTATACAGTCTAAGCCCTATATGGGATTTGTATGGTGATCTTTGTGGCCATTAGCCCTATTGTACGGGGGCAGCTATATATATATTTTTTGGGGGGGCTGATACATATATGGCTAAATAGACGATGGTAAAGAATTGCAGTTATCTTTGCTGAATGCAGCTATCTATGCTAATGGGCGTGTTGCAATATATTGTTATAACTATCATAACAAATAACAGATAGTTTACCTATACCACTAAGAGACTCTATCTTTTTACCCGGGTTATCTATTCGGGCTGTGTATTTTTGGGCACAGACTGTGATATTAGTATTTATTAGAGAATCTGGAGCACATGAAAGTGGTGTAGGTGGTAGTTGTTGATGCTTAAATATTTATATGTGGCATATCTGATAGCATACCTGTTGCCAATCAGGAACTAGCAAATTTATTTATGATTAAACCATAGGCATTATCCTGCTTTGGCTTTTTTTGCTGAGTTCATTATATTGTTTTTTTCTGGTTTTTAGTTGGACCATTTTTTTGCTTTCTTCATTTCTGTTCTTATGCATTATTGTTTTCACACCTGCAGAGTAGGGTGATCTAGGGCAGTGAGGGGCAGTCTACGGTGAGTGGGGGCGCCAAAAAATCGTTATTAGGGTGCCAACCTCCACAGCCAGGCAGGTGATATAATAGGCTATTGCAGGGTATGCGCTAGACCTTGGTCTATATCATTTTTAGGCATTTTTTGTGCCATAAAGCACTGGGTGGTGTAATTTTAAAATAATTTATAATAAAAATTGTTTTTAAGGGGATATATGTTCACTAAGCTCTTGGACCTTCGGGTAGCCATCCGAGTTCCAGTTCCATCAGCTGGTTCTCGGCATTTTCTCAGCCTTCTTGTACCTTCTGCTACATTTCCAAGTTCAAGAGACTAAACACGATGACCCGGAAGACCACCCCTAAGATGACGACGACACCAGAGACGACAACCACCGTGATGACGACGACCCTGGAGACGATGACCCCGAAGACCACCCCGATGACGACGACCCCGGAGACGACGACCCTGAAGACCACCCCGATGACGACGACCCCGGAGACGATGACCCTGGAGACGACGACGACCTGGAAGACCGAGAAGCAGAAGAACAAGAGGCTGCAGAACAAAGAGCAGAAGAACATTAAGCATAACACTAAATATCAGAGCAAAAAATATTATCTAAATTATAAGCAGAAGACTAAGCAGTGTATGGGGGTGAGTCCGTTCCTCCTCGTGGTGCCCCTGGATAAAGCCTGATGCTGCAGGCCAAACTGAACGCGGACAAATGTAACTCTTTTGTGACAGGCAGAACGGAAGGTGTAATCTTCAAACTTTTATAGATAACAACTACGGGAATGCCTGTCACAAATAAGAATATGATGAAGAAGTAGAATATGATGAAGATAATAGTAAAATAAAAAGAATATGAACAATGTAAGAAAAAAAATAATAGGTAGAAGATGAAGAAGAAGATGAATAAGGTGAAGAAGTTGATGTCAAAGAAGCTGATGATGAGGATAATGAAGAAGAAAGTGTGGGAGAAGTAAAAAAGAAGGTGAAGGGCGTGGAAGTAGTGAAACATCAATATCTGACAAAATAAAAAAAAATTAACATAGTCAAAATCTTTCTACCGCCGAACGTCATAAAAAAAAAAAAAACCTGCTATTCTATTACATTGGGCTAAACCTCTGTGCCTTTAATGTCTCCGCCACGTCCCCCAATACATCCTACATTATTCTTAGTTGTTTTCCTTCATGTAGAATGAACCTACAAGTTTATAAAGGGTTTATTTTAATTCCGATATTTTCGTCCCATTGACTTGCATTGGGATCGGGTATCGGTATCGGATTAGATCCGATATTTTGACGGTATCGGCCGATACTTTCCGATACCGATACTTTCCGATATCGGAAAGTATCGCTCAACACTAATCACTAACCAACATACCCTGGTATTGGATTACCTAACTGCCTCACAAGGGGGTATGTGTCAAATCATCGGACCCACCTGCTGTCATTATATAGACCCAAATAGTACTATGAGTATGAGATTTAAATTAGAAGACGTACAACGACTCAGGGATCAGTATGACAAAGACAATGACCAAAATAAGGATAGCTGGTGGTCAGATACCTTTTCTTTTCTTAACCCGGCCAATTGGTTCAGAGGGATCGGTGGGTGGGTTACCGGGATTATGCAAAGCCTAATACATACAGTTATGGTTATTGTAATTATATATGTATTATTCAAGGTTGTACTCAAGGGTATCTCGGTATGCACAAATAAATTTTGTGTAATGGATGCAAGAATATAAAGGTTTTTTTGTTGTTGTTGTAATATCACAAAAAGAATGACTAAAATGATCGTCTATATGACAAGGTTTTGAATGGAATATGTCAAAGGGGGGATTGTGAAGAGCAGAACAAAAATGGTTACCTCAATGAACCATTTTAAAAAGAATTTGTGATAAATATTGACCTGTCCATTCAAGGACATTTTAGCTATAGTATGAAATCCTGTTTTTCTTGTCTGTGGAATTGCCTTTGTACTGTTTGTTGTGAAACTGCCGCCCACGAAACTGTTTTTTTCTTTCTTTCCTGTTTTGTCTCTTTGTTTAAACATGCAAAACTTGTATAACCACTGAACCGACCGATACAACTATATAAAGAAGGGATAGCACCTTGAAGGCAGGCGTGCTTCAGAGACTTCCCAGTGATACACTATACAAGACGTGTCTTGTGTATTATTTCTGGTGATTCCCCACTTCCAAAGGCTGCTCCGACTGAGAGTGATCCTGACACTACATATATATGAACTTTTTTTTTCTCAGTCGGTCACTGCTGATTTTGTGTGTCTGCACGGCCCTTGTTTTAGACACATATATTGCCTTTAGCTTTAAAATTTCCAAATAGCGTTTGTGCTTTTGTACTTTAAATTGTTATGGATTATCTCAGATTGAACACTGAATCCCATAGAATTTCTTCCATCATAAAAGCACTAGGTGCTTCGGCTAGTTCCTAATTAATATATGAGATGGATACATCCTTGCCAATCAATGTATGAGACGCATGGGTCCTTGTTTATGGGACCCTTTGATGTGTTAATCACCAGAAATACTTGGTATCCCTATTTAAATATCCTGGATATATTCCTTCTCCCTTTTTCTGTTAAAGAACCTGATATAACCTCTATTCACTGATTTGAATTTTGGTGCAGAGCTCTAATACACTGAATGCATTTCAAGGGACATTCTTCAGGTCTCCATAATATGGAGCTCCCCAACATATCGTGATGTATCACATTTGTAGTTGGACTAGCTGGTTTTATTCATAATGGTTCATTTTTCCTTCGATCCGGACTCTGCCTTATGGGACAAATGAGTTTTATGACGTCTGTATACCATCATTGTGGATTCAAATTAAATTAGAAATAAATAATGGCAAAGTATTTGAACTTTCCAATATTAATTCTTTATTTCTTAGTATATATGTGCTTGGGCCAATCTGATGCATTTGTAATGGCTAATATTATTGATGAGCGAGCACTAAAATGCTCGGGTGCTCATTGCTCGGGTCGAGCAGATTGGAATACTCGGGTACTCGGCCAGAACAATGAGCCCAATGTAAGTCTATGGGAGACCCGAGTATTTTTACCACGATCCCTCCGGGGGTCCCTTTAACCCCTTCACCCCCAAGGGTGGTTTGCACGTTAATGACCGGGCCAATTTTTACAATTCTGACCACTGTCCCTTTATGAAGTTATAACTCTGGAACGCTTCAACGGATCTTGGCAATTCTGACATTGTTTTCTCGTGACATATTGTACTTCATGATAGTGGTAAAATTTCTTCGATATAACTTGCATTTATTTGTGAAAAAAACGAATATTTGGCGAAAATTTTGAAAATTTCGCAATTTTCCAACTTTGAATTTTTATGCCCTTAAATCACAGACATATGTCATGCAAAATACTTAATAAGTAACATTTCCCACATGTCTACTTTACATCAGCACAATTTTGGAACCAACATTTTTTTTGTGACGGAGTTATAAGGGTTAAAAGTTGACCAGCAATTTCTCATTTTTACAACACCATTTTTTTTTAGGGATCACATCTCATTTGAAGTCATTTTGAGGGGTCTATATGATAGAAAATACCCAAGTGTGACACCATTCTAAAAACTGCACCCCTCAAGGTCTCAAAACCACTTTCAAGAAGTTTATTAACCCTTCAGGTGTTTCACAGGAATTTTTGGAATGTTTAAATAAAAATAAACATTTAACTTTTTTACACACAAAATTTATTTCAGCTCCAATTTGTTTTATTTTACCAAGGGTAACAGGAGAAAATAGACCACAAAATTTGTTGTACAATTTGTCCTGAGTACGCTGATACCCCATATGTGGGGGTAAACCACTGTTTGGGCACATGGCAGAGCTCGGAAGGAAAGGAGCACCATTTGACTTTTCAATGCAAAATTGACTGGAATTGAGATGGGACGCCATGTTGAATTTGGAGAGCCCCTGATGTGCCTAAACATTGAAACCCCCCACAAGTGACACCATTTTGGAAAGTAGACCCCCTAAGGATCTTATCTAGATGTGAGGTGAGAACTTTGACCCAACAAGTGCTTCACAGAAGTTTATAATGCAGAGCCGTAAAAATAAAAAATCATATTTTTTCACAAAAATGATTTTTTCGCCCCCAATTTTTTATTTTCCCAAGGGTAAGAGAAGAAATTGGACCCCAAAAATTGTTGTGCAATTTGTCCTGAGTACGCTGATACCCCATATGTGGGTGTAAACCATTGTTTGGGTGCAGGGCAGAGCTCGGAAGGGAAGGAGCTCCATTTGACTTTTCAATGCAAAATTGACTGGAATTGAGATGGGACGCCATGTTGCGTTTGGAGAGCCCCTGATGTGCCTAAACATTGAAACCCCCCACAAGTGACACCATTTTGGAAAGTAGACCCCTTAAGGAACTTATCTAGATGTGTGTTGAGCACTTTGACCCAACAAGTGCTTCACAGAAGTTTATAATGCAGAGCCATAAAAATAAAAAATCATATTTTTTCACAAAAATGATCTTTTCGCCCCCATTTTTTTATTTCCCAAAGGGTAAGAGAAGAAATTAGACCACAAAAGTTGTTGTGCAATTTGTCCTGAGTACGACGATACCCCATATGTTGGGGTAAACCACTGTTTGGGCGCATAGCAGAGCTCGGAAGGGAAGGAGCGCTATTTTACTTTTCAATGCAAAATTGACTGGAATTAAGATGGGATGCCATGTTGCGTTTGGAGAGCCCCTGATGTGCCTAAACATTAAAAAAACCCACAAGTGACCCCATATTGGAAACTAGACCCCCCAAGGAACTTATCTAGATGTGTTGTGAGAACTTTGAACCCCCAAGTGTTTCACTACAGTTTATAACGCAGAGCCGTGAAAATAAAAATTATTTTTTTTTCACAAAAATGATTTTTTTAGCCCCCAGTTTTGTATTTTCACAAGGGTATCAGGATAAATTGGACCCCAAAAGTTGTTGTTCAATTTGTTCTGAGTACGCTGATACCCCATATGTGGGGGGGAACCACTGTTTGGGCGCATGACAGAGCTCGGAAGGGAAGGAGCGCCATTTGGAGTGCAGACTTAAATGGATTGGTCTGCAGGCGTCACGTTGCATTTGCAGAGCCCCTGATGTACCCAAACAGTACAAACCCCCCACAAGTGACCCCATATTGGAAATTAGACCCCCCAAGGAACTTATCTAGATGTGTTGTGAGAACTTTGAACCCCCAAGTGTTTCACTACAGTTTATAACGCAGAGCCATGAAAATAAAAATTCTTTTTTTTTTTCACAAAAATGATTTTTTAGCCCCCAGTTTTGTATTTTCACAAGGGTATCAGGATAAATTGGACCCCAAAAGTTGTTGTTCAATTTGTCCTGAGTACGCTGATACCCCATATGTGGGGGGGAACCACTGTTTGGGCGCATGACAGAGCTCGGAAGGGAAGGAGCGCCATTTGGAATGCAGACTTAAATGGACTGGTGTTATGGTTCTCAATGGCAAGAGAACATAGCCCAGCAAACATAAGAACTAGCTCTTGGAAGGATGGAAACTAAACTGACCATGAACTAAACCTGCCGCACAACTAACAGTAGCCGGGTAGCATAGCCTGCGTATTATCCCTAGACGCCCAGCGCCGGCCGGAGGACTAACTAATCCTGGCAGAGGAAAATATAGTCCTGGCTCACCTCTAGAGAAATTTCCCCGAAAGGCAGACAGAGGCCCCCACAAATATTGGCGGTGATTTTAGATGAAATGACAAACGTAGTATGAAAATAGGTTTAGCAAAATTGAGGTCCGCTTACTAGATAGCAGGAAGACAGAAAGGGCACTTTCATGGTCAGCTGAAAACCCTATCAAAATACCATCCTGAAATTACTTTAAGACTCTAGTATTAACTCATAACATCAGAGTGGCAATTTCAGATCACAAGAGCTTTCCAGACACAGAAACGAAACTACAGCTGTGAACTGGAACAAAATGCAAAAACAAACAAGGACTAAGTCCAACTTGGCTGGGAGTTGTCTAGCAGCAGGAACATGCACAGAAAGGCTTCTGATTACAATGTTGACCGGCATGGAAGTGACAGAGGAGCAAGGCTAAATAGCGACTCCCACATCCTGATGGAAACAGGTGAACAGAGAGGATGATGCACACCAGTTCAATTCCACCAGTGGCCACCGGGGGAGCCCAAAATCCAATTTCACAACAGTACCCCCCCCTCAAGGAGGGGGCACCGAACCCTCACCAGAACCACCAGGGCGATCAGGATGAGCCCTATGAAAGGCACGGACCAAATCGGAGGCATGAACATCAGAGGCAGTCACCCAAGAATTATCCTCCTGACCGTATCCCTTCCATTTGACCAGATACTGGAGTTTCCGTCTGGAAACACGGGAGTCCAAGATTTTTTCCACAACGTACTCCAACTCGCCCTCAACCAACACCGGAGCAGGAGGCTCAACGGAAGGCACAACCGGTACCTCATACCTGCGCAATAATGACCGATGAAAAACATTATGAATAGAAAAAGATGCAGGGAGGTCCAAACGGAAGGACACAGGGTTAAGAATCTCCAATATCTTGTACGGGCCGATGAACCGAGGCTTAAACTTGGGAGAAGAAACCCTCATAGGGACAAAACGAGAAGACAACCACACCAAGTCCCCAACACAAAGCCGAGGACCAACCCGACGCCGGCGGTTGGCAAAAAGCTGAGTCTTCTCCTGGGACAACTTCAAATTGTCCACCACCTGCCCCCAAATCTGATGCAACCTCTCCACCACAGCATCCACTCCAGGACAATCCGAAGATTCCACCTGACCAGAAGAAAATCGAGGATGAAACCCCGAATTACAGAAAAAGGGAGACACCAAGGTGGCAGAGCTGGCCCGATTATTGAGGGCAAACTCCGCTAAAGGCAAAAAAGCAACCCAATCATCCTGATCTGCAGACACAAAACACCTCAAATATGTCTCCAAGGTCTGATTCGTCCGCTCGGTCTGGCCATTAGTCTGAGGATGGAAAGCAGACGAGAAAGACAAATCTATGCCCATCCTAGCACAGAATGCTCGCCAAAATCTAGACACGAATTGGGTACCTCTCTCAGAAACGATATTCTCCGGAATACCATGCAAACGGACCACATTTTGAAAAAACAGAGGAACCAACTCGGAAGAAGAAGGCAACTTAGGCAGGGGAACTGTCATGTTCTCAATGGCAAGAGAACATAGCATCAGCATATATAGGAACTAGCTCTTGGAAGATGGGAACTGAGCTGACCATGAACTAAACCTAACACACAACTAGCAGTGGCCGGGTAGCATGCCTACGTTGATTCTAGATGCCCAGCACCAGCCGGAGGACTAAATAATGCTAGCAGAGGAAAATATTAGTCCTAGCTCACCTCTAGAGAAATACCCCGAAAGGAGACAGAGGCCCCCCACATGTATTGGCGGTGAGTTAAGATGAAATAACAAACGTAGTATGAAAATAGGTTTAGCAAATTTGAGGTCCACTTACTACATAGCAGAAGACAGAAAGGACACTTTCATGGTCAGCTGAAAACCCTATCAAAACACCATCCAGGAATTACTTTAAAACTCTGGCATTAACTCATAACACCAGAGTGGCAATTCCTGTTCACAAGAGCTTTCCAGACACAGTAACGAAACTACAGCTGTGAACTGGAACAAAAATGCAAAAACAAACATGGACAAGAGTCCAACTTATCTAGTAGTTGTCTAGGAGCAGGAACAAGCACAGAGAGGCTTCTGATAACATTGTTGACCGGCAAGCAACTAACAGAGCAGCAAGGTTATATAGCGACTCCCACATCTTGATGGGAACAGGTGAACAGAGAAGATGAAGACACCAGTTCAATTCCACCAGTAGCCACCGGGGGAGCCCAGAATCCAAATTCACAACAGTACCCCCCCCCTCAAGGAGGGGGCACCGAACCCTCACCAGAACCACCAGGGCGATCAGGATGGGCCCTATGGAAGGCACGAACCAAATCAGAGGCATGAACATCAGATGCATTCACCCAAGAATTATCCTCCTGGCCGTATCCCTTCCACTTGACCAGATACTGGAGTCTCCGTCTGGAAACACGAGAGTCTAAGATCTTCTCCACAACGTACTCCAACTCACCCTCAACCAACACCGGAGCAGGAGGCTCAACGGAAGGCACAACCGGTACCTCATACCTGCGCAATAATGACCGATGAAAAACGTTATGAATAGAAAAGGATGCAGGGAGGTCCAAACGGAAGGAAACAGGGTTAAGAATCTCCAATATCTTATATGGGCCGATGAACCGAGGCTTAAACTTAGGAGAAGAGACCCTCATAGGGACAAAACGAGAAGACAACCACACCAAATCCCCAACACAAAGCCGAGGACCAACACGACGGTGACGGTTGGCAAAAAGCTGAGTCTTCTCCTGGGACAACCTCAAATTGTCCACCACCTGCCCCCAGATCTGATGCAATCTCTCCACCACAGCATCCACTCCAGGACAATCCGAAGATTCCACCTGACCAGAGGAAAATCGAGGATGAAACCCCGAATTGCAGAAAAACGGGGACACCAAAGTGGCAGAGCTGGCCCGATTATTGAGAGCGAACTCTGCCAATGGCAAAAAAGCAACCCAATCATCCTGGTCAGCAGACACAAAACACCTCAGATATGTCTCCAGGGTCTGATTAGTCCGCTCGGTCTGGCCATTCGTCTGAGGATGGAAAGCGGACGAAAAAGATAAATCTATGCCCATCCTAGCACAGAATGCCCGCCAAAATCTAGACACGAATTGGGTCCCTCTGTCAGAAATGATATTCTCAGGAATACCATGCAAACGAACAACATTTTGAAAAAACAGAGGAACCAACTCGGAAGAAGAAGGCAACTTGGGCAGAGGAACCAAATGGACCATCTTAGAGAAACGGTCACACACCACCCAGATGACAGACATCTTCTGAGAAACAGGCAGATCTGAAATAAAATCCATCGAGATGTGCGTCCAAGGCCTCTTAGGAATAGGCAAGGGCAACAATAATCCACTAGCCCGAGAACAACAAGGCTTGGCCCGAGCACAAACGTCACAAGACTGCACAAAGCCTCGCACATCTCGTGACAGGGAAGGCCACCAGAAGGACCTTGCCACCAAATCCCTGGTACCAAAAATGCCAGGATGACCTGCCAACGCAGAAGAATGAACCTCAGAGATGACTCTACTGGTCCAATCATCAGGAACAAACAGTTTATCAGGTGGGCAACGATCCGGTCTATCCGCCTGAAACTCCTGCAAGGCCCGCCGCAGGTCTGGAGAAACGGCTGACAATACCACTCCATCCTTAAGGATACCTGTGGGCTCAGAGTTACCAGGCGAGTCAGGCTCAAAACTCCTAGAAAGGGCATCCGCCTTAACATTCTTAGAACCCGGTAGGTATGACACCACAAAATTAAACCGAGAGAAAAATAATGACCAGCGCGCCTGTCTAGGATTCAGGCGCCTGGCGGTCTCAAGATAAATCAAATTTTTGTGGTCAGTCAATACCACCACCTGATGTCTGGCCCCCTCAAGCCAATGGCGCCACTCCTCAAAAGCCCACTTCATGGCCAAAAGCTCCCGATTCCCAACATCATAATTCCGCTCAGCGGGCGAAAATTTACGGGAAAAGAAGGCACAAGGCCTCATCACGGAGCAGTCAGAACTTTTCTGCGACAACACTGCCCCAGCTCCGATCTCAGAAGCGTCGACCTCAACCTGAAAAGGTAGAGCAACATCAGGCTGACGCAACACAGGGGCAGAGGAAAAATGGCGCTTAAGCTCCCGAAAGGCCTCCACAGCGTCAGGGGACCAATCAGCAACATAAGCACCCTTCTTAGTCAAATCGGTCAATGGCTTAGCAATATCCGAAAAACCAGCAATAAATCGACGATAAAAGTTAGCAAAGCCCAAAAATTTCTGAAGACTCTTAAGAGAAGAGGGCTGCGTCCAATCACAAATAGCTTGAACCTTGACAGGATCCATTTCAATGGAAGAGGGAGAAAAAATATATCCCAAAAAGGAAATCCTCTGTACCCCAAAAACACACTTAGAACCCTTCACACACAAAGAATTAGACCGCAAAACCTGGAAAACCCTCCTGACTTGCTGGACATGAGAGTCCCAGTCATCCGAAAAAATCAGAATATCATCCAGATACACAATCATAAATTTATCCAAATAATCGCGAAAAATATCATGCATAAAGGACTGGAAAACTGACGGAGCATTTGAAAGACCAAAAGGCATCACTAAATACTCAAAGTGGCCCTCGGGCGTATTAAATGCGGTCTTCCACTCATCCCCCTGCCTGATTCGCACCAAATTATACGCCCCACGAAGGTCAATCTTAGAGAACCACTTGGCCCCCTTTATGCGAGCAAACAAATCAGTCAGCAACGGCAATGGGTATTGATATTTAACAGTGATTTTGTTCAAAAGCCGATAATCGATACATGGTCTCAAAGAGCCGTCTTTTTTTGACACAAAGAAAAAACCGGCTCCTAAGGGAGATGACGATGGACGAATATGTCCCTTTTCCAAGGACTCCTTTATATATTCTCGCATAGCAGCATGTTCAGGCACAGACAGATTAAACAAACGACCCTTTGGGTATTTACTACCCGGGATTAAATCTATGGCACAATCGCACTCTCGGTGCGGAGGTAACGAACCAAGCTTGGATTCTTCAAAGACGTCACGATAGTCAGACAGGAACTCAGGAATTTCAGAGGGAATAGATGATGAAATGGAAACCACAGGTACATCCCCATGAGCCCCCTTACATCCCCAGCTCAACACAGACATAGCTCTCCAGTCGAGGACTGGGTTGTGAGATTGCAGCCAAGGCAATCCTAGCACCAAATCATCATGTAGATTATACAGCACCAGAAAGCGAATAATCTCCTGGTGATCCGGATTAATACGCATAGTTACTTGTGTCCAGTATTGTGGTTTATTATTAGCCAATGGGGTGGAGTCAATCCCCTTCAGAGGAATAGGAGTCTCCAAAGGCTCTAAATCATACCCACAGCGTTTAGCAAAGGACCAATCCATAAGACTCAAAGCGGCGCCAGAGTCGACATAGGCGTCCGTGGTAATAGATGACAAAGAGCAAATCAGGGTCACAGATAGAATAAACTTAGACGGTAAGGTGCAAATGGAAACAGATTTATCAAGCTTTTTAGTGCGCTTAGAGCATGCTGATATAACATGAGTGGAATCACCACAATAGAAACACAACCCATTTTTCCGTCTAAAATTCTGCCGCTCGCTTCGGGACAGAATTCTATCACACTGCATACTCTCTGGCGACTTCTCAGTGGACACCGCCAGATGGTGCACTGGTTTGCGCTCCCGCAAACACCTATCGATCTGAATAGCCACTGTCATGTTCTCAATGGCAAGAGAACATAGCATCAGCATATATAGGAACTAGCTCTTGGAAGATGGGAACTGAGCTGACCATGAACTAAACCTAACACACAACTAGCAGTGGCCGGGTAGCATGCCTACGTTGATTCTAGATGCCCAGCACCAGCCGGAGGACTAAATAATGCTAGCAGAGGAAAATATTAGTCCTAGCTCACCTCTAGAGAAATACCCCGAAAGGAGACAGAGGCCCCCCACATGTATTGGCGGTGAGTTAAGATGAAATAACAAACGTAGTATGAAAATAGGTTTAGCAAATTTGAGGTCCACTTACTACATAGCAGAAGACAGAAAGGACACTTTCATGGTCAGCTGAAAACCCTATCAAAACACCATCCAGGAATTACTTTAAAACTCTGGCATTAACTCATAACACCAGAGTGGCAATTCCTGTTCACAAGAGCTTTCCAGACACAGTAACGAAACTACAGCTGTGAACTGGAACAAAAATGCAAAAACAAACATGGACAAGAGTCCAACTTATCTAGTAGTTGTCTAGGAGCAGGAACAAGCACAGAGAGGCTTCTGATAACATTGTTGACCGGCAAGCAACTAACAGAGCAGCAAGGTTATATAGCGACTCCCACATCTTGATGGGAACAGGTGAACAGAGAAGATGAAGACACCAGTTCAATTCCACCAGTAGCCACCGGGGGAGCCCAGAATCCAAATTCACAACAGGGAACCAAATGGACCATCTTAGAGAAACGATCACACACCACCCAGATGACAGACATCTTCTGAGAAACAGGAAGATCCAAAATAAAATCCATCGAGATGTGCGTCCAGGGCCTCTTCGGGATAGGCAAGGGCAACAACAATCCACTAGCCCGAGAACAACAAGGCTTGGCCCGAGCACAAACGTCACAAGACTGCACGAAGCCTCGCACATCTCGAGACAGGGAAGGCCACCAGAAGGACCTTGCCACCAAATCCCTGGTACCAAAGATTCCAGGATGACCTGCCAACGCAGAAGAATGAACCTCAGAAATGACTTTACTGGTCCAATCATCAGGAACAAACAGTCTACCAGGTGGGCAACGATCAAGTCTATCCGCCTGAAACTCCTGCAAGGCCCGCCGCAGGTCTGGAGAAACGGCAGACAATATCACTCCATCCTTAAGGATACCTGTAGGTTCAGAATTACCAGGGGAGTCAGGCTCAAAACTCCTAGAAAGGGCATCCGCCTTAACATTCTTAGAACCCGGCAGGTAGGACACCACAAAATTAAACCGAGAGAAAAACAACGACCAGCGCGCCTGTCTAGGATTCAGGCGTCTGGCGGACTCAAGATAAATTAGATTTTTGTGGTCAGTCAATACCACCACCTGATGTCTAGCCCCCTCAAGCCAATGACGCCACTCCTCAAAAGCCCACTTCATGGCCAAAAGCTCCCGATTCCCAACATCATAATTCCGCTCGGCGGGCGAAAATTTACGCGAGAAAAAAGCACAAGGTCTCATCACGGAGCAATCGGAACTTCTCTGCGACAAAACCGCCCCAGCTCCGATTTCAGAAGCGTTGACCTCAACCTGAAAAGGAAGAGCAACATCAGGCTGACGCAACACAGGGGCGGAAGAAAAGCGGCGCTTAAGCTCCCGAAAGGCCTCCACAGCAGCAGGGGACCAATCAGCAACATCAGCACCCTTCTTAGTCAAATCAGTCAATGGTTTAACAACATCAGAAAAACCAGCAATAAATCGACGATAAAAGTTAGCAAAGCCCAAAAATTTCTGAAGACTCTTAAGAGAAGAGGGTTGCGTCCAATCACAAATAGCCTGAACCTTGACAGGATCCATCTCGATGGAAGAGGGGGAAAAAATATATCCCAAAAAGGAAATCTTTTGAACCCCAAAAACGCACTTAGAACCCTTCACACACAAGGAATTAGACCGCAAAACCTGAAAAACCCTCCTGACCTGCTGGACATGAGAGTCCCAGTCATCCGAAAAAATCAAAATATCATCCAGATACACAATCATAAATTTATCCAAATAATCACGGAAAATGTCATGCATAAAGGACTGAAAGACTGAAGGGGCATTTGAAAGACCAAAAGGCATCACCAAATACTCAAAGTGGCCCTCGGGCGTATTAAATGCGGTTTTCCACTCATCCCCCTGCTTAATTCGCACCAAATTATACGCCCCACGAAGATCTATCTTAGAGAACCACTTGGCCCCCTTTATGCGAGCAAACAAATCAGTCAGCAGTGGCAACGGATATTGATATTTAACCGTGATTTTATTCAAAAGCCGATAATCAATGCACGGCCTCAAAGAGCCATCTTTCTTAGCCACAAAGAAAAAACCGGCTCCTAAGGGAGATGACGAAGGACGAATATGTCCCTTTTCCAAGGACTCCTTTATATATTCTCGCATAGCAGCATGTTCAGGCACAGACAGATTAAATAAACGACCCTTAGGGTATTTACTACCCGGAATCAAATCTATGGCACAATCGCACTCCCGGTGCGGAGGTAATGAACCAAGCTTAGGTTCTTCAAAAACGTCACGATATTCAGTCAAGAATTCAGGAATCTCAGAGGGAATAGATGATGAAATGGAAACCACAGGTACGTCCCCATGCGTCCCCTTACATCCCCAGCTTAACACAGACATAGCTTTCCAGTCAAGGACTGGGTTATGAGATTGCAGCCATGGCAATCCAAGCACCAACACATCATGTAGGTTATACAGCACAAGAAAGCGAATAATCTCCTTGTGATCCGGATTAATCCGCATAGTTACTTGTGTCCAGTATTGTGGTTTATTGCTAGCCAATGGGGTGGAGTCAATCCCCTTCAGGGGTATAGGAGTTTCAAGAGGCTCCAAATCATACCCACAGCGTTTGGCAAAGGACCAATCCATAAGACTCAAAGCGGCGCCAGAGTCGACATAGGCATCCGCGGTAATAGATGATAAAGAACAAATCAGGGTCACAGATAGAATAAACTTAGACTGTAAAGTGCCAATTGAAACAGACTTATCAAGCTTCTTAGTACGCTTAGAGCATGCTGATATAACATGAGTTGAATCACCGCAATAGAAGCACAACCCATTTTTTCGTCTAAAATTCTGCCGTTCACTTCTGGACAGAATTCTATCACATTGCATATTCTCTGGCGTCTTCTCAGTAGACACCGCCAAATGGTGCACAGGTTTGCGCTCCCGCAGACGCCTATCGATCTGGATAGCCATTGTCATGGACTCATTCAGCCCCGCAGGCACAGGGAACCCCACCATAACATCCTTAATGGCATCAGAGAGACCCTCTCTGAAATTCGCCGCCAGGGCGCACTCATTCCACTGAGTAAGCACAGCCCATTTACGGAATTTCTGGCAGTATATTTCAGCTTCGTCTTGCCCCTGAGATAGGGACATCAAGGCCTTTTCCGCCTGAAGTTCTAACTGAGGTTCCTCATAAAGCAACCCCAAGGCCAGAAAAAACGCATCCACTTTGAGCAACGCAGGATCCCCTGGAGCCAATGCAAAAGCCCAATCCTGAGGGTCGCCCCGGAGCAAAGAAATCACAATCCTGACCTGCTGAGCAGGATCTCCAGCAGAGCGAGATTTCAGGGACAAAAACAACTTGCAATTATTTTTGAAATTTTGAAAGCAAGATCTATTCCCCGAGAAAAATTCAGGCAAAGGAATTCTAGGTTCAGATATAGGAACATGAACAACAAAATCTTGTAAGTTTTGAACTTTCGTGGTGAGATTATTCAAACCTGCAGCTAAACTCTGAATATCCATTTTAAACAGGTGAACACAGAGCCATTCCAGGATTAGAAGGAGAGAGAGAGAGAAAGGCTGCAATATAGGCAGACTTGCAAGAGATTCAATTACAAGCACACTCAGAACTGAGAAAAAAAAAAAAAAATCTTCAGCAGACTTCTCTTTTCTCTCCTTTCTCTGTCAATTAATTTAACCCTTTTGGGCCGGTCAAACTGTTATGGTTCTCAATGGCAAGAGAACATAGCCCAGCAAACATAAGAACTAGCTCTTGGAAGGATGGAAACTAAACTGACCATGAACTAAACCTGCCGCACAACTAACAGTAGCCGGGTAGCGTAGCCTGCGTATTATCCCTAGACGCCCAGCGCCGGCCGGAGGACTAACTAATCCTGGCAGAGGAAAATATAGTCCTGGCTCACCTCTAGAGAAATTTCCCCGAAAGGCAGACAGAGGCCCCCACAAATATTGGCGGTGATTTTAGATGAAATGACAAACGTAGTATGAAAATAGGTTTAGCAAAATTGAGGTCCGCTTACTAGATAGCAGGAAGACAGAAAGGGCACTTTCATGGTCAGCTGAAAACCCTATCAAAATACCATCCTGAAATTACTTTAAGACTCTAGCATTAACTCATAACATCAGAGTGGCAATTTCAGATCACAAGAGCTTTCCAGACACAGAAACGAAACTACAGCTGTGAACTGGAACAAAATGCAAAAACAAACAAGGACTAAGTCCAACTTAGCTGGGAGTTGTCTAGCAGCAGGAACATGCACAGAAAGGCTTCTGATTACAATGTTGACCGGCATGGAAGTGACAGAGGAGCAAGGCTAAATAGCGACTCCCACATCCTGATGGAAACAGGTGAACAGAGAGGATGATGCACACCAGTTCAATTCCACCAGTGGCCACCGGGGGAGCCCAAAATCCAATTTCACAACAGACTGGTCTGCAGGTGTCACATTGCATTTGCAGAGCCCCTGATGTATCCAAACAGTACAAACCCCCCACAAGTGACCCCATATCGGAAACTAGACCCCCCCAAGGAACTTATCTAGTTGAGTTGTGAGAACTTTGAACCCCCAAGTGTTTCACTACAGTTTACAACGCAGAGCCGTGAAAATAAAAAATCTTTTTTTCCCACAAAACTTATTTTTTGGCGCCCAGTTTTGTATTTTCCCAAGGGTAGCAGGATAAATTGGACCCCAAAAGATGATGTCAATTTGTCCTGAGTACGCTGATACCCCATATGTGGGGGTAAACCACTGTTTGGGCGCATGGCAGAGCTCGGAAGGAAAGGAGCGCCATTTGACTTTTCCATGCAAAATTGACTGGAATTGAGATGGGACGCCATGTTGAATTTGGAGAGCCCCTGATGTGCCTAAACATTGAAACCCCCCACAAGTGACACCATTTTGGAAAGTAGACCCCCTAAGGATCTTATCTAGATGTGTGGTGAGCACTTTGACCCAACAAGTGCTTCACAGAAGTTTATAATGCAGAGCCGTAAAAATAAAAAATCATATTTTTTCACAAAAATGATCTTTTCGCCCCCAATTTTTTATTTTCCCAAGGGTAAGAGAAGAAATTGGACCCCAAAAATTGTTGTGCAATTTGTCCTGAGTACGCTGATACCCCATATGTGGGTGTAAACCATTGTTTGGGCGCAGGGCAGAGCTCGGAAGGGAAGGAGCGCCATTTGACTTTTCAATTCAAAATTGACTGGAATTGAGATGGGACGCCATGTTGCGTTTGGAGAGCCCCTGATGTGCCTAAACATTGAAACCCCCCACAAGTGACACCATTTTGGAAAGTAGACCCCTTAAGGAACTTATCTAGATGTGTGTTGAGCACTTTGACCCAACAAGTGCTTCACAGAAGTTTATAATGCAGAGCCATAAAAATAAAAAATCATATTTTTTCACAAAAATGATCTTTTCGCCCCCATTTTTTTATTTCCCAAAGGGTAAGAGAAGATATTATACCACAATAGTTGTTGAGCAATTTGTCCTGAGTACGACGATACCCCATATGTGTGGGTAAACCACTGTTTGGGCGCATAGCAGAGCTCGGAAGGGAAGGAGCGCTATTTTACTTTTCAATGCAAAATTGACTGGAATTAAGATGGGATGCCATGTTGCGTTTGGAGAGCCCCTGATGTGCCTAAACATTAAAAACCCCCACAAGTGACCCCATATTGGAAACTAGACCCCCCAAGGAACTTATCTAGATGTGTTGTGAGAACTTTGAACCCCCAAGTGTTTCACTACAGTTTATAACGCAGAGCCGTGAAAATAAAAATTATTTTTTTTTCACAAAAATGATTTTTTTAGCCCCCAGTTTTGTATTTTCACAAGGGTATCAGGATAAATTGGACCCCAAAAGTTGTTGTTCAATTTGTCCTGAGTACGCTGATACCCCATATGTGGGGGGGAACCACTGTTTGGGCGCATGACAGAGCTCGGAAGGGAAGGAGCGCCATTTGGAGTGCAGACTTAAATGGATTGGTCTGCAGGCGTCACGTTGCATTTGCAGAGCCCCTGATGTACCCAAACAGTACAAACCCCCCACAAGTGACCCCATATTGGAAATTAGACCCCCCAAGGAACTTATCTAGATGTGTTGTGAGAACTTTGAACCCCCAAGTGTTTCACTACAGTTTATAACGCAGAGCCATGAAAATAAAAATTCTTTTTTTTTTTCACAAAAATGATTTTTTAGCCCCAAGTTTTGTATTTTCACAAGGGTATCAGGATAAATTGGACCCCAACAGTTGTTGTTCAATTTGTCCTGAGTACGCTGATACCCCATATGTGGGGGGGAACCACTGTTTGGGCGCATGACAGAGCTCGGAAGGGAAGGAGCGCCATTTGGAATGCAGACTTAAATGGATTGGTCTGCAGGCGTCACGTTGCATTTGCAGAGCCCCTGATGTACCCAAACAGTACAAACCCCCCACAAGTGACCCCATATTGGAAATTAGACCCCCCAAGGAACTTATCTAGATGTGTTGTGAGAACTTTGAACCCCCAAGTGTTTCACTACAGTTTATAACGCAGAGCCATGAAAATAAAAATTCTTTTTTTTTTTCACAAAAATGATTTTTTAGCCCCCAGTTTTGTATTTTCACAAGGGTATCAGGATAAATTGGACCCCAACAGTTGTTGTTCAATTTGTCCTGAGTACGCTGATACCCCATATGTGGGGGGGAACCACTGTTTGGGCGCATGACAGAGCTCGGAAGGGAAGGAGCACCATTTGGAATGCAGACTTAAATGGATTGGTCTGCAGGCGTCACGTTGCATTTGCAGAGCCCCTGATGTATCCAAACAGTACAAACCCCCCACAAGTGACCCCATATCGGAAACTAGACCCCCCAAGGAACTAATCTAGATGAGTTGTGAGAACTTTGAACCCCCAAGTGTTTCACTACAGTTTACAACGCAGAGCCGTGAAAATAAAAAATCTTTTTTTTCCCACAAAACTTATTTTTTGGCCCCCAGTTTTGTATTTTCCCAAGGGTAGCAGGATAAATTGGACCCCAAAAGATGATGTCCAATTTGTCCTGAGTACGCTGATACCCCATATGTTGGGGTAAACCCCTGTTTGGGCACACGGGAGAGCTCTGAAGGGAAGGAGCACTGTTTTCCTTTTTCAACGCAGAATTGGCTGGAATTCAGATCGGATGCCATGTCCCGTTTGGAGAGCCCCTGATGTGCCTAAACAGTGGAAACCCCCCAATTATAACTGAAACCCTAATCCAAACACACCCCTTACCCTAATCCCAACAGTAACCCTAACCACTCCTCTAACCCAGACACACCCAATCCTATTCCCAACCATAAATGTAATCCAAATCCTAAGCCTATCTTTAGCCCCAACCCTAACTGTAGCCCCAACCCTAGCCCCAACCCTAGCCCTAACCCTAGCCCTAACCCTAGCAATAACCCTAGCCCTATCACTAGCCCTAACACTAGCCCTAACCCTAGCCCTAACCCTAGCCCTAACCCTAGCCCCAACCCTAGCCCCAACCCTAGCCCTAACCCTAGCCCTAACCCTAACCCTAGCCCCAACCCTAGCCCTAACCCTAGCCCTAACCCTAACCCTAGCCCCAACCCTAGCCCTAACCCTAGCCCTAACCCTAGCCCCAACCCTAGCCCTAATTTTAGCCCCAACTCCTCTCCTGCCGGCCGGCAGAATGCAGCAGAGAGCGGGCGCACTGCGCATGCACTCACCATTTTCTTTTCATAGGAAGAAGCCGGCGGCCAGGAGAAGACACAGGAGGACCCAGGGACACCGGTAAGTATGATAGGGTCCCTGTTGTGAATTCCGTTCTCGGGCTCCCTCCTGTGGTCATGAATGGTACTTTGGTGAGTTCTGTCCTTGGACACCCTCTGGTGGCTTTGAGTGGAACTGCTGATCTTTGAGGTTGGCTTTCTCAGCTGCCCTCGTTTATTGTTTATGCTGGCTTCCTATTTAACTCTGCTTAGATCGTTAGTTCATGCCAGCTGTCAATGTCTCAGTACTGGTTCAGATCTCTCTTGGATTTCTCAGATGACCTGTCTACTCCAGCAGAAGTTAAGTCCCTGCTAGTTCATTTGCTGTTTATTGGTGTTTGAATATATTTAGCCCTAACTCTAGTCCTAACTCTAGCCCTAACCCTAACCCTAACCCTAATGGGAAAATGGAAATAAATACATTTTTTAATTTTTTTATTTTTCCCTAACTAAGGGGGTGATGAAGGGGGGTTTGATTTACTTTTATAGCGGGTTATTTAGCGGATTTTTATGACTGGCAGCTGTCACACACTGAAAGACGCTTTTCATTGCAAAAAATATTTTTTGCGTTACCACATTTTGAGAGCTGTAATTTTTCCATATTTGAGTCCACAGAGTCATGTGAGATCTTGTTTTTTGCGGGACGAGTTGACGTTTTTATTGATAACATTTTGGGACACGTGACATTTTTTGATCGCTTTTTATTCCGATTTTTGTGAGGCAGAGTGATCAAAAACCAGCTATTCATGAATTTCTTTTGGGGGAGGCGTTTATACCGTTCCGCGTTTGGTAAAATTGATAAAGCAGTTTTATTCGTCGGGTGAGTACGATTACAGCGATATCTCATTTATATCATTTTTTTTATGTTTTGGCGCTTTTATACGATAAAAGCTATTTTATAGAAAAAATAATTATTTTGGTATCGCTTTATTCTCAGGACTATGGGTATGTTTCCACGGTCAGGAAACGCTGCTTGTTTGACGCTGCGCAGAGCTGCAGCGTCAAACAAGCAGCGTCCAGATGTTCCAGCATAGTGGAGGGGATTTTATGAAATCCCGTCTCCACTATGCGTGGAAACCCGCACGCGGCGGCCCTGCGACTACGGTCATGCTGCGCGTCTTTTCAGATCGCAGCATGTCCGTACACCGCAGCGTCCCCGCAAGGCATATCACAGGGCCCTATGGGAGAGAGCGATCATCCCGGATGTGAAGAGTTAACACATCCGGCATGATCGCGTCCCAGAAAGGGGGCGGGGCTTAGCGCCGAGCGGCTTCGCCGCTGCGGCGATACCGCCGGCCATTCTGACCGTGGAAACATACCCTATAACTTTTTAATTTTTTTGCTGATGATGCTGTATGGCGGCTCATTTTTCGCGGGACAAGATGTCGTTTTCAGCGGTACCATGGTTATTTATATCAGTCTTTTTGATCGCGTGTTATTCCACTTTTTGTTCGGCGGTATGATAATAAAGCGTTGTTTTTTGCCTCTTTTTTTTTTTTTTTCTTACGGTGTTTACTAAAGGGGTTAACTAGTGGGGCAGTTTTATAGGTTGTGTCATTATGGACGCGGCGATACTAAATATGTGTACTTTTATTGTTTTTTTTATTTTATTTAGCTAAAGAAATGTATTTATGGGAATAATATATATATTTTTTTTCTTTATTTAGGATATTTTTTTTATTTTTTTTTTACACACATGTGGGGATTTTTTTTTTACTTTTTTACTTTGTCCCAGGGGGGGACATCACAGATCATTGATCTGGCAGTGTGCACAACACTCTGCCAGATCTACGATCTGCTGTGCAGGGCTGCAGGCTTACCAAGTGTCTGCTCTGAGCAGACACTCGGTAAGCCACCTCCCTCCCTGCAGGACCCGGATGCCGCGGCCATCTTGGATCCGGGACCTGCGGCGAGGAGGGAGGTAGGAGACCCTCGGAGCAATGCGATCACATCGCGTTGCTCCGGGGGTCTCAGGGAAGCCCGCAGGGAGCCCCCTCCCTGCGCGATGCTTCCCTATACCGCGGGTACACCGCGATCATGTTTGATCGCGGTGTGCCGGGGGTCAATGTGCCGGGGGCGGTCCGTGACCGCTCCTGGCACATAGTGTCCGATGTCAGCTGCGATATGCAGCTGACACCCGGCCGCGATCGGCCGCGCTCCCCCCGTGAGCGCGGCCGATCGCGTATGACGTACTATCCCATCGGTGGTCATACGGGCCCACCCCACCTCGACGGGATAGTACGTCAGATGTCAAAAAGGGGTTAAGGTCTAAAAACATCTGAAAATGATGAAAACACTGCTCAAATGACACTGGAACATCATGGGGATCGCCCCTGGAAGCATTCCTGACTCCTAGTTCACAGCTTTAATCAATTTTTTTCCGAGATTCATGCCATTTTTCCCGGTGTCACAAAAAACACATTAAAATTAAACCAAAATGGGTTTTGCTTGGAAATATGTCAAGGACAGGTACATCCTTTGTAGGTTAATGACTTGCCTGTAAAGCCAAATATTTAACCCCAGACCAAAAATTTCCTCTCCCACTTAGGCTTAGTTCAGATGCAGCGTTTTTGAAGTGTTTTTCACTTTAACATTGCTTTCAACCACTACAAATGCATTCACTGGGAAATGTCATTGTAACATTTAACACCCCTAGCTGGCCATGTGGTGTGTGACACATAAGCAGACCCATCTTGTTTCATTTATGAAGGAGGGACTCTTAAAGACACAGAGCTTATTTTTACTGGTGCATCAGGCGGCATTAATCTTCTTAAAGGGCCATTATGAAACAGTGGGTCTCCTAAGCTGTTGTAGCCTATGCTGTGAGTGGATGGGCTGCGAAGAATTACAAAGCACCAGAATACCTCTGTCATAAGATGTCCAGGGGGGACTCCTGAAAAAGTGTTGCATTGACTTCAAGGCCAGCCCTGCTACCAATTCATATGCACCCCAATAAGCATTTGAACCCATATACTGGATGGGCCCATGAAAATCCACTTCACAATATGCATTTTGTACTCCCATACTCATTTGTTTTACACATTGGCAGCAAGGCCAGCCATGCTGCATAGTCAGTCATATGACCCCATTACGCTTTGGAACCCACACATTGGATAGGCCCATGAAAATCCACTTCACAATATGCATTTTGTGCTCCATACTTCTTTGTTCTATACATTGGCAGGAAGGTGAGCCATGCTGCATAGTCAGTCATATGACCCCATTAGGTCTTGGAACCCACCTACTGGATGGGCCCATGAAAATCTACTTCACAATATGCATTTTGTGCTCCATACTCCTTTGTTTTATACATTGGCAGGAAGTCGAGCCCAGCTGCATAGTCAGTCATATGCACCCCATTAGGCCTTGGAACCCACATACTGGATGGGCCCAGGAAAATTCACTCTTATTTTTTAATGGTATGTTGGTTCCCTCTTTGCACAATTATTTACAGGATAATTTGGCAATTTTATTTGACATGTTTTTAACACTAAGGTTCAGAAACGGCTTTAAAAAAGGCTAATACTTGCAATACAAGGCAATTTTATTGCAAACTACAACATTCAAGGACTAGTATGATTGAATAGTGTGAGTACATACACTTTTGTATGTGTTAACATACACAGACAGGTTAATAAGTACATATAAGGATTAAATAAATATGGTGATTACGTATATATGAAGATTAACTACATACAGTATACTTAGATCATCACCAAGAGGCTTTTAAACATCATCTGTCTGGAATATCTGAGAAGCAACACCAAGACAGAGAATCCCTGGGAGATTATGCAGCGCCCCAGAGTCCTGGTCGTTGCAGTAATGTCGCTCTTCCACCAGGGGGAGGGATATTACGTCTGATGGTACTAAAGGAGTTCATATTTCCAGGTATCACAAGTCACACACTACACTTCACACTCCAGTCCACCAGGGGGAGCCTTGCTTCTATCTATTAGGGCACTCCTCACACACGGGTAAAACTGGTGGGTTGGATAGGAAGTTAGGCAGAAGCTACCTGGGTTTGACCCAGAGAGGACCTGTCAGGCAGACAGGGGGAGAAGGAGGAACATCTGAGCTGCAGACAGAGGGTCCCTGTCAGGGGTGGGATCCTGACAGAGGCCAAGCACGAGAAAGAACGTTACGGAGCTGCACCTACACCCATTGCGGCAGCATCCTAAGAAATGACACAAAGAGAATTGTATTGTTGAGAGTGAGAAACAAAGTCACAGCACAAGGAGATAATACCGGGAGGAGTTCTGCCCCAAGATCGGCAGCCTCCTTCTGAGGCGCGTAGCCGGTGGCCAGAACACCAAGGGAGTAATTGACTCTACGTATTACTTCAGAGACAGGCAGGACAGTCATTTCCAAGTTGGTTGCCCGACCTTAATACCTAAGAAGACATGGAGGCAAATTGTGGGAGACGGGCATCTCTAGGGTCCCTATAAATAATCTCCAGGCCTACCCCGTCATACGGGTTGTCCTATCCATACCATCTGTGGGACAGAGAGAGAGAACATCAGAAACATCCACGAAAGTTGTGAGGACTATCCCGTGGTGCTCAGCAGGGAGGTACTACAACACACAGGCACTAGTAGGAAGGCTACTGATTTCCACCTGGATAAGGGAACTCTGGATGTGCCTTCAGACCGGCCAGACTCTGCCTGCCCTGTGAACGGTACTCTGGACTGTGGACCCTGAAGTCTTCAGTAAAAGGTAAAGAGAATGCAACCTTGTTTCCTCGTTATTCATTGTGCCTTACATCATCCACCATCACCACCTACACATCTGGGAAGCCCTGGGGACATACTTCACCTGTGGGAAGGTATACCATCTAGCTGCCATTCCATCACCCCAGCGGACCCCTAGCAGCGTCGGTCACCCTGACCGAGTGCCACAGGTGGCGTCACGAACACCACACAAACTTCACCTTTAATTGGACACCCCTCAGAAGGGCCATGGACCGGGTCAGGCCACCGTGGCATCCCCAGAACCGAGAGAGAAAGACCCGGTACCGAGTACCCCATTGCCCTACACATGGGGGCGCTTCAAATCTTGGCGTCACGAACAGGATCTACTTAAGCCTGAAAATCAGGTCATGTGTGCCTAAGAACTGTGTCAAAACTGAATTGGAACTGTGATTTGCTTAAGGACTGTGTATTGCCATTTGCCGCCAAAATTCCCGCCAAAACTGCCGCCATTATAGCGCCACGAGGAGCGCAGGAGAAGAAGAAGGGTGTGGAGTTGTGGGCGTGAATGAACTGTGAAGCGCGAAAAAGAATGGCCGCCAGTCTAAGTATTTCAGTACCTTGAGGACGTGTCCGTCAGCAGCCGAGATCCACCTCCTAATCCTCAATGGCGGGCGGAGACAAAGAAAGCGAAACCGCCCACGAAGGAGAGAGCGTGAAAAAGACCAGGAAGAAGCCAGCCACATGGAACACGCCATGGCCAGCTGCCCGGAGCCAGAGTGTGGGGTCGGAGCAGAGGACTCCCCCAGCTACCTGGAGGGGCACCGCAGCCAAGTCTCCACCGCTGACGCTGATTCCCTGCAGATCGGGATGGAAGAGCTGATAGACCAACTCCTGCAGTTGCGGGTGAAAACAAAGGCCTCGTACCAGGTGGCGCCTGCAGAGGATCCTCCGACACCATTTCCTGTACCACTTCCAGCGCAACCGCAGACGCCGCCACCAGCGGAGCCAGCTGATATGGAGGACACCGTTATGGTCGGTAAGCACGCCGACCCTGCCCCGGTGACGGAAGACTTACTGATAGGCTCCGTTGCAGCGCCACCTCCCCGCGGGACCCATAGACTTCAGAGCCATGAACCCTGGGACCAGGCCATGGGTATGGAGCGGTTCTTAAAGGCCCCGATTTTGCCAACCACCCTGCCGGGCGAGGTCTACGCGGAGCAGACCGTGTACCGCTGGGTGAACCCTGGGCCAGACTTCATGTGGTTCCCTGGGGCCAGGCCGCACAAAGGGGAGACGGTGGAAGTCCTAAGTTGGGAGGACTACCAGGCTCAGCTTGCTCGACTGTGGGAGGAGAAAGAGGAAAGATACCAGGCCCAACGTGAGGCCCATGACCGACGTGATCTAGTGGTAAAAGCCAAGGCCCGTAAGGACCATTCCACTCACCAGGCCCCGCGTAAGCAGGGCACGGTTGTAGCCTTCAAGCTCCGGGGAGGATGGGGCTTCATTAAAGAGCAAGGACTGTACGCTGAGGTCTTTGTAAACCAGAGGGATGTGGAATCACACCTGTGGGAAGGCCACCCAGACCGAGATCTTTACCCGGGAAACCTAGTCACCTATACCAGGCACTTCGGGGAAAAGGGCTGGTTTGCCTTAAATGTGCATAAAAGGAAAGAATGCTGTAGCACATCCCGCAAAGAGCCTGGTTAAATTGTCTCCTGTGGCAACAGCGCCTGTTATGGACCTGGTGGTTAGGAGCACCCAGAATGACCTGATGAGTAAATTAGAAATCGGAACAAGCTCTGGGAAAGTGGGAACTCTGCTGACCGCAAACCCTACTCCCATCACACACACTAGAAATAGCCGTGGAGCGTACCTAACTCTCCCTAGATGCCTCTTCACAGCCTAAGAACTAACTACCCCTAAAGATAGAAATAGAAGCCTAACCTTGCCTCAGAGAAATTTCCCAAAGGTAAAGGCAGCCCCCCACATATATTGACTGTGAGTCAAGAGGAGAGTCACAAACACAGGAATGAAACAGGTTTTAGCAAAGGAGGCCAGACTTCACTAAATAGTCAGAGGATAGAAAAGGAAACTATGCGGTCAGCACAAAAAACTACAAAAACCACGCAGAGTATGCAAAAAGACCCCCACACCGACTCACGGTGTGGAGGTGCAACACTGCACCCCCAGGGCTTCCAGCTAGCAAGGAAATATCATGATAGCAAGCTGGACTAGAATTTAGCAGTACTAAGAAATATATTCAGGCAGCAGTAACAACAAATTAACTAGCAGGGACTTAGTTTCTGCTGGAGTAGACAGGTCCTCAGAAAAGTCCAAGAGAGATCTGAACCAATACTGAAACATTCACAGCTGGCATGAAGTAACGATCTGAGTAGAGTTAAATAGGGAAGCCAGGATAACAATAAACGAGGGCAGCTGAGAAAGCAAACCTCAGAGAACAGCAGTTCCGCTCAAAACCACCAGAGGGAGTCCAAGAGCAGAACTAACCAAACTACCATTCATGACCACAGGAGGGAGTCCGAGAAATGGAATTCACAACAGTACCCCCCCTTGAGGAGGGGTCACCGAACCCTCACCAGGGCCCCCAGGCCGATCAGGACGAGCCAAATGAAAGGCACAAACTAAATCGGCAGCATGGACATCGGAGGCAACAACCCAGGAATTATCCTCCTGACCATAGCCCTTCCACTTAACCAGGTACTGGAGCTTCCGTCTCGAAACACGAGAATCCAAATTTTTTTTTCCACATACTCCAACTCCCCCTCAACCAACACCGGAGCAGGAGGACCAACGGAGGGAACCATAGGCACCACATACCTCCGCAACAACGACCTATGGAACACACTATGGATGGCAAAGGAAGCTGGAAGGACCAAACGAAATGACACAGGGTTGAGAATTTCAGAAATCTTATAAGGACCAATGAAACGAGGCTTAAACTTAGGAGAAGAAACCTTCATAGGAACATAACGAGAAGACAACCAAACCAAATCCCCAACACGAAGTCGAGGACCAACACAACGACGGCGGTTAGCAAAACGTTGAGCCTTCTCCTGGGACAACGTCAGATTGTCCACTACGTGAGTCCAAATTTGCTGCAATCTGTCCACCACAGAATCCACACCAGGACAGTCAGAAGGCTCAACCTGCCCTGAAGAAAAACGAGGATGAAAACCAGAATTGCAAAAAAAAAGCGAAACCAAAGTAGCCGAACTAGCCCGATTATTAAGGGCGAACTCAGCCAATGGCAAAAAGGTCACCCAATCATCCTGATCAGTAGAAACAAAGCATCTCAGATAGGTTTCCAAAGTCTGGTTGGTTCGTTCGGTTTGGCCATTTGTCTGAGGATGGAAAGCCGAAGAGAAAGACAAATCAATGCCCATCTTAGCACAAAAGGACCGCCAAAACCTAGAGACAAACTGGGACCGACCCTCTGTCCGACACAATGTTCTCCGGAATGCCATGCAAACGAACCACATGCTGAAAGAACAATGGCACCAAATCAGAGGAGGAAGGCAATTTAGGCAAGGGTACCAAATGAACCATCTTAGAAAAGCGATCACAAACCACCCAGATGGCAGACATCCTTTGAGAGACAGGAAGATCTGAAATAAAATCCATGGAGACATGCGTCCAGGGCCTTTTCGGGACCGGCAAGGGCAAAAGCAACCCACTGGCACGAGAACAGCAGGGCTTGGCCTGAGCACAAGTCCCACAAGACTGCACAAAAGAACGCACATCCCGTGACAAGGAAGGCCACCAAAAGGACCTAGCCACCAAATCCCTGGTACCAAAAATGCCAGGATGACCAGACAACACCGAGCAATGAACCTCAGAAATAACTCTGCTAGCCCAACTATCAGGGACAAACAGTTTCTCTGCTGGACAACGGTCAGGTCTATCAGCCTGAAACTCCTGCAGCGCTCGCCGCAAATCAGGGGAGATGGCAGACAAAATTACCCCCTCTTTGAGAATACCAGCCGGCTCAGGGACTCCCGGAGAATCAGGCACAAAACTCCTAGAAAGGGCATCAGCCTTCACATTCTTAGAACCTGGAAGGTATGAGACCACAAAATCGAAACGGGAGAAAAACAGTGACCATCGAGCCTGTCTAGGATTCAACCGCTTGGCAGACTCGAGATAAGTCAAATTCTTGTGATCCGTCAAGACCACCACGCGGTGCTTGGCTCCCTCAAGCCAATGTCGCCACTCCTCGAATGCCCACTTCATAGCCAGCAGCTCCCAATTGCCAACATCATAATTGCGCTCAGCAGGCGAAAACTTTCTAGAAAAGAAGGCACATGGCTTCATCACAGAGCCATCAGAACTTCTTTGAGACAAAACAGCCCCTGCTCCAATCTCAGAAGCATCAACCTCAACCTGAAAAGGGAGCAAAACATCTGGCTGACGCAACACAGGGGCCGAAGAAAAACGACGTTTCAGCTCCTGAAAAGCCTCCATGGCCGCAGAGGACCAATTCACCACATCAGCACCTTTCTTTGTCAAATCAGTCAATGGTTTAACCACACTAGAAAAATTAGCGATGAAGCGACGGTAAAAATTAGCAAAGCCCAGGAATTTCTGAAGACTCTTCACAGATGTAGGTTGAGTCCAATCATAAATGGCCTGAACTTTAACAGGATCCATCTCGATAGTAGAAAGGGAAAAAATGAAGCCCAAAAAGGAAACCTTCTGAACTCCGAAGAGACATTTAGACCCCTTCACAAACAAGGAATTAGCACAAAGGACCTGGAAAACCATTCTGACCTGCTTCACATGAGACTCCCAATCATCTGAAAAGACCAAAATATCATCCAAATATACAATCATGAATCTATCCAGATACTTTCGGAGGATGTCGTGCATAAAGGACTGAAACACAGATGGAGCGTTAGAAAGCCCGAATGGCATCACCAGGTACTCAAAATAGCCCTCGGGTGTATTAAATGCTGTTTTCCATTCATCGCCCTGATTAATACGCACAAGGTTATACGCCCCTCAAAGATCTATCTTGGTGAACCAACTAGCCCCTTTAATCCGAGCAAACAAATCAGACAGCAGAGGCAAAGGGTACTGAAATTTGACCGTGATTTTATTGAGAAGGCGGTAGTCTATACAGGGTCTCAGAGAACCATCCTTCTTGGCCACAAAAAAGAACCCTGCTCCCAACGGTGATGAAGACGGGCAAATATGCCCTTTCTCCAAGGACTCCTTTATATATCTCCGCATATCGGCGTGTTCTGGCACGGATAAATTGAAAAGTCGGCCCTTAGGAAACTTACTACCAGGGATCAAATTTATAGCACAATCACAATCCCTATGAGGGGGTAGGATACTGGATTTGGGCTCATCAAATACATCCCGGTAATCTGACAGAAACTCAGGGACATCAGAAGGAGTGGATGAAGAAATTGACATCATCGGAACATTGCCATGTACCCCTTGACAACCCCAACTAGACACAGACATTGATTTCCAATCCAATACTGGATTATGAACCTGTAGCCATGGCAAACCCAAGACGACCACATCATGCAAATTATGCAACACCAAAAAGCGAATATCTTCCTGATGTGCAGGAGCCATGCACATGGTCAACTGAGTCCAGTACTGAGGTTTATTCCTGGCCAAAGGCGTAGCATCAATTCCCCTCAATAGAATAGGATACTGCAAAGGCTCCAGGAAAAAACCACAACGCCTGGCAAACTCCAAGTCCATCAAATTCAGGGCAGCACCCGAATCCACAAATGCCATAACTGAGTAGGACGACAGAGAGCAAATCAAAGTAACAGACAAAAGAAATTTAGGCTGTACAGTAGCAATGGTGACAGACCTAGCGAACCGCTTAGTGTGCTTAGGACAATCAGAAATAGCATGAGTAGGGTCACCACAGTAAAAACACAGCCGATTCTGACGTCTGTGTTCTTGCCGTTCAATTCTGGTCCAAGTTCTATCACATTGCATAAGCTCAGGCCTCTGCTCAGAGGACACCGCCAAATGGTGCACAGCTTTGCGCTTGCGCAAACGCCGATCAATTTGAATGGCCAAGGATATTGATTCATTCAGACCAGCAGGCGTGGGGAAGCCCACCATAACATCCTTAAGGCCCTTAGAGAGACCCTTTCCAAAAATTGCTGCCAGGGCACACTCATTCCATTGAGTAAGCACAGACCACTTTCTAAACTTCTGACAATATATCTCCGCTTCATCCTGACCCTGACACAAAGCCAGCAAGGTTTTCTCTGCCTCATCCACTGAATTCGGTTCGTCATAAAGCAATCCAAGCGCCAGAAAAAACGCATCTACATTAAGCAATGCAGGATCTCCTTGCGCAAGGGAGAATGCCCAGTCTTGAGGGTCGCCACGTAACAACGAAATAATAATTTTTACTTGCTGAATGGGGTCACCAAAGGAGCGGGGTTTCAAAGCAAGAAACAGTCTACAATTATTTTTGAAATTCAGAAACTTAGATCTATCCCCAGAAAACAAATCAGGAATTGGAATTCTAGGCTCTAACATCGGATTCTGAACTACATAATCTTGAATGCTTTGGACCCTTGCAGTGAGTTGATCCACACAAGAGGACAGACCTTGAATATCCATATCTACACCTGAGTCCTGAACCACCCAGGGATTAAGGGGAAAAGAGAAACAAAACACACTGCAAAGAAAAAAAAATGGGTTCAGAACTTCTCTTATCCCTCTTTTGAGATGCATTAACACTTTGTTGGCCAGCTGTACTGTTATGGACCTGGTGGTTAGGAGCACCCAGAATGACCTGATGAGTAAACTAGAAATCAAGCTCTGGGAAAGTGGGAACTCTGCTGACCGCAAACCCTACTCCTATCACACACACTAGAAATAGCCGTGGAGCGTACCTAACTCTCCCTAGACACCTCTTCACAGCCTAAGAGCTAACTACCCCTAAAGATAGAAATAGAAGCCTAACCTTGCCTCAGAGAAATTTCCCAAAGGTAAAGGCAGCCCCCCACATATATTGACTGTGAGTCAAGAGGAGAGTCACAAACACAGGAATGAAACAGGTTTTAGCAAAGGAGGCCAGACTTCACTAAATAGTCAGAGGATAGAAAAGGAAACTATGCGGTCAGCACAAAAAACTACAAAAACCACGCAGAGTATGCAAAAAGACCCCCACACCGACTCACGGTGTGGAGGTGTAACACTGCACCCCCAGAGCTTCCAGCTAGCAAGGAAATATCATGATAGCAAGCTGGACTAGAATTTAGCAGTACTAAGAAATATATTCAGGCAGCATTAACAACAAATGAACTAGCAGGGACTTAGCTTCTGCTGGAGTAGACAGGTCCTCAGAGAAGTCCAAGAGAGATCTGAACCAATACTGAAACATTCACAGCTGGCATGAAGTAACGATCTGAGTAGAGTTAAATAGGGAAGCCAGTATAACAATAAACGAGGGCAGCTGAGAAAGCAAACCTCAGAGACCAGCAGTTCTGCTCAAAACCACCAGAGGGAGTCCAAGAGCAGAACTAACCAAAGTACCATTCATGACCACAGGAGGGAGTCCGAGAAATGGAATTCACAACAAGCGCCCCCTTGTGTCCAGGCTACAGCTATTACAAAATCTACGACTGTTACCCCGACGTGTACCATTATCCAAACTACGACGTGTACTGTCACCACTACTACCACCGTTGTGGCCAAAGAACTGACTCCACTGATGGCCGGCGCTCCAGCTGTTCTGGAACAGAAAACAGTGGGTACTCAGACCCCCAAATGGGATGAGAGACCTCCCTATGTAGTACCAGGTGGTAGCCAATACCCAAAAGGACTACCCCCGCCGGTACTACCTCCAGAGTGGTTTAAATGAACCTCGGAACCACGATCATGTAAATAGTTAACTGTTTGTTTTCCTGTTTCCTGCTGCTAAAACCCATCAAGGGTTAACTCTTAAAGGGATCCCTTTGTTTACCCGGGATCCCTATTGTTTCAAGTTTTTCTATTTTTCTTCCAAAAAACATTTGAATCATGAACAGTTGCATGGTTATAAACTGCTTGTACATAGTTTGTACCTTCTTAAAGGTGCTCTCTACTGGTTTTACAAAGAAGAGCTTTTTGAAGAGACTGTTCCTGACAACAGCGTGAAAGTACTTGTTGTCTTACAAGATGATAACTGACTTGCAAGTTGATTGTTTGCACTACCTCAGAAAGGACTTGGTTTCCTCTTAAAGGGGATGCTAGTTGTTGCACTTCGCTTAAAAGTGATAATGTTGCCTTAAATAGATAGATAGTAATAATGTTTTACATAGTAATAGTATGTAGTTAGCAAGCTAGTGATAAGAAATGTTTGATAATGTTGAAAGTAGAATGTTTAACCCCTTCACCCCGAAGCCTGTTTTCACCTAACTGACACGGCCAATTTTTACAATTCTGACCACTGTCACTTTATGAGGTCATAACTTGTTTTCTCGTGACATATTGTACTTTATGATAGTAGTAAAACTTCTTCGATATGACTTGCATTTATTTGTGAAAAAAACAGAAATTTGTCGAAAATTATGAAAATTTCGCAATTTTCAAATTTTTCGTTTTTATGCCCTTAAATTAGAGTTATATCACATAATATAGTTAATAAACAACATTTCCCACATGTCTGCTTTACATCAGCACAATTTTGGAAACATAATTTTTTTTTGTTAGGGAGTTATAAGGGTTAAAAGTTGAAAAGCGATTTCTCATTTTTGCAACAAAATTTGCAAAACCGTTTTTTTTACGGACCACCTCACACTTGAAGTGACTTTGAGGGGTCTATATGACAGAAAATGCCCAAAAGTGACACCATTCTAAAAACTGCACCCCTCAATGTACTCAAAACCACATTCAAAAAGTTTATTAACCCTTCAGGTGCTTCACAGGAATTTTTGGAATGTTTAAAAAAAATTGAACATTTAACTTTTTTTTCACAAAATTTTTACTTCAGATCCAATTTGTTTTATTTTACCAAGGGTAACAGGAGAAATTGGACCAACAAAGTCGTTGTACAATTTGTCCTGAGTACGCCAATACCCCACATGTTGGGGTAAACCATTGATTGGGCACATGGCAGAGCTCGGAAGGGAAGGAGCGCCATTTGACTTTTCAATGCAAAATTGGCTGGAATTGAGATCGGAACCCATGTCGTGTTTGGAGAGCCCCTGACGTGCCTAAACAGTGGAAACCCCCACAAGTGACACCATTTTGGAAAGTAGACCCTCTAAGGAACTAATCTAGATGTGTGGTGAGCACTTTGAACCTCCAAGTGCTTCACAGAAGTTTATAATGTAGAGCCGTAAAAAAAAATTAATATTAATTTTCACAAAAAATGATTTTTTGCCCCAAATTTTGTTTTTTCCCAAGGGTAGCAGGATAAATTGGACCCCAAAAGTTGTTGTGCAATTTGTCCTAAGTACGCTGATACTTCATATATGGGGATAAACCACTGTTTGGGCGCATGGCAGAGCTCGGAAGGGAAGGAGTGCCATTTGACTTTTCAATGCAAAATTGGCTGGAATTGAGATGGGAACCCATGTCGTGTTTGGAGAGCCCCTGAGGTGCCTAAACAGTGGAAACCCCCACAAGTGACACCATTTTGGAAATAAGACCCCCTAAGGAACTTATCTAGATGTGTGGTGAGCACTTTTAACCCCCAATTGTTTCACTAAAGTTTAGAATGTAGCGCTATGAAAATTAAAAAATCATTTTTTCTTTCCACTAAATGATGTTTTAGCCCGCAATTTTTTTCCCCAAGGGTAACAGGAGAAATTGGACCACAAAAGTTATTGTCCAATTTGTCCTGAGTACGCTGATACCCCATACATTGGGGGGAACCACTGTTTGGGCGCACGGCAGAGCTCGGAAGGGAAGGAGCGCCGTTTGAAATGCAGACTTAGATGGATTGGTCTGCAGGTGTCATGTTGCATTTGCAGAGCCCCTGATGTACCTAAACAGTAGAAACCCCCACAAGTGACCCCATATTGGAAACTAGACCCCCCACGGAACTTATCTAGATGTGTTGTGAGAACTTTGAACCAACAAGTGTTTCACTACAGTTTATCACGCAGAGCCGTGAAAATAAAAAATATTTTTTTCCACAAAAATTATATTTTAGCCCCCGCATTTTATTTTCCCAAGGGTAACAGGAGAAATTGGACAACAAAAGTTGTTGTCCAATTTGTCCTGAGTACGCTGATACCCCATATATGGGGGGGAACCACTGTTTGTGCGCACGGCAGAGCTCAGAAGGGAAGGAGTGCTGTATGAAATGCAGACTTAGATGGATTGGTCTGCAGGTGTCATGTTGCATTTGCAGAGCCCCTGATGTACCTAAACAGTAGAAACCCCCCACAAGTGACCCCATATTGGAAACTAGACCCTCCACGGAACTTATCTAGATGTGTTGTGAGAACTTTGAAACCCCAAGTGTTTCACTACAGTTTATAACGCAGAGCCGCGAAAATAAAAAATATATTTTTTTCCACGAAAATTATATTTTAGCCCCCACGTTTTTATTTTCCCAAGGGTAAGGCTGGTTTCACACTTGCGTTTTTATCTGCATGCGTTTTTTAAAAAAACGCATGTGTGAAAAAACGCATGTAAACGCGGTAAAAGGCATGCATTTTTTAGACGCATGCGTTTTTATAGAAAAACACAAGAAAACGAGAAAAAAACAAAAAAACCTAACCCTACCCCTAACCCTAACCTGAAATACGTGGCACTGAAATACGTGGCACTGAAATACGTGGCACTGAAATACGTTTATATACGTATATACGTATATACGTATATAAGTGCCACGATATTTCAGTGGCCACGTATTTAAGTGCCACTTATATAAGTGCCACGTATATAAGTGCCACGTATTTCACGTAAATGCCACGATATTTCAGTGCCACGTATTTCACTGAAATATCGTGGCACTTAATTACGTGGCACTGAAATATCGTGGCACTGAAAAACATGGCACTGAAATACGTGGCACTGAAATATCGTGGCACTGAAATATGTGGCACTGAAATATCGTGGCACTGAAAGACGTGGCACTGAAATATCGTGGCACTGAAATATCGTGGCACTGAAATATCGTGGCACTGAAATACGTGGCACTATGACTGTCAGAAAATGTTCATTAAACGGTTAGGGGTGAGTTTAGGGGTAGGGTTAGGGTTAGGGTTTGGATCCCTTTATCACTTTGATGGTGGTGGGTGACTTTTCAGTGTGTGTTCTGTTTTTTTTCTATAAAAACGCATGCGTTTTTAACGCAAACAAACGCGTTGAGATCGGACGCCATGTCGCGTTTGGAGAGCCCCTGATGTGCCTAAACAGTGAAAACTCCCCAATTCTAACTGAAACCCTAACCCCAGTCGTAACCCTAGCGCTACTTTCACACTAGCGTTTTTTTGCATACGTCGCAATGCGTCGTTTTGGCGAAAAAACGCATCCTGCAAAGTCATCTGCAGGATGCGTTTTTTCCCCATAGACTAACATTAGCGACATATTGACACACATCGCAAGCGTCGTGCGACAGTTGCGTCGTGTTGTGGCGGACCGCCGGCAGCAAAAAACGTTACATGTAACTTTTTTTGTGCCGACGGTCCACCATTTCCGACCGCGCATGCGCGGCTGGAACTCCGCCCCCACCTCCCCGCACCTCACAATGGGGCAGCGGATGCGTGGAAAAACAGCATCCGCTGCCCCCGTTGTGCGGCGCTTGCACAGTATGTGTCGGTATGTCGGGCCGACGCAGCGCGACGGCCCCGTACCGACGCTAGTGTGAAAATAGCCTAACGGGAAAATGGAAATAAATATATTTTTTAAATTGTATTATTTTTCCCTAACTAAGGGGGTGATGAAGGGGGATTTGATTTACTTTTATAGCGTTTTTTAGGCGGGTTTTTATGGTTGGCAGCCATCACACACTAAAAGACGCTTTTTATTGCAAAAAATAGTTTTTACATCACCACATTTTGAGAGCTATAATTTTTCCATATTTTGGTCCACAGAGTCATGTGAGATCTTGTTTTTTGCGGGACGAGTTGACGTTTTTATAGGTACTATTTTCGGGTACATGACATTTTTTGATCGCTTTTTATTCCGATTTTTGGGAGGCGGAATGGACAAAAATCAGCAATTCCTGAAATTCTTTTAGGGGGGGCGTTTATACCGTTCCGCATTTGGTAAAAAGGATTAAGCAGTTTTATTCTTCGGGTCAGTACGATTACAGCGATACCTCATTTATGTAATTTTTTTATGTTTTGGCGCTTTTACACAATAAAAACTATTTTATATAAAAAAATAATTGTTTTTGCATCGCTTTATTCTGAGAGCTATAACTTTTTTATTTTGCTGCTGATGATGCTGTATGGTGGCTTTTTTTTGCGGGACAAGATGACGTTTTCAGCGGTACCATGCTTATTTATATCCGTCTTTTTGATCGCGTGTTATTCCACTTTTTGTTTGGCGGTATGAGAATAAAGCGTTGTTTTTTGCTTCGTTTTTTTTTTTTTTCCACGGTGTTCACTGAAGGGGTTAACTAGTAATAAAGTTTTATAGGTGGGGTTGTTATGGACGCGGCGATACTAAATATGTGTACTTTTATTGTGTGATTTTTTTTAATTTAGATAAAGAAATGTATTTATGGGAATTTTTTTTTTTTTTTTACACATGTGGAAATTTTTTTTTTTTACTTTTTTACTTTGTCCCAGGAGGGGACATCACAGGTCGGTGATCTGACAGTATGCACAGCACTCTGTCAGATCATCGATCTGACAGGCACATTGCAGAGGCTTGCCGGCGCCTGCTATGAGGCATTCTCAGCAGACGCCGACAAGCAGGGTCATCTCATGACCCGGAAGGAGTCCCGCGGCCATCTTGGATCCGGGGACTCCTTCCAGGTCACCGGAGCAGCGCGATCTCATCGCGTTGCTCCGGTGGGAGAGCGCAGGGAGCCCCCGTCCCTGCGCGATTTCCCTCTATGCCGCTGTCACTATTGACAGCGGCATCAGAGGGGTTAAATGCCCGCGATCGGCGATAGCGCCGATCGTGGGCATTGCTGCGGGGTGTCAGCTGTCATATACAGCTGACACCCGCACCCGATCACCGCGGCGCTCAGCGCGAGACCGCGGTGATCGATGCGCCGTACTAGTACTGCGGCTGTCAGTAATGCAGTGCCGGCAGCGCAGTACTAGTACAGCGCATGTCGGGAAGGGGTTAATGATGTACTTTAAATAAAATGGAGGACAAGAGAAAGTTGAAAGCTGAATTTCAATAAAGTGAACCTGTATGGGGTTAATGAGTCCTCTAGAGAGACATAGATAGATGGTTGATAGACTTTGTACTTAGAGAAAGAAAATTGTTAAATTATTGTAATAGCACTTAGTAGATAGAATACCTGTACGGGTAATTGGTTCCATAGATAGATAATAATGGTTTTCAATTCGCTTATGCACAATGTAAATATGTTCTTGTTTGTAACGTTCAAGTGTCCTCACCTCCCATAAAGGGAAGCACTGTTAAATTAATTTGTTTACAGCATTCCAAAACCTTTGTATGTCTTTTGCTAACATGTACTGTTGTTCTTCTTTTCCCAGTCCCGGAGTACTGGATTTAACGGGGGGGGAGTGCAGCGCCCCAGAGTCTTGGTCATTGCAGTAATGTCGCTCTTCCACCAGGGGGAGTGATATTACAACTGATGGTACTAAAGGAGTTCATCTTTCCAGGTATCACAAGTCACACACTACACTTCACACTCCAGTCCACCAGGGGGAGCCTTGCTTCTATCTATTAGGGCACTCCTCACACACAGGTAAAACTGGTGGGTTGGATAGGAAGTTAGGCAGAAGCTACCTGGGTTTGACCCAGAGAGGACCTGTCAGGCAGACAGGGGGAGAAGGAGGAACATCTGAGCTGCAGACAGAGGGTCACTGTCAGGGGTGGGATCCTGACAGAGGCCAAGCACGAGATAGAACGTTACGGAGCTGCGCCTGCACCCATTGCGGCAGCATCCTAAGAAAGGACACAAAGGGAATTGTATTGTGGAGAGTGAGAAACGAAGTCACAGCACAAGGAGATAATACCGGGAGGAGTTCTGCCCCAAGATTGGCAGCCTCCTTCTGAGGCGCATAGCCGGTGGCCGGAACACCGAGGAAGTAATTGACTCTACGTATTACTTCAGAGACCGGCAGGACAGTCAATTCCAAGTTTGTTGCCCCACCTTAATACCTAAGAAGACACGGATGCAAATTGTGGGAGAGGGGCGTCTCTAGGGTCCCTATAAATAAGCTCCAGGCCTACCCCGTCATACAGGTTGTCCTATCCATACCATCTGGGGGACAGAGAGAGAGAGAACATCAGAAACATCCACAAAAGTTGTGAGGACTATCCCGTGGTGCTCAGCAGTGAGGTACTACAACACACAGGCTCTAGTAGGAAGGCTACTGATTTCCAACTGGATAAGGGAACTCTGGATGTGCCTTCAGACCGGCCGGACTCTGCCTGCCCTGTGAACGGTGCTCTGGACTGTGGACCCTGAAGTCTTCAGTAAAAGGTAAAGAGACTGCAACCTTGTGTCCTCGTTATTCAATGCGCCTTACTTCATTCCACATCACAACCTACACATCTGGGAAGCCCTGGGGACATACTTCACCTGTGGGAAGGTATACCATCTAGCTGCCATTCCATCACCCCAGCGGACCCCTAGCAGGGTCGGTCACCCTGACTGAGTGCCGCAGGTGGCGTCAAGAACACCAGACAAACTTCGCCTTTAATTGGACGCCCCTCAGAAGGCCACAGACCGGGTTGGGTTACCGTGACATCCCCAGAACCGAGAGAGATAGACCCGGTACCAAGTACCCCATTGCCCTACACGTGGGGGCGCTCCAAATCACCTACACTACATGGGCATCCCCAATTATGCAGATATCAGCACACTTTACATGTACAAGTACCCCAGTTTTGGCATCTGTCATAGTCATGTTTCTCTGGTCTTATATAGTGAATAACACTATGTAGTAACTCTAGTTTCACCCACACCTTCAAGTGGCCACTTTTTTAGGTTGAATGAAACTGAGATATCATGGAGTCATCAGATGAGGGGCCATAAACCCCTAGACAATAAAAGCCACAAGGATTTAGATCAAACCACCACCGGCATAGTTTCAGTAAACCTTAATGTTTTACAATGACAAACAGCAAACATATAGAGGCTTACAACTGTTTGTGAAGTGAATAAACAAACATTTATCAAGATTGTGTCACTATGAGCATTGTCTGTCACATCTGTAAATGTTTTACAAGAAATGCAGCTATGTGATTGTCTGAATGCATCGGGTATACAGTATTTAAACCTTGGTTACAAATCGCCATTTGTATATTCACCATTTGTACATTTGAGGCAGCCAAAGTTATGGCTCTCAAGGAAAGAAACTAATATAGTAGACAAAGCTATATTTTTAATGAATTACTGAGCCAAACTAAAAGCATTGCTTTATCAAATTTATATGAAATATATTGTGTCCAATGTGAGCAACCAGGCAACACAAAAAGGAGCTTTTTTAGGGAGCTCTTTAAGGTACACAAATGTTATGAAATATTTGCCAACAAGGATGTGGTTTCACAAATGTGGGGTACCTTTTTTTTAAATATACTAGTGCCATCGCAGGCCTCTTGCCAAAAATTCACTAGACTATAACAGTACAAAACACATTCACCCTGGTGATCTAGTGGCAGTTAAACAAGAGACATTGCAGGAGACAGAGTTAAGAAGTAAACCCAATGTAGTGGTGTGGGTCACTGAGACTTGTAATGCAGTGCATGAGCTGCAAAACAATTCTCCAAAGGGGTACCTTTTTTAAAAATAATGATATAGGATATACTTGGCACACTCTTGTGGGTCTGATGCAAATAGAGTGTTTATTACAATACATACAGTATTCACAATGTTCACAAATGTTTCGGTCTGCAAAGGACCTTCATCAGTGTGCTCTATAAAAACGTTTTTTAAAAATAGACTTGTGTCATTACAGGTACCTTGCCCAAACTTCACAGGCCTATAACAGTACAAAGCACGTTCACCCTAGTGATCTAGTCGCAGTCAAAGGAGACAATGGAGGAGACAGAGTTATGAATTAGGCCCAATGTAGTGGTGTGTGTCTCTGAAACTTGTAATGAGTGCATGAGCTGCTAAACAATTTCCCAATGGGGCACCTTTTTTAAAAATAGACTAGTGCCATCACAGCCCCCTTTCTCAAAATGCACTGTACAGAGCTTGTTCACTCTGGTGATCCAGTGGCAGGTGAAGGACACACTGCAGGAGACCGAGTTAAGAATTAGGCCCAATGTAATGTAATGCCCAATTCCCCAATGTGGGGTCCTTTCTTTACAAATTAAAATAGTGCCACCACAGCCCCTTGCCCAAAATACACTGTACAGAACACGTTCACCTTGGTGATCTAAAGGCTGGTAAAGGACACAATGCAGGGGACAGAGTTAAAAAGTAGGCCCAATGTAATGCAATGCCCAATTCCCCAATGTGGGGTCCATTGTTTTGAAATTAAAATAGTGCCATCACAGCCCCCTTGCCCAAAATGCACAGTACAGAGCACGTCCACCCTGGTGATCTAGTGGCAGGTGAAGGACACAGTGCAGGAGACAGAGTTAAGAAGTAGGTCCTATGTAGTGGTGTGTGTCTCTGAGACTTGTAATGCAGTGCATGAGCTGCCAAACAATTCCACAATGGGGGTACATTTTTAAAAATAGACTAGTGCCATCACAGCCCTCTTGCCCAAAATGCACAGTATAGAGCACGTCCACCCTGGTCGTCTAGTGACAGGTGAAGGACACACTGCAGGAAACAGAGTTAATCAGTAGGCCTAATGTAATATAGTGGCCAATTCTCCAAAGTGGGGTCCTTTCTTTACAAATTAAAATAGTGCCATCATAGCCCCTTGTCCAAAATGCACAGTACAGAACACATTCACCCTGGTGATCTAGTGGCAGGTGAAGGACACAATGCAAGAGACAGAGTTAAGAAGTAGGCCCAATGTAATGTAATGCCCAATTCCCCAATGTGGGGTCCATTCTTTAGAAATTAAAATAGTGCCATCACAACCCCCTTGCCCAAAAAAAACAGTACATAGCACGTTCACCCTGGTGATCTAGTGGCAGGTGAAGGACACACTGCAGGAGACAGAGTTAAGCAGTAGGCCTAATGTAATGTAGTGGCAAATTCAGCAATGTGGGGTCCATTCTTTTCAAATTAAAATAGTGCCATCACAGCCCCTTGCCCAAAATGCACCGTACAGAGCACGTTCACCCTGGTGATCTAGTGGCAGGTAAAGGACACAATGCAGGAGACAGAGTTAAGAAGTTGGCCCAATGTAGTGGTGTGTGTCTATGAGACTTGCATTGCAGTGCATGAGTGCCAAACATTTCCCCAATGGAGGTACCTTTTTAAAAAAAATAGACTACTGCCATCATAGCCCCCTTGCCCAAAGTTCACCAGTAGTGTTGAGCGATACCTTCCGATATCGGAAAGTATCGGTATCGGAAAGTATCGGCCGATACCGTCAAAGTATCGGATCTAATCCGATACCGATACCCGATCCCAATGCAAGTCAATGGGACGAAAATATCGGAATTAAAATAAACCCTTTCTTTCCTTGTAGGTAAATTCTACATGAAGGAAAACAACTAAGAATAATGTAGGATGTATTAGGGGAGGTGGCGGAGACATTAAAGGCACAGAGGTTTAGCCCAAACAAATAGAATAGCAGGTTTTTATAGTTTTTTTTTATGACGTTCGGCGTTAGAAAGATTTTGACTATGTTATTTATTTATTTTTTTTTTCAGATATTGATGTTTCACTACTTCCACGTCCTTCACCTTCTTTTTTACTTCTCCCACTTTCTTCTTCATTATCCTCATCATCAGCTTCTTTGACATCAACTATCTTCACCTTATTCATCTTCTTCTTCTTCTACCTATATATTTTTTTTTTTTACATTGTTCATATTCTTTTTATTTAACTATTATCTTTTTCATATTCAACTTCTTCATCATATTCTTATTTGTGACAGGCATTCCCGTAGTTGTTATCTATAAAAGTTTGAAGATTACACCTTCCGTTCTGCCTGTCACAAAAGAGTTACATTTGTCTGCGTTCAGTTTGGCCTGCAGCATCAGGCTTTATCCAGGGGCACCACGAGGAGGAACGGACTCACCCCTATACACTGCTTAGTCTTCTTCTGCTTATAATTTAGATAATATCTTTTGCTCTGATATTTAGTCTTATGCTTAATGTTCTTCTGCTCTTTGTTCTGCAGCCTCTTGTTCTTCTGCTTCTCGGTCTCCCATGTCGTCGTCGTCTCCAGGGTCGTCGTCATCGGGGTGGTCTTCAGGGTCATCGTCTCCAGGGTCGTCGTCATCTCAGTGGTCGTCGTCTCTGGTGTCGTCGTCATCTTAGGGGTGGTCTTCCAGGTCGTCGTCTTTAGGGTCTTGAACTTGGAAATGTAGCAGAAGGTACAAGAAGGCTGAGAAAATGCCGAGAAACAGCTGATGGAACTGGAACTCGGATGGCTACCCGAAGGTCCAAGAGCCAATGGAACTACCGAGGACCAGCTGACGTTACTGGAACCCGGTTACTAAGCAGGAGGTACCCGTGCCTGAAAGCACTACCAAGGACCACCTGACGTTGGTGGAACTCGGATACCCAGAGGGAGGCACCTAAGCCAAAGGCTCTGCCCGGAACCAGCTGACGGTACTGGAACCAGGATGGGGAGCAGAAGGTACAAGAGCAAAAGACACTGCCGAGAACCAGCTGACGGTACTGGAACCCGGATGGGTAGCCGAAGGTCCAAGAGCCAATGGAACTACCGAGGACCAGCTGACGTTACTGGAACCCGGTTACTAAGCAGGAGGTACCCATGCCTGAAAGCACTACCAAGGACCACCTGACGTTGGTGGAACTCGGATACCCAGAAGTAGGCACCTAAGCCAAAGGCTCTGCCCGGAACCAGCTGACGGTGCTGGAACCAGGATGGGGACCTATTCAAGCTTGTCTTCCTAGAGCCCCAACTAGCAGTGTTGGAGCAAAGGGTCAGCAGGAGGAGGAGAGGGAGCAGAGTGTAGGCCGAAGCCTGCACTGGCGGCAGCTTTGGGTCTGTTGTGCCTGCGTGGCTGTTGCAGGACACGTTGCCGGCTACACAGCAGGGGAACAGCTGATGGTGCTGAACCCCACTGACCCATTGGCTGGTGTTTTTCTCTGTGCAGCTAGCAGTACCGGGCCCCAACTGACGGTGTTAGAGCCCAAGCTCTGCAGGGGGAGCAGAGTGTAGGCCGAAGCCTAATTGAACCAATTTTAAAGGTAACCTTTAACCCCCCCCTCAGGTGTTCCAAACTAGAAGAGCCACAGCTTATGCAGCAGTAGTGCTGCACAAGTCAAAGGTTGCTCTTTTAATTTTTCTCCTTGCACACGCTGAATGAAACACGTATAACATTTAGCCCTTTATACAGTCAAACTGTGTTGGAGGCGCGAGTTCCCTTCGTAATGAGACGCAGCACAGATGTCAAGAATCCCACCTTGGTGCTGGGTGCAGCCTCCTGAGCGTTGTTATTTGCTGTACAGGAGTCTGCGCTGTCGTGTTATCCCTTGGCCTAGCGCTGTTAGCGCTGCCCATCCTCTGACATCATGTAATGTCGGCCGGTGCGGTTCGCGATGACCATGAATCCCAGCCCCGCAGTGTCTTAACATTGTTAAAACACTGCGGGGCTGGGATTCATGGCCTGGCGCAGTACATATGTTCGCCTCTCACACTGGGGTCCTTACACCCGCTTCAGACTGTGCGGCGTCAGCTGATCCCTTATCGCATGCCACGGCCATGAAGCCGCACAGTCTGAAGAAGACGGAAGGAGATGAGTGACAACAGGTGAAGATATGCACTGCTCATGCCCATCAATCACACCCTCGCAGTCAAAATAAATAAGACACCGAGGGGCGTTGTGTCGGGCAGGGCTGCCGCAGAGGCGCAGCCAGCCAAACAATGATGTCAGAAGACGGGCAGTGCTACCAAGGGGGTTGCTGCGTGTCATTACAAAGGAAAGTCACACCTCAGGGACGTTTTAATGGTCACACAGAGGACACATTTTAGACATGTTTTCAGTTCCGCATGTGCGAGGAGAATAAGTTTATGAGCCACCTTGCACACATGCAGCATTACCGCTGTACAAGGTGGCTGTAAAACATACAAAAGCCTGGGGGAGGGGGGACAGGTTCCCTTCAATTTCAGTTCTTGTGTCTGCGTGGCTTTTGCAGGACACGATGCCGGCTACACAGCAGGGGAACAGCTGGCGGTGCTGAACCCCACTGACACATTGGCTGGTGTTTTGCTCTGTGCAGCTAGCAGTACCGGGCCCCAACTGGCGGTGTTAGAGCCCAGGGACAGCAGGAGGAGGAGAGGGAGCAGAGTGTAGGCCGAAGCCTAATTGAACCAATTTCAAAGGTAACCTTTAACCCCCCCTCAGGGGTTACAAACTAGAAGAGCCACAGCTTATGCAGCAGTAATGATGCACAAGTCAAAGGTTGCTCTTTTAATTTTGCTCCTTGCACACGCTGAAAGGAACACGTATAACATTTAGGCCCTTACACAGTCAAACTGATTTTGAGGCGTGAGTTCCCTTCGTAAAGAGACGCAGTACAGCTGGCAAAAATGCCACCTTGGTGCTTTGCGCGGCCTCCTGAGCATCGTTATTTGTTGAACAGAAGTCTGCGCTTTTGTGTTATCCCTTGGCCTTGCGCTGTTAGCGCTGCCCATCCTCTGACATCATGTAATGTCGGCCGTTGCGGTTTGCGATGACCATGAATCCCAGCCCCGCAGTGTCTTAACATTGTTAAAACACTGCGGGGCTGGGATTCATGGCCTGGCGCAGTACATATGTTCGCCTCTCGCTTGGGTTCTTACACCCGTTTCAGACTATGCGGCGTCAGCTGATCCCTTATCGCATGCCACGGCCATGAAGACGCACAGTCCGAAGAAGGCGGAAGGAGATGAGGGACAGGCGAATAAATGCACCGTTCATGCCCATCAATCACACCCTCGCAGTCCAAATAAATAAGACACCGAGGGGCGTTGTGTGGGGCAAGGTGGCCGCAGAGGCGCAGGCAGCCAAACAATGATGCCAGAAGACGGGCAGCGCTACCAAGGAGCTTGTTGCGTGTCAATACAAAGGAAAATCACACCTGAGGGACATTTTAATGGTCGCAGAGGACTCATTTTAGACGTGTTCAGTTCAACCTGGGCAAGGAGAATAAGTTTCTGAGCCACCTTGCACACATGCAGCATTACCGCTGTACAAGGTGGCTGTAAAACATACAAACGCCTGGGGGAGGGGGGACAGGTTCCCTTCAATTTCAGTTCTTGTGTCTGCGTGGCTGTTGCAGGACACGTTGCCGGCTGCACAGCAGGGGAACAGCTGGCGGTGCTGAACCCCACTGACACATTGGCTGGTGTTTTGCTCTGTGCAGCTAGCAGTACCGGGCCCCAACTAGCGGTGTTAGAGCCCAGGGTCAGCAGGAGGAGGAGAGGGAGCAGAGTGTAGGCCGAAGCCTGCACTGGCGGCAGCTTTGGGTCTGTTGTGTCTGCGTGGCAGTTGCAGGACACGTTGCCGGCTACACAGCAGGGGAACAGCTGGCGGTGCTGAACCCCACTAACACATTGGCGAGGTGTTTGGCTCTGTGCAGCCAGCACATCTGGGCCCCAACTGGCGGTGTTAGAGCCCAGGGTCAGCAGGAGGAGGAGAGGGATTACAGTGTAGGCCAAAGCCTGCACTGGAGCAAGTTGAAAGGGAAACTTTAACCCCCCCCCAAGCGTTTGTAGCTGAAAGAGCCATCGTGTACAGCAGTAATGCTGGAAAAGGTAAACTTAGCTCTTTTAATTATGGTCCTTGCACATGCTGAACCTAACACTTATGAAAAGTGTCCCCTCCTACCGTGATACCGTCCGGTTGGTGGAACTTTCCTTTGTGATGTGACGCAGCACAGCCGTCATTCTTACCCCCTTGGCGCCGTGCGCCGCCTCCTCAGCGTTGTTTGAATCAGTCCCGGAGCCTGCGCTGTTAGGTTAGCCCTTGGCCATGCACACATTTTGCGCTGCCCGTCTTCTGACATCATTTGGTGTCAGACTGGCTGCGCCTGTGCGGCTGCGCTGGCTGAGATCCCGCCTCGCAGTGTCGTCTAATGTAATCCCACCGCGGGCCTGGGATCTGTGGCCATGCGCAGTGCATATCCTCACCTCTCACTCCCCTCCCTACGGCTTCTTCAGACTGTGCGGTGTCACGGCCGTGGCATGCTATTAGGGACCAGCTGACACCGCACAGTCTGAAGAAGCCGTAGGGAGATGAGTGAGAGGTGGAGGTTCAGATATGCACTGCGCATGTCCATGGATCTCAGGCCCCCAGTGGGATTAAATCAGAAGACAGTACGAGGCGGGATCTCGTCCAGCGCGGCCGCACAGGCGCAGCCAGCCTGACACCAAATGATGTCAGAAGACGGGCAGCGCAAAATGTGTGCATGGCCAAGGGCTAACCTAACAGCGCAGGCTCCGGGACTGATTCAAACAAAGCTGAGGAGGTGGCGCACGGCGCCAAGGGGGTAAGAATGACGGCTGTGCTGCGTCACATCACAAAGGAAAGTTCCACCAACCGGACGGTATCACGGTAGGAGGGGACACTTTCATAAGTGTTAGGTTCAGCATGTGCAAGGAGCACCACGAAAAGAGGCACTTTTTCCCTTTGCATCATTACTGCTGCACAAGGTGGCTCCTTCAGTAACAAATGCCTGGGGGGGGGACAGGTTCCCTTAAATTTAACTTGTTGTGCCTGCGTGGCGGTCGCAGTACACGTTGCCGTATACACAGCAGGGGAACAGCTGGCGGTGCTGAACCCCACTAACACATTGGCGAGGTGTTTGGCTCTGTGCGGACAGCACTTCTGGACGGCAACTAGCGGTGTTGGAGCCCAGGGACAGGAGGAGGAGGAGGAGGTGGAGGAGATAGGAGGGATTGCCACACACACAGCTGGGGAACAGCTGACGTTACTGAACCCCAATAACAGAGGAGGGACTGTTGACTGTGCGTACAGCACTACCAGGCAACAACTAGCGGTGTTGGACCCCAGGGACAGGAGGAGGAGGAGGAGGTGGAGGAGATAGGATGGATTGCCACACACACAGCTGGGGAACAGCTGACGTTACTGAACCCCAATAACATAGGAGGGACTGTTGACTGTGCGTACAGCACTACCAGGCAACAACTAGCGGTGTTGGAGCCCAGGGACAGGAGGAAGAGGAGGAGGTGGAGGAGATAGGAGGGATTGCCACACACACAGCTGGGGAACAGCTGACATTACTGAACCCCAATAACAGAGGAGGGACTGTGCGTACAGCACTACCAGGCAACAACTAGCGGTGTTGGAGCCCAGGGACAGGAGGAGGAGGAGGAGGTGGAGGAGATAGGAGGGATTGCCACACACACAGCTGGGGAACAGCTGACGTTACTGAACCCCAATAACAGAGGAGGGACTGTTGACTGTGCGTACAGCACTACCAGGCAACAACTAGCGGTGTTGGAGCCCAGGGACAGGAGGAGGAGGAGGAGGTGGAGGAGATAGGAGGGATTGCCACACACACAGCTGGGGAACAGCTGACATTACTGAACCCCAATAACAGAGGAGGGACTGTAGGGACTGTGCGTACAGCACTACCAGGCAACAACTAGCGGTGTTGGAGCCCAGGGACAGGAGGAGGAGGAGGAGGTGGAGGAGATAGGAGGGATTGCCACACACACAGCTGGGGAACAGCTGACGTTACTGAACCCCAATAACAGAGGAGGGACTGTTGACTGTGCGTACAGCACTACCAGGCAACAACTAGCGGTGTTGGAGCCCAGGGATAGGAGGAGGAGGAGGAGGTGGAGGAGATAGGAGGGATTGCCACACACACAGCTGGGGAACAGCTGACGTTACTGAACCCCAATAACAGAGGAGGGACTGTAGGGACTGTGCGGACAGCACTTCTGGATGGCAACTAGCGGTGTTGGAGCCCAGGGACAGGAGGGGGAGGTGGAGGTGGAGGAGATAGGAGGGATTGCCACACACACAGCAGGGGAACAGCTGACGTTACTGAACGCCAATAACAGAGGAGAGACTGTTGACTGTGCGTACAGCACTTCTGGACGGCAACTAGCGGTGTTGGAGCCCAGGGACAGGAGGGGGAGGTGGAGGTGGAGGAGATAGGAGGGATTGCCACACACACAGCAGGGGAACAGCTGACGTTACTGAAACCCAATAACACTGGGTCGTATGTTTTGACTGTGCAGACGGCACTTCTGAGCCTCAACTGGCGGTGTTGGAGCCCAGGAATTTAAGTTCAGGTGGTAGAAAGATGAACACAATCAGGAAGAGGAGTGGCAAATTCCTGCGAGATCCAGGCCTTGTTCATTTTCAGGAAAGTAAGCCGGTCAACGTTATCGGAGGATAGTCGCATGCGACGGTCAGTTAGTACACCACCTGCAGCACTAAAGACACGTTCCGATAATACACTGGCCGCAGGGCAAGACAGCACCTCCAATGCATACTGGCTTAGCTGTGGCCATGTATCCAGCTTTGAGACCCAAAACTTGAAAGGTGAAGAGCCGTCTGGGAGTACAGCAAGAGGGCAAGACATGTAGTCTGTCACCATCTGACGGAACCGTTGCCTCCTGCTGACTGGAGCCGTCTGTGATGGTGTAGACTTTTGTGGCGGGCACAGAAAACTGTGCCACAGTTGGGCCATACTGGTCTTGCCTTGGGCAGAGGCACTGCTTCTGCTCCCTCTTTGTGCAGAGCCTCCACCACTGTCTGGATGCACTGAGCTGCTTTGGAATGCACTAGCAGCACTTCTCTCAGTTGGAATGGAGAAGATGATGGAATTCACCAGTGTGTCTTGTACTCCCGCATTTTTCGCTCCCGCTTCAACGGTGTGATGAGGCTTCCTACGTTGTCCCGGTAGCGAGGATCGAGGAGGGTGAACACCCAATAATCAGACATGTTGAGAATGTGGGCGATGCGGCGGTCGTTTCTCAGGCACTGCAGCATGTAATCCACCATGTGCTGCAGACTGCCAACTGCCCAAGAAACGCTGTCCCCTGCTGGAGGCGTGGTCTCTGCCCGCTCGTCATCACCCCACCCTCGCTGTACACACTGAGTACTGGACAATTCGGTAACTCCCTCCTCTGGACGGATGTCTTCCTCCTCCATTGACTCCTCCTCATCCTCCTCACAAACTGTCCCCTGCCTATGCGTTTGTGAGGAACCACGTGGCGCTGACTGTCCAGAAGATGATGGAAATGCTGAATCCTCATCCTCCACCTCTTCCACAACATCATCCCTTAGCGCTTGCAGTGATTTTTCAAGCACTGACAGGGGACAGTCATGCTGACTAGTGCATCATCTGCACTCGCCATCCGCGTGGAATAATCAAAGGGACGCAAAACCTGGCAGACGTCATTCATAGTGGCCCACTCTGTGGTTGTGAAGTCTGTACGGCGCTGAGTGCGACTTCTTTGCGCCTGAAGCAGCTGGTACTCCATTACAGCTTGCTGATGCTCACACAACCGCTCCAACATATGTAACGTGGAATTCCACCTGGTAGGTAGGTCACATATGATGCGATGTTCCGGCAGGCGGTGTCGGCGATGCAGAGCCGCAATGCGCGCTTTTGCCGTGCTGGAACGCCGCAAGTGAGCACACTCTAGGCAGACCTTGTGCAGCAGTGCATCAAGATCCGGATAGTCCCTCAAAAAACTCTGCACGACCAAATTGAGCACATGTGTCAGACATGGGATGTGAGTGAGGTTGCCGAGGCCCAGAGCTGCCACCAGATTTCGGCCATTATCACACACTACCATGCCTGGCTGGAGATTCGCTGGCACAAACCACACATCGCTCTCCTGCTTGATGGCATTCCAGAGCTCCTGCGCTGTGTGGCTTCGATTCCCCAAATAAATTAATTTCAAGACGGCCTGTTGACGTTTGGCCACGGCTGTGCTCATGTCGGTCGTAACAGGTAAACGTTCATCACGGGTCCATGTGGAGGTGGACTGTGACGGCTCCAGCAGCGATGATTCTGAGGAACTGGTGTAAGAGGAGGAGTCAATGCGTACAGAATGGATTCCTGCAATCCTTGGAGTGGGCAGGACACGTCCTCCGCCACTCGCACGATCTGTACCCGGCTCGACGACATTAACTCAATGGGCAGTGAGGGAAAGGTATCGCCCCTGTCCATGTTGACTGGTCCACGCATCGGTGGTGAGGTGGACCTTGCTACTGACGGCGTTCAATAGCGCGTGTTTTATGTGTCCCTCCACATGCTTGTGCAGGGCAGGGACGACTTGCCTCCTGAAGTAAAAGCGGCTGGGCACATTGTACTGTGGGACTGCCAATGACATCAAGTCACGGAAGCTGTCAGTCTCCACCAGCCTGAATGACAGCATTTCCAGTGACAGAAGTTTGGCAATGCCTGCAGTCAGAGCCTGTGCTCGTGGGTGGTTTGACGAGAAAGGCCGCCTTTTCTCCCATGCCTGTACTACCGATGGCTATAGACTGGGCTGGGAGTGTGTGGATGACTGGGAAAGTGGTGCTGCGGGTGGAATTACAGCAGGTCTCTGGACAACAGGGCCAGAGGTTCTTCCACGGCGATCCTGGGAGGAAGCCGAACCAGCTGCGTGTGAGCTGGAGGAAGAGGCAACACGAGCTGAAGAGGTGGTAGCTGCCGCTGTTGGTTGGCCTAGCTCTTCAGTGTGTTTTTCTAACTCCGCCACGTGCCTGGTGCGCACATGTTTCCACATGTTGGAGGTATTGAGGTTGCTGACATTTTTCCCTCTTTTGACTTTTTGATGACACACCTTGCATTTGACATAGCAAATGTCATCTGCAACTGTGTCAAAAAAGGACCAGGCACTGCAAGTCTTGGGAGCGCCCTTTTTGGCTTTTGGAAGAGACATGCTCCTAACGGGTGCCAAAGCGGAGGCTGCAGGATCCGCAGTCTTCCCCCTCCCTCTCCCTCTTTGGGCCGTACGGGGAATCTCTTCCTCAGAGCTGCTCCCACCACCTTCCTGTCCCTCACGCCAAGATGGGTCAAGGACCTCATCATCTACACTACCCTCTGCCCCCAACTGCTCCTCCTGGGTAGTCTCAGCAGCAGAGCACGCACCAGTAAGTGGCACCTGAGTGTCATCATCAGCTGATGCGGCCTGCGATGTGGTGAACGGAGCCACTGGCCCACCCGCCTCTTCAGAGGAAGAGAGAAAAAGCTGTTGGGCATCACTGCACCCTGCCTCTTCTTCCATTTCTCCAATGCTGCTTGGCTGGCCCCCTGTTTCCAAGCCAAGAGATTCAGAGAACAGAAGTAGAGACGGCTCCTGTCCTGGGCTCTCTGTCTGCCTGGGCAATTTGGCAGGTGGTGAAGAGACAGATGGCTGCTCTCCAGTGCTCTGTGTCTGAGAGGATGTGGCACTAATTGAAGTTGATGCATTAGCTGCCATCCATCCGACAACGGCAACAATTTGTTCTTCACGCAGCAGCGGTGTACGGCGCTCTGTGACAAAGCTGCGCATGAATGACTGTTCCCTGGTGAAAGTGGGTGCTGATGAGTCACCGGTGCCCGCAGCAGGCACAGAATCCCCACGTCCCCTCCCTGCTCCGCGCCCACGCCCACGCCCACGTGCCTTACTCACTGCCTTCTTCATCTTGGTTGACTGATAAAGATAAGCAGAAAAGTACTAACGGCTTTGTGTGCTTATTCCTGAACAACTCCTCCTAACAGGTATAAGAAACACTAATTTTCTAAAGTGTGGACTAGACTTTAATATGAGCTAATGTGGCCTACACAAATGTAAAGTGGTGTCACTGGTGTGTTTGGTGAACTTTATTATTTATTTATTTTTTGGGGGCTGAACTGACAACAGATAGAGCTGCAGTCACACGGAGACCGTGCAGACAGCCGTAAACGGCGCTGCAAGGCCCAAAAACCCTCCTCTACGTTATCCTATGTAGTGTTTTTCCACAAGTTAGCTGGAGACGGGTGGAAAGACACTAATAGGAATTTTTTGAAAAAATGTGCAGCAGCCTGCACTACTTAAAACAAAATGAAAATTGATTTTGCGGTATGACGCAGTGAAGAACCCTGAGCTGGAGACAACCAGGCTATGGCTGCTCACAGACTACAGGGCGAGCTGCAGTCACACGGAGACCGTGCAGACAGCCGTAAACGGCGCTGCAAGGCCCAAAAACCCTCCTCTACGTTATCCTATGTAGTGTTTTTCCACAAATTAGCTGGAGACGGGTGGAAAGACACTAATAGGAATTTTTTTAAAAAATGTGCAGCAGCCTGCACTACTTAAAACAAAATGAAAATTGATTTTGCGGTATGACGCAGTGAAGAACCCTGAGCTGGAGACAACCAGGCTATGGCTGCTCACAGACTACAGGGCGAGCTGCAGTCACACGGAGACCGTGCAGACAGCCGTAAACGGCGCTGCAAGGCCCAAAAACCCTCCTCTACGTTATCCTATGTAGTGTTTTTCCACAAATTAGCTGGAGACGGGTGGAAAGACACTAATAGGATTTTTTTGAAAAAATTAGCAGCAGACTACACTACTTGGAAAAAAAAAAAAAGAACAGTATGAGGCAATGAACCACCCTCCCTGAACTGAATACAACCAGCTATGGATGGCCTATGTGGCTGCACTCAGACTAGAGAGTGGGCTGCACTCACACACACACACACACACAGACCTTGCAGATCGCTGTGAAAACAGCGCTACAAGGCAAAAGCAAGGTGAATAGTAGGTGAACACAGCGGTTGCTAAATTAGCCTTTGGAAAGCACAAAGAAGCAAATCGCTATCTCTAAACTGGCCCTCAGTCAGCAAACAGCGTCCTGTCACTAACTGAATTCACAGCAGAGTGAGCGCAAAATGGCGCCAGCGACTTTTAAACTGCATCATGACATCATTTCAGCAGCCAATCACAGCCATGCCAGTAGTTTCATGCCCTCCATGCTGAACAGGATGTGCCCACACTTGGAATCATTCTCATTGGCTGAATTTGTGCAGTTTGAATCTGTGAACTTCCGATTCCGGTATCCGATACGCGGCAAGTATCGGAATCCCGGTATCGGAATTCCGATACCGCAAGTTTCGGCCGATACCCGATACTTGCGGTATCGGAATGCTCAACACTATTCACCAGCCTATAACACTACTGAGCATGTTCACCTTGGCCATCTAGCGGCAGTTAAAGGACACATTGCAGGAGACAGAGTTAAGAAGTAGGCCCAAAGTAATGTAATGCCCAATTCCCTAATGTGAGGTCCTTTCTTTACACATTAAAATAGTGCCATCACAGCCCCCTTGCCCAAAATACACCATACAGACCACGTCCACCCTGGTGATCTAGTGGCAGGTACAGGACACTGTGGGTCACTGAGACTTAAAATGGAGTGCATGAGCTGCCAAGCAATTCCCCAATGGAGGTACCTTTTTTAAAACAGAAAAAAACACAAAAGCTGAGCTTAATTTGAGTTAGTACACATACAGAGGTTAAACGCACGTTCACATTGGCCACAAAACATTAAAACCTACAAGAGAAAAAAGTAAGCAAAAACCCTGATGTAAAGTAAAAAAGCAAAAGTGCATTTAAATAACAGAGTTTTTGGTAATACTGTTTTTTGATCAAAAAATAGCACAAAAGCCATCCCACCTAGTGTTGAGCATTCCGATACCGCAAGTATCGGGTATCGGCCGATACTTGCGGGTATCGGAATTCCGATACCGAGATCCGATACTTTTGTGGTATCGGGTATCGGTATCGAAACAACATTAATGTGTAAAATAAAGAATTAAAATAAAAAATATTGCTATACTCACCTCTCCAACGCAGCCTGGACCTCTCAGAGGGAACCGGCAGCGTTCTTTGCTTAAAATGCGTGCGTTTCCTGCCTCCCATGGCGTCACGGCTTGTGATTGGTCGCGTGCCGCCCATGTGGCCGCGACGCGACCAATCACAGCAAGCCGTGACGTAATTTTCAGGTCCTGAATGCCTAATTCTAGGATTTTAAAATTACGTTACGGCTTGTGATTGGTCGCGTCGCGGTCACATGGGCGACGTGACCAATCACAAGCCGTGACGTCACGGGAGGCAGGAAACGTGCGCATTTTAAAATTACGTCACGGCTTGTGATTGGTTGCGTGCCGCCCATGTGACCGCGATGCGACCAATCACAGCAAGCCGTGACGTAATTTCAGGTCCTGAATGCCTAATTCTTTTTTTTGAGTGTTTTGTCATGGATCCCATGACTTCCATAACCCGCCAGTTGGAGGCGCTGTCCCTACAGGTCATGGAGTTGAGAGGGGCAGTACAGCAACAGGGACTAGCAGTATTTAATGTGCAAGCTAGAGCGACAGAAAGAGTTGCTGAGCCTAAATTTCCTTTGCCTGAAAAATTTGCTGGGGAACGCAGTAAATTTGTTTCTTTTCGTGAAGCTTGCAAACTATATTTCCGTATGCGCCCGATCTCCTCGGGTAATGAGGCTCAGCGTGTGGGCCTGGTGTTGTCATTGTTAAGCGGGGATCCCCAAGCATGGGCGTTTTCTTTGCCATCTGATTCTGCTGCATTTGACTCTGTGGAGAGTTTTTTTTCTTCTCTTGGGAAAATCTATGATGAATATGACAGGATGGCTCTGTCAGAATCTAAGATACGCTCCATTCGCCAGGGGCAGCGAGTAGCAGAGGATTACTGTTCTGAATTCCGCCACTGGGCGATCGATACCCAATGGAATGATCCAGCATTGCGGAGTCAGTTTATTCATGGGGTTTCTGGGTTAAAAAAGCCCTTCTGATGTACGAGACTCCTGCTTCTATAGATTCCGCTATGAGTCTGGTTGTCCGCATTGATCGCCGTCTGCGTCAGGGGGAGCATGAGACACCGCCTGTGGGTGAAGGTTTAGGTTCACGTGAGGTTGCTGCAGGTGAGCCCACGGAGCCTATGCAAATTGCAGGGGTGTCACATGTTAAGCGTCGAGCCCCAGAGATCAGGAAGCAGGGAGCCTGTTTTTACTGTGGTAAAATTGGTCATTTTATTAACATCTGTCCTCTGCTGTCTAAGAAAAACGCAACGGCGGAAAACTTCTAAGCTCAGATGGTGTGGAGGAGAACAATCTGAGCTTATGTATATCCTCCATGGTGGTTTCTCAATGCATGCTCCCTGCTAAGGTTTTTATTGCTGGCAGTGAGCTGCCAATTACTGTTTTTGTGGATAGTGGTTCAGCCACAAATCTCATTGATGAGCAGGTTTTAGGATTGAAAAACTGTCTCATCCTATCCATGTGGTCACCATCAATGCTGCTCCTCTCTCTCAGGGGGAGATTACTGAATTTGTGGCTGAGGTGAAACTCCACATTGGGGTTCTACATTCCAAGCGGGTTACATATAAGGTGCTCAGGAATCTTCCTGCTCAGGTGGTTTTGGGTTTTCCTTGGTTGTCCATGCACAACCCGGTAATTGACTGGAAAACTCAGGACATAATTCAGTGGAGCGAGTTCTGCCAGGAGAATTGCCTGGCTACCTGTGTGGCTGTGGTGACTTCAAGCGTTCCGGAGTCACTTATGGATTTTGTGGATGTGTTCTCTGAAAAGGGTTGCTCAGAGTTGCCGCCACATCGTCCCTATGACTGTTCTATCAGGTTTAAACCAGGGGCCAAGTTGCCTAAAGCAAGGATGTTTAACATCTCCGGTCCGGAGAGACAAGCGTTAAAAGATTATATTGCTGAAAGCTTGAGCAAAGGGCACATCAGGCCGTCATCCTCACCGGTGGCAGCAGGGTTCTTCTTCGTGAAGAAGAAAGATGGCGGATTACACCCGAGTTTGGATTTCAGGGAGTTAAACCATATTATGGTTCGTGATCCATACCCGATGCCACTGATACCAGATTTGTTCAACCAAGTGGCGGGTGCTAAGTGGTTTACCAAGCTTGACCTCAGGGGGGCGTACAACCTCATCAGAGTCCGTCAAGGTGATGAGTGGAAGACGGCTTTTAATACCCCTGAGGGTCATTTTGAAAATTTGGTGATGCCTTTTGGGTTGACTAACGCACCTGCAGTGTTCCAACATTTCATCAATGATGTGTTCTCGCATGTTTTGGGGAAATTCGTTATCGTGTACCTAGATGACATCCTCATATATTTTTGCGATCGTGATGCTCATTTAGATCATGTCAGGCAGGTGTTACAGCTTCTCAGAGAGAATAAGCTGTATGCTAAACTTGAGAAATGTGTATTTTCTGTTCAAGAGTTGCCTTTCTTGGGTTATATTGTGTCTGCTTCTGGTTTTAAAATGGACGCCGCTAAGGTGCAAGCGGTGCTGCATTGGGAACGTCCTGATAACCTGAACGCACTTCAGCGGTTCCTTGGGTTTTCTAACTACTATAGGAAATTTATCAAGGATTTTTCCATCATTGCTAAACCGCTAACTGACATGACTAAAAAGGGTACCAATTTCTCTGTTTGGCCTGAGGCTGCTGTGCGCGCATTTGAATTTCTTAAGAACAGTTTTTTTTTCAGCCCCCATTCTTGTGCAGCCAGACGTATCAAAACCCTTTGTTGTGGAAGTCGATGCGTCTGAGGTTGGTGTGGGGGCGGTACTTTCTCAAGGCTTGTCTTTGAGTGGTTTGCGTCCGTGTGCCTATTTCTCCAAGAAACTGTCGTCCGCCGAACGTAACTACGATATCGGCAACAGGGAGTTGTTGGCAATCAAGTTGGCCTTTGAGGAATGGCGACACTTCTTGGAGGGGTCGGTACATCAGGTTACTGTTATTACCGATCATAAGAATCTGCTATATTTGGAGTCAGCCAAGCGTCTGTCCCCCAGGCAGGCTCGCTGGGCATTGTTTTTCACGCGGTTCAATTTTGTTGTCACTTACAGACCGGGGTCTAAAAACACTAAGGCGGATGCTGTGTCCAGGTGTTTTCCGGGGGGTGAACCTCGGTAGGATCCAGTACCCATCCTCCAAAATAGTGTTGTGGTTTCGGCTCTCACTACCGAGGTTGAGGCTGAGATTGCCGAGGCTCAGGAGGAGGTACCATCTGAGCTTCCCATCAACAAATCTTTTGTACCGCTTCATCTCCACCTAAAGGTTTTGGCAGAGCATCATGATGCTGTCCTGGCTGGCCACCCAGGGGTTAGAGGTACCTTGGAGTTGGTGTCACGTCGGTTTTGGTGGCCCAAGATCCGACAGGATGTGGTCTCATACGTGTCAGCTTGTACCACGTGCACTAGGGCTAAGATGCCCTGCTCCCGTCCTGTTGGCACACTACTTCCTCTTGAAGTACCTAGTAAGCCATGGACGGAAATCTCCATGGATTTCATCACTGATTTGCCCTCATCAGCTGGGAACACGGTCATCTTGGTGATTGTTGATCGGTTTTCAAAAATGTCGCACTTTGTGCCTTTGCCTTCGTTGCCTAACGCTAAGACTGGCTCAGGTATTTGTGCAGGAGGTGGTCAGACTTCATGGGGTTCCGTCTGATATCGTGTCTGATAGGGGTCTCAGTTTGTGGCAAAATTTTGGAGAGCATTTTGCTCAAGGCTGGGGATCAAGTTGTCTCATTCTTCGGCGTTCCATCCTCAGTCAAATGGTCAGACTGAGCGTATGAACCAAAATTTGGAACAGTACTTATGCTGCTTTGTCTCTGATAACCAGGAGGAGTGGTCTACCTTTCTTCCTTTGGCTGAGTTTGCCATCAGTAATCACCACCAGGAGTCGTCTGGGGAGTCTCCGTTTTTTTGTGTTTATGGGCTACATCCTCAATTTTGTACCTTGAGTCAGAGGGACTCTTCCGGCGTTCCGGAGGAGGATCAGTTAGGAGCACAATTATCATCAGTCTGGAGGAGAGTTAAACAGCGCCTGTTGAGTGTGGGTGCTTGGTAAAAACGTGTGGCTGACAGTAGGCGTGTGCCAGATCCGGACCTGAGTGTGGATGACTGGGTGTGGTTATCCACAAAAAACATAAGACTCAAAATACCATCCCTTAAATTGGGTCCACGGTTTATTGGTCCATTTAGGGTCACCGCCGTCATTAACCCAGTAGCGTACCGATTGGAGCTCCCTACAGTGTATAAGATACACAACGTGTTCCACAGGTCTCTTCTAAAGAAGGTGGTGGGTTCTGTGGACGCGGCGCCTATGCCACCTCCAGTCTTGGTGGATGGTAATTTGGAGTTTGAAGTGTCCAAGGTGCTTGACTCTCGTGTAGTGCGTCGTACTTTACAGTACTTGGTACACTGGTGTGGTTATGGGCCTGAGGAGAGGTCCTGGGTACCAGCCTCGGATATTCATGCGGATCGGCTGGTCAGGATTTTTCATCATCGCCATCCAGACAAGCCGGGTCCTATAAGCCGTGAGGGCCCTGGGGTCCCTCGTAGAAGGCGGGGTACTGTCATGTCGGACGCTGTTCAGACCAGGTCGTTCGACAGACAGCGGTAATTCCGCTTTTGACCACTATTTGCTCATTGGCATTGGCTATGTTTTGTCCAGCTATTCCAGGGTTAATTTACCTGATCCTCGGATTGGAAGCTGGGCCATGCCCATGGCCTTTAAATAGTTCTCCGGATCATTGGGCGTCGCTGATTATAGCTTCTGTCTTGCGTTGTTATCTCGGTCTGGAGTGGAGAGCTGATTGTTGGAGAATCGTTGCTGGTGGTGTATTTTCCTTTGTCTTATTTACTCCTTCCTATATTTGTGTTTATTTTGCCCTGCACATTTATAGTGTATTCCTGAGTGACTGCGGTGTGGTGTATATTTTCCTTTATCCTTGTCTGTGCTAACTGTGGGTATTGGTGTATTACATTCACTGGGTCGAGGGCGGAGGTTTTCAGCTTAGGGTTGTAACAGGAGGCAGGGTGAGGTTCGAGGCCTGGACATGCACACCATCAGTGTACACTTCAGGTAGAGGGTCAGTCAGCATTTCACTAGTCTGAGGGAAATTGCAGGGGCCCGGGTTATTAGCTCTCACCCACCTAGTCTTCCCGTGATATTAGGGCTAGAGGCATCTTCACATGCACGGTGTACTGGGGTTTGGCTTCTCCACAAAACAGTCAAAGAAGCAGTAGTGTGACCTGCAGGCAGTGGTCCTGGAGCCTGGGGTTCAGCCACAAAGTCGGGTGCTTTGCTGCCATGTGCCTGATCATGCTGATGGTGGTCAGGCTGGTTGTTTTGCTATCCCTGCTGATGTGCGTATGGCAGGTGCTGCACATGGCCTGTTTGGGGTTATCGGCAGAGTCTTTAAAAAATATCCAGACTTGGGAAGATCTAACAGTTGGAATGGCAACTTCACTCATATTGGTGTTATTGGGAACGGATGCACGCCTTCTGCTGTGGAGACCATACTGGCTGTCGTGGTGATATGCCTCCTTCCCCATGTGTGCTGCTGCCCTCGCTCTGCATGTCCTCCTGCCAGGTTGGGTCAGTCACATAGTCATCCACCACCTCATTTTTCACATCCTCACCCTTCTCCTCCTCCTGACATTCTGGCAAATTTGTCTCATCATCGTGCACCTCTTCTGAAATTTCCCACCATCGCCTTTGCGTGACTGGGGCTGGTCAAAGCTTTGGGCATCTGTACATGCGATCTCATCTGTCCCCACTTCAAGTTGACCGGCCGAGAGTTCAGAATCTTGAAGTGGAAAACTGAACAGATCTCCAGCCTAGGGATACCACTGCTTGGTTATTTTACCCTTTATTTATGGACCGTTTTCTACGTGCACAATCCTTTTAGGAATTTTTAATTGCTTTTATGTGTTTTCTGGTTCTGTAGTAAAGCTTTTTTTGAAATCTTGATTGTTTTGGGTGATCCCTGTCATGTGCATGTCTTTTCTCTATATTTCTTAGTTTATGTTTCTGACATGCACTAGGTGATCCCCATTATAAGTATTAGAATTGTACTATATACAACTGCTAGTGAATGGTGCCCGCCCATTTGTTAATTTGAGTAAAACTGAACAGCTCTTCAGAGTGTCCAAGTGTGGGATCAGATGTCTCAGGGCACTAGGCATGTTGGGAGGAAGTAAGATCAGGGTGAGGAATATCCGGGCCACACTCACGGCTACTCAGACTTGACCATGTGGAAGACATGGTGGTGATGGTGGTGGTGGCTAAGTGACTGGAAGCATTATCCGCCATCCAACCAACAACCATTTCAAACTGCTCTGGCTTCAATAGTGTTCTGTGGTTCTCTATAAACTGGGATAGGAAGGTTGAGCCATAAGATGTAGGTCTTTATTGTTGCCCACTTTCACCTTTGCCACGGCCTCGTCCTCTGCATGCACCATCATCATCATGTCCACTTCCCCGTCCCTTCCCTTGCCCATTTTAAATGAACTACTGCACTATTTCAAATGCTCAACACAAATATATTTATTAGTAGCGAAATAATATTTGATCAGTATGCCTGCAAATCTATGATTTTTCAAACCCAAACACCAGGCAGGCCTCAGCCTAATATAACAGACTGTATTCAATTTTGGGGGGCTTTTTTGTGAAGTAAATTTATGATAAATAGTGCTGTATAGAATTAGAGTAACAGACAGCCAAAAAAGAGGTACACCGGCATACAATGACAAAACTTGGAGCACGCAGATATATGAGGGCTGTCACAGAAATACCACACTGGCAAATATGTGGCCTCTTTTCTTTTTATATGCAAAATAGTGCTATATAGAATTAGAGTCTCAGACAGCAAAAAAAGGAGTCCACCGACTTACAATGACCAAATGTGGAGCATGCAGATATATGAGGGCTGTCACGGAAATACCACACTGGCAAATATGTGGCCTTTTTTATATGCAAAAGATTGCTGTATAGAATTAGAGTATCAGACAGCAAAAAAAGGGGTCCTCAGGCCTACGATGACCAATACTTGGAGCACGCAGATATATGAGGGCTGTCACGGAAATACCACACTGACAAAAATGTGGCCTGTTTTTCTTTTTTAAATGGAAAATAGTGCTGAATAGAATTAGAGTAACAGACAGCAAAAAAAGAGGTACACCGGCTTACAATGACCAAACTTGGAGCACGCAGATACATGAGGGCTATCACAGAAATACCACGCTGGCAAATATGTGGCCATTTTTTAATATGCAACATAATGCTGTATAGAAATAGGGTATCAGACAGCAAAAAAAGGGGTCCACCGGCCTACAATGACCAAACTTGGAGCACGCAGATTGATGAAGGCTGTCACGGACATACCACACTGGCAAATATGTGGTCTTTTTATAATTTTTGAAGCTAAATAGTGCTGTATAGAATTAGAGACTCTGACAGCAAAAAAAGGGTTCCACCGGCCTACAATGACCAAACTTGGAGCATGCAGATATATTAGGGCTGTCACGGACATACCACACTGGCAAATAAGTGGCGTTTTTATAATTTTTAAAGCTAAATAGTGCTGTATAGAATTAGAGACTCAGACAGCAAAAAAAGGGTTCCACAGGCCTACAATGACCAATACTTGGAGCACGCAGATATATGAGGGCTGTCACCGAAATAGCTCGCTGGCAAAAATATGGCCTTTTTTTTTTTAAATGCAAAATAGTGCTGAATAGAATTAGAGTAACAGACAGCAAAAAAAGAGGTCCACCGACCTACAATGACCAAACTTGGAGCACGCAGATACAGTACAGACCAAAAGTTTAGACACACCTTCTCATTTAAAGATTTTTCTGTATTTTCCTGACTATGAAAATTGTACATTCACACTGAAGGCATCAAAACTATGAATTAACACATGTGGAATTATATACTTAACAAAAAAGTGTGAAACAACTGAAATTATGTCTTATATTCTAGGTTCTTCAAAGTTGCCACCTTTTGCTTTGATGACTGCTTTGCACACTCTCCTGATGAGCTTCAAGAGGTGGTCTTCCAACAATCTTGAAGGCATTCCCAGAGATGCTTAGCACTTGTTTGCCCTTTTGCCTTTATTCTGCGGTCCAGCTCACCCCAAACTGTCTTGATTGGGTTCTGGTCTGGTGACTGTGGAGGCCAGGTCATCTGGCGTAGCACCCCATCACTCTCCTCCTTGGTCAAATAGCCCTTACACAGCCTGGAGGTGTGTTTGGGGTCATTGTCCTGTTGAAAAATATATGATGGTCCAATTAAACGCAAACCGGATGGAATAGCATGCCGCTGCAAGATGCTGTGGTAGCCGTGCTGGTTCAGTATGCCTTCAATTTTGAATAAATCCCCAACAGTGTCACCTGCAAAGCACCCCCACACCATCACACCTCCTCCTCCATGCTTTACGGTGGGAACCAGGCATGTAGAGTCCATCTGTTCACCTTTTCTGCATCACACAAAGACAGTGGTTGGAACCAAAGATCGCAAATTTGGACTCATCAGACCAAAGCACAGATTTCCACTAGTCTAATGTCCATTCCTTGTGTACTTTAGCCCAAACAAATCTCTTCTGCTTGTTGCCTGTCCTTAGCAGTGGCTTCCTAGCAGCTATTTTACCATGAAGGCCTGCTGCACAAATTCTCCTCTTAACAGTTGTTGTAGAGATGTGTCTGCTGCTAGAACTCTGTGTGGCATTGACCTAGTCTCTAATCTGAGCTGCTGTTAACCTGTGATTTCTGAGACTTATGAGTCAGATAAACTTATCCTCAGAAGCAGAGGTGACTCTTGGTCTTCCTTTCCTGGGGCGGTCCTCATGTGAGCCAGTTTCTTTGTAGCGCTTGATGGTATTTGCCACTGCACTTGGGAACACTTTCAAAGTTTGCCCAATTTTTCAGACTGACTGACCTTAATTTCTTAAAGTAATGATGGCCACTCATTGTTCTTTACTTAGCTGCTTTTTTCTTGCCATAATACAAATTCTAACAGTTTATTCAGTAGGACTATCAGCTGTGTATCCACCAGACTTCTGCACAACACAACTGCTGGTCCCAACCCCATTTATAAGGCAAGAAATCCCACTTATTAAACCTGAGAGGGCACACCTGTGAAGTGAAAACCATTCCCGGTGACTACCTCTTGCAGCTTATCAAGAGAATGCCAAGAGTGTGCAAAGCAGTCATCAAAGCAAAAGGTGGCTACTTTGAAGAACTTAGAATATTACATATTTTCAGTTGTTTCACACTTTTTTGTTAAGTATATAATTCCACATGTGTTAATTCATAGTTTTGATGCCTTCAGTGTGAATGTACAATTTTCATAGTCATGAAAATACAGAAAAATCTTTAAATGAGAAGGTGTGTCCAAACTTTTCGTCTGAACTGTATATGAGGGCTGTCATGGAAATACCACACTAGCAAAAATGTGGCCTTTTTTTTAAATGCAAAATAGTGCTGAATAGAATTAGAGCAACAGACAGCAAAAAAAAGTGGTTCACCGGCCTACAATGACCAAACTTGGAGCACGCAGATATATGAGGGATGTCACGGACATACCACACTGGCAAATATGTGGCCTTTTTATCATTTTGGAAGCTAAATAATGCTGCATAGAATAAGAGTCTCAGACAGCAAAAAAAGGGGTCCACCGGTCTACAATGACCAAACTTAGAACACGCAGATATATGAGGCCAATCACATAAATACCACACTGGCAAATATCTGGCCTTTTTTATATGCAAAATAGTGCTGTATAGATCTAGAGTATCAGACAGCAAAATAGGGGTCCACCAGTCTACAATGACCAAACTTGGAGCACGCAGATATATGAGGGCTGTCACGGAATTACCACACTGTCAAAAATGTGACCTCTTTTCTTTTTTAAAATGCAAAATAGTGCTGTATAGAATTAGCATATCAGACAGGAAAAAAAAAGGGGTCCACCAGCCTACAATGACCAACCTTGGAGCAGGGGGCGCATCACCGCGACTGACGGTAACTATAGGTCATTGACCTACATTTCCTTCATTCGCCGGGGCTTACAGGCAAGAGCACAGCTGCATTAGCAGGGCTCCTGCCTGTAAAATATTTTAACCCCTTCAGATGGATTACCTCGTGGGACGTGTGACAGTTCATCAGAGGGTATGTATATTGTGGGTTTATTATTTTTCCAAGCGAGGGTCTTCAAATGGATTGAGAGAGCAATAAAATATTAAAACAGCCGGTGTGTTTATTTCATGTTGTTTTTAGCCACGGGAAGGCCAATAACCATGGACCCTCTCCTGGCTATTAATATCTGCCGTCAGTCACTGGCTTTACCGCTCTGGCGGAGAAAATTGTGCGGGAGCCCACGCCAATTTTTTCCACGATTTAACCCTTAAATGTAATAGCTACAGCGCCAAAATTTTGCACATACACACCACTAACATTAGTAGTGTGGAATATGCAAAAAAAAGTGGGATATGAGATGGTTTACTGTATGTAAACCATGTCTCATATCTTGTCGGGTTTAGGCAGGAGAAATGAAAAGCCGGGAATTGAATTACCGGCTTTTCAACATTATCGCGCTGAAGTAAATATAAATATATATATATATATACACTCACTGGCCACTTTATTAGGTACACCTGTCCAACTTCTTGTTAACACTTAATTTCTAATCAGCCAATCACATGGCGGCAACTCAGTGCATTTAGGCATGTAGACATGGTCAAGACAATCTCCTGCAGTTCAAACCGAGCATCAGTATGGGGAAGAAAGGTGATTTGAGTGCCTTTGAACGTGGCATGGTTGTTGGTGCCAGAAGGGCTGGTCTGAGTATTTCAGAAACTGCTGATCTACTGGGATTTTCACGCACAACCATCTCTAGGGTTTACAGAGAATGGTCCGAAAAAGAAAAAAAATCCAGTGAGCGGCAGTTCTGTGGGCGGAAATGCCTTGTTGATGCCAGAGGTCAGAGGAGAATGGGCAGACTGGTTCGAGCTGATAGAAAGGCAACAGTGACTCAAATTGCCACCCGTTACAACCAAGGTAGGCCTAAGAGCATCTCTGAACGCACAGTGCGTCGAACTTTGAGGCAGATGGGCTACAGCAGCAGAAGACCACACCGGGTACCACTCCTTTCAGCTAAGAACAGGAAACTGAGGCTACAATTTGCACAAGCTCATCGAAATTGGACAGTAGAAGATTGGAAAAACGTTGCTTGGTCTGATGAGTCTCGATTTCTGCTGCGACATTCGGATGGTAGGGTCAGAATTTGGCGTAAACAACATGAAATCTTTGGGATGTGGTGGAACGGGAGATTCGCATCAGGGATGTGCAGCCGACAAATCTGCGGCAACTGTGTGATGCCATCATGTCAATATGGACCAAAATCTCTGAGGAATGCTTCCAGCACCTTGTTGAATCTATGCCACGAAGAATTGAGGCAGTTCTGAAGGCAAAAGGGGTCCAACCCGTTACTAGCATGGTGTACCTAATAAAGTGGCCAGTGAGTGTATATATATATATATATATATATATATATATATATATATATATATATATGTGTCTCTCTATGACATATATACAGTGCCTACAAGTAGTATTCAACCCCCTGCAGATTTAGCAGGTTTAATAAGATGCAAACAAGTTAGAGCCTTCAAACTTCAAACAAGAGCAGGATTTATAACAGATGCATAAATCTTACAAACCAAAAAGTTTTGTTGCTCAGTTAAATTTTTATAAATTTTAAACATAAAAGTGTGGGTCAATTATTATTCAACCCCTAGGTTTAATATTTTGTGGAATAACCTTTGTTTGCAACTACAGCTAATAATCGTCTTTTATAAGACCTGATCAGGCCGGCACAGGTCTCTGGAGATATCTTGGCCCACTCCTCCATGCAGATCTTCTCCAAGTTATCTAGGTTCTTTGGGTGTCTCATGTGGACTTTAATCTTGAGCTCCTTCCACAAGTTTTCAATTGGGTTAAGGTCAGGAGACTGACTAAGCCACTGCAACACCTTGATTTTTTGCCTCTTGAACCAGGCCTTGGTTTTCTTGGCTGTGTGCTTTGGGTCGTTGTCTTGTTGGAAGATGAAATGACGACCCATCTTAAGATCCTTGATGGAGGAGCGGAGGTTCTTGGCCAAAATCTCCAGGTAGGCCGTGCTATCCATCTTCCCATGGATGCGGACCAGATGGCCAGGCCCCTTGGCTGAGAAACAGCCCCACAGCATGATGCTGCCACCACCATGCTTGACTGTAGGGATGGTATACTTGGGGTCGTATGCAGTGCCATCCAGTCTCCAAACGTCACGTGTGTGGTTGGCACCAAAGATCTCGATCTTGGTCTCATCAGACCAGAGAACCTTGAACCAGTCAGTCTCAGAGCCCTCCAAGTGATCATGAGCAAACTGTAGACGAGCCTTGACATGACGCTTTGAAAGTAAAGGTACCTTACGGGCTTGTCTGGAACGGAGACCATTGCGGTGGAATACGTTACTTATGGTATTGACTGAAACCAATGTCCCCACTGCCATGAGATCTTCCCGGAGCTCCTTCCTTGTTGTCCTTGGGTTAGCCTTGACTCTTCGGACAAGCCTGGCCTCGGCACGGGAGGAAACTTTCAAAGGCTGTCCAGGCCGTGGAAGGCTAACAGTAGTTCCATAAGCCTTCCACTTCCGGATGATGCTCCCAACAGTGGAGACAGGTAGGCCCAACTCCTTGGAAAGGGTTTTGTACCCCTTGCCAGCCTTGTGACCCTCCACAATCTTGTCTCTGATGGCCTTGGAATGCTCCTTTGTCTTTCCCATGTTGACCATGTATGAGTGCTGTTCACAAGTTTGGGGAGGGTCTTAAATAGTCAGAAAAGGCTGGAAAAAGAGATAATTAATCCAAACATGTGAAGCTCATTGTTCTTTGTGCCTGAACTACTTCTTAATACTTTAGGGAAACCAAACAGAATTCTGGTGGGTTGAGGGGTTGCGGGTGCAGAGAAGAGCAACCAAGGTTATTAGAGGACTGGGGGGTCTGCCATACCAAGATAGGTTATTACACTTGGGACTATTTAGTTTGGAAAAACGAAGACTAAGGGGTGATCTTATGTTAATGTATAAATATATGAGGGGACAGTACAAAGACCTTTCTGCTGATCTTTTTAATCATAGACCGGTGACAGGGACAAGGGGGCATCCTCTACGTCTGGAGGAAAAAAGGTTTAAGCATAATAACAGATGCGGATTCTTTACAGTAAGAGCAGTGAGACTATGGAACTCTCTGCCGTATGATGTTGTAATGAGTGACTCATTGCTTCAATTTAAGAGGGGACTGGATACCTTTCTGGAAAAGTATAATATTACAGGGTATATATATTAGATTCCTTGATAAGGCGTTGATCCAGGGAACTAGTCTGATTGCCGTATGTGGGGTCGGGAAGGAATTTTTTTCCCCATGATGGAGCTTACTCTTACCACATGGGGTTTTTTTTGCCTTCCCCTGGATCAACATGTTAGGGCATGCTAGGATATGGGTTGAACTAGATGGACTTAAAGTTTTCCTTCAACCTTAATAACTATGTAACTATGTAACTATGTAACTATGAATAATAAATGACCCTCTGAAAAGACTTTTCACAATTTAAAAAAAAAAATAAACAAAGAAATAACATTATTTTTTGCTGCAGTGCATTTCACACTTCCAGGCTGATCTACAGTCCAAATGTCACAATGCCAAGTTAATTCCAAATGTGCAAACCTGCTAAATCTGCAGGGGGTTGAATACTACTTGTAGGCACTGTATATATATATATATATATATATATATATATATATATATATATATATATATATACAGTATATATATAAAAAAAACGAAACCCGACTTTGGATTACAGATCGTGTACCGCCGACCGGATCCCAGAGTGGGATCGGGTCGGGTTTCACGAAACCTGACTTTGCTAAAAGTCGGCGACTTTTGAAAAGTGCCGATCTGTTTCGCTCAACCCTAGTCTTGTGTGTTAATATGCTGCCAAGCGAGTATTTCCCAACCTGCAAGTAAGTGCAATCTTACATATGGTGAAGAATGTGGGCAACGGTCCAGGAGGCACGTTCAGAGTTGTTTGCTTTGGCTCTGCGGGGCCACGCAGATTGTGTCTGGCTGTAACTCGGCGGGATTACGAAGCTGACAAGCATCTTGCTGTGGATTGGTGGGTCCATGAAGGTGATAAGCGGCTTGCTGTGGATCAGCGGGTCCACAAAGTCTGCGGTGGAGCCGTGCAGAGCCTTGTAGAGTGTAGCTGCAGTTGCAGCAAGAAGTTCCACAGCAGCCGGAGCTGCAGTGGCGGCAGCAGCTGCTTGTAATCAGCACCCGGAGGTGCCAGTGATTTGTGACTGCAGCAGGAGCTGTAGCAGTGCCAGCAGGAACTGGTGAAGTGTTGAGGGAAAAAAAAATTGTGCTCCAGGTTGTGCAAACTCTTAAAGGGCCAGTGCAAGCCCAGGGACATTCTGGTGTACTGTGCAAACTGGGGCCTGGGAGTGCCGTGAGGGAAGTCCATGGGGGTAACCCAAATAGGGTTAGTGACCCAAAAGGGGTGGAGTCCGGGGAATGGTGGTTTACCAAAAGGGGGCGGAGTGTCCTAAAGGGGTGCCGCAGACGAATTGTTGCCCAGGGCATGAAAATTATGTGTGCCCGGTATGCTGTTTAAACTATCCACCCGGCGAGCGTTTACGGGGTGTGCCCTGCGGATGCATGATATGGAAATGTGCAGACTGATTGATTCTGGGAGCCCGGTGACTCTGGTGAGGGTTGCACCCGAGGGATTTGAAATACCCGATAGAAGGGTCAGGGTCACCTGCATCCATGGGCACACTAAGGGCTATCCAGTAGCCAGGGTGGTCTTAGAGACGGCCAAGGACAGTGCAATCCATGATGTGGCCATAGTCCCAAACTTACCCTGTCCAGTGATAATTGGCCGGGACTCTGGGCTGTTCACAGACTTGTGGGAGAAGGTAGCTTCTTTACAGCAGGAGAATGGAGGGCTCTCAGCTGGTGGGGTTGTGTACCTTAAAGCATTTATTCCTCCCAAAGTTGAAGGGTCAGGTGTTAGGTTGACCAGTGGGGAGGGAGCGTCTGCCCAAGTTACGGACATGTCACCTGATGTGTACCCCAAGAAGACTGTACGTGACGTGGGTAATAAAGCCTTTGGAGCTGACACCCGGTTAGAGAGCAACTGGAAGGTTTACCATGTTGTAGGGTGTGAGACTGACTCTGGGGGTGACTGTGACATGTCATGGCCAGTAACAAGCTCTAGAGCGGAGTATGATGCTGTGCTATCAGGGGTACTGACACAGAGAAATGACAGGGCTCCACAGGCTGAAGTCATGATAGCGGTGGCAGCCATTCCAGAAAATGTGACCTGTTTAGGAGGGGACGGCTGGTTCCCGGATTTCCGTTCGGGTGGTGGTGACTCCCATTCAGACGGTGACAAAAGCAGAAAAGAGGGCAGTAAGACTGAATCTGGTATAAATAGCAAAACTTCCTCCCGTCGCCGGAGAAGTAAAGGAGGAAAAGGGGCTGAACAAATTGCACCCTCGGAGAAGAGTGTTAAAGAGGAGACAGGGACAGGTGCCAAGAAAGATAATGTCCTTGAGATAGAAGTCACTTTATCCTTGACAAAACTCAGCACTGAAGTAGCCGAGGATGTGGGAAATGTAAAACTGTCCCAGGGTGGTGGTAGGGCTCCAACAGCTGGTATGACAGTTGGAGAACAACTCCAAAATAAAATAGACAGCCTGCAGGAGAAGCTGTCCAATTCGACCGCTATCACCCGACAACTAGAGGATAAAGTTGACAAGCTGACCAAGGAAATGTGCACGTGGAAAGAGCAAGCCAACAGCTTTCGCCAGGTAGGAGCACACATACAAAGCTTAAAAAAAGAGCGTGAAAAGGTCTGTCAACAGCTGGCAAAGGAAAGTTTGAAGGTAGCGAGTATGGAAGTCGCCAACTCCACGCAGCTGGATCAGGTGCATTACCTGGAGTCCGGGCCCTCAGCAGTCAAGGCCTGGCTTGTAGCAAAGGAAGCACAGGGGTTCCAGGAACTCACTAAAGGATTATCTCATGGGAAGGAAAAGGTGGCAGATTTACAGGCCGAACTAAAAACACTAAAAGGGCATGTTGAACAAGAAAAGGCCCTGAGACAAATGGCAGAGCACAGGTTGGATGAGCTGGAGAAGGACATCTCTGAGCTCAGAGGTCACCTGACAGCGTGGCACAGTGTGAATAAGGCTTTAGGCAAAAATGTGGTAGCGCTCCAAGAAGCAGTAAGAGGTCTTCTGCCAGAGGAGAAGTTACGGGTCAGAGATGTACAGCAGTCATCCCCAAGTGATAACAAGGCAGAGCTGCCAATGCCCATCTTGGCAAAGGATGTTGAGAAGTGTAAAACTGTGGAAGAGCTTGTGCTAAAGGCAGAACAAGATGGTCACCCGGTCGTGACAGATGTCTTGATGGAAGTTTCGGAGGTAAACCAGGAGCCATCTGTCCGTGAAGAAAATGAGACCTCGTTCTTCAAGTGCGTGGTGGAGATACCCGAGGACATGCAGGGTGCATGTGCCAGTGAGGGTGCGCATGAGGCTTTTTAAAAGGCAGTGGAAGCATGTAGTGTGGAGTGCACTGGGCACCAGAGACAGAACAGTTGGTGATACTGTCGACTAAGGAAGTCACAGTGAAGCGGGTGGCTATCCTGAGGGATATGCACCTACAATGTCTCCACACAAAATGGATGATCCTGTTGAGAAATGAGGAAGCCGCTCAACGTCTGGAGCTCGAGAGAGAAGCTCAAAATCGGCTAGGCTTTGTGGAAGAAGTCATCCTGGTACCTAGAAGTTTGGTGGGGAAAATCGTCGGAAGACTTGGGAGAGTGATGCAGGAGATAGTGAATAAATCCGGTGTGAAGAGACTGAGGATTCCGGCTGATGACAAGGCCCAGGACGTGGGTGAAGATGGGATGGTTCCATTCCTTATTGTCGGGTCCATGGAGAGTCTTGAGAATATCTGGATGCTCCTGGGGTATCGCGTGGCGTACCTAAAAGAAATCGAGCAGCTAAGACGTGAGAGGGAGCAGATCAATAAAGAGCTGCAGAAAATGGGAAACAGATGGCCGCCAGCATCATCTCACAGGATAGAAAGGTGAAGAGGTTCGCTAAGGGCTGAAGGTCCTCAAGATGAAGCTAAGAGAGGACAAAAAGACCATGGAAGAAATGGCCAGCAGAGAGGTTACAGAAAGAGGCCTGATGAAAGAGATAAAAGTAGTGTTGTCTCAGTTAGCTCAGGGCTGAGTGACTTAGGTGGGAGACCCGGTAGCGAACGTGTTGACAAAGAGTCAGTCCAGACAGGTCATATGGCTGCAAGGGGATTGCGACGCCAGATTGACCATGATGCCCAAACCCGACTGAGAGGGCCCTCTCGACTAGTAGGGCAAGGTGACTTGGGTACCTGGTCTCGAGGCCCCTGGGTTAAGACAAATGTTCAACCCCACAAGTTTGAACAGAGGGGGGTATGTGATGCAGTGACCCCTGTAACAGGTAGGGGGCGCTGCATGGTCTCCCCAGTATATGTACGGAGGCGTATTGAGGCCATTGGAATGCATGGCAATCGCAGGCATGACTGTGGTGATGTGATAAAGTCCGGCAGTATTATGAATGGCCAATATGTGTGTCGCAGAGGAGAAGACTCTGTGCTGCCAGCCTGAAGCGATGTGGTGTTCTGGGACTTATAGTCCCACAAGTATTTGGTATGTTTATAATGGGAGGCTGGCAGGGCTAGTTATGAGAGATGGGTGGGTCAAACTAGCCACACATCCACACTGCCACCCAGGGGAGTGGTCACGGGTATGTAATGTGACCAGGGTGTGGGTCACATGATCTGAGTGAGGGGACCTGAATGGTCCACGTGCAAGGTCCTGGTAGATACCTCGGTGTTGGGTGTGCTAAGCCCTGAAGAGCACATTCTGGGTATTGGCTACTGGTGGCCTGGGTATTGGACGGTCCCAGCCGGGGATGGACATCCTGAATAGTACCCGGACAGGCCACCTGTGTGACCCTGTGTAACCTGGGTGTTGGGAGGTCCTGGGAGTAGGACCAGATCCTTGAACAGCACGAGGTGAGGACAGGGATCTGCAGAGCCAGTAACAGGTCCTGTGTGGTACTGCCAGTGGAAAGCCTGCAACGCTGACAAGCAGGTAATACCAGACTGTGTGGATCCAGAGCGAGCCTGAATATTGGACTCGACCAAGAGTGTATGGTCACAGTCCTGATGGAACAGAGTCACACTGTGAACATTGTTACTTTGTTTTGCCATGCTATGAAGATTGTTGTTTTGTGTTTTCTGCCACTGGGGTTTATGGAGTAATAAACCCAGTTGAACTTTTAGAAGAAAATATGGTCTTGTGTGTTAATACGCTGCCAAGGGAGTATTTCCCAACCCGCAAGTAAGTGCAATCTTACAGTATATAGTAAATACGCAGCAGCAGACAGTTATGTAGCTTTGGGAAGGATGCAGTGGGGGCAATGAACGCACATACAGTTCCTGCAGGCCTTGCACTGATGTGGATAAGCTGTGCCCTGCCTACCTAGAGCTGCAATATCGGGACCCACAAATTAGCCCTAAAAAGGACTTTTGGTTTCTGAGGAGTTGTGGATTTAAGAGTTGCAGACCTACACAAACTCTAAAACCATGATTCTGACCCTATCTCGGCAACAGCTCTCCCTTCTCTCACTGAATCAGGAACAGAATGCAGCGAGCAGGGCGGTGCCAGGTCTCTTATACTCGGGATGATGTTGTGCGGCCAAGCCAGTCACTGCACGACCACGATCATAAAAACAAGCTGATGCGTTTCAGGCAATACTGCCCTAAGTCATAGCATGACTAAGAGCAGAATTGCCTGAAACGCATCAGCTTGTTTTTATGATGCGCTAATAAAGGACAAGATTTTAATTCTATTTTCATCTCCTCCATTCATTATTTGCATGAGCTGGATAAGTGAGTGATGTGTACTTTGCAACCCATGTCTGTGGGAGTTCTGTGCCATAAAGCCACTGTGTGTACTATGCAACCTATATCTCTGGGAATACTAGGTCAAAAGCCGCTGTATGTAGTCTGCAACATCGCCTGTGAGAGTACTCTGCTGTTAAGTCGCTGTGTGTACTCTACAACATCGCCTGTGAGAGTACTCTGCCGTTAAGTCACTGTGTGTACTCTGGAACACCGCCTGTGAGAGTACTCTGCCATTAAGTCACTGTGTGTACTCTGGAACACTGCCTGTGAGAGTACTCTGCTGTTAAGTCACTGTGTGTACTCTGCACTAGGGTTGAGCGACTTTTCATTTTTTGAGATCGAGTCGGGTTTCACGAAACCCGACTTTCTCAAAAGTCGGGTCGAGTGAAATCGGCCGATCTTATTGAAAAGTCGGGTTCGGGGATCGGCCAAAACACGAAACCCAATGCAATTCAATGGGGAAGCATACTTTTTTAATATTTGCTTCAGCGCGATAATGTTGAAAAGCCGGTAATTCAATTGCCGGCTTTTCATTTCTCCTGCCTAAACCCGACATGATATGAGACATGGTTTACATGCAGTAAACCATGTCATATCCCCCTTTTTTTTGCATATTCCACACTACTAATGTTAGTAGTGTGTATGTGCAAAATTTTGGAGCTGTAGCTATTAAATTTAAGGGTTAAATCGCAGAAAAAAATGGCGTAGGCTCCCGTGCAATTTTCTACACCAGAGCGGTAAAGCCAGTGACTGAGGGCAGATATTAATAGCCAGGAGAGGGTCCATGGTTATTGGCCCCCCCGTGGCTAAAAACATCTGCCCCCAGCCACCCCAGAAAAGGCACATGATTAAAAAGTATTTTAATGAAATAAACACACAGGTTGTTTTAATATTTTATTGCTCTCTCAATCCAACTGAAGACCCTCGCTTGGAAAAATAATAAACCAACAATATACATACCCTCTGATGAACTGTCACGTCCCACGAGGTAAATCCATCTGAAGGGGTTAAAATAGTTTACAGGCAGGAGTTCTGCTATAATGCAGCTGTGCTCATGCCTATAAACCCCGGCGAATGAAGGAAATGTAGGTCAATGACCTATAGTTACCTTCAGTCGTGGTGATGCGCCCCCTGGTGGATGTCCTCATATGACCTGGAGCGTGGGAAAAAGTTCCCAGGCTGCAGTTTACCGATTTAACCCTTAAATTTAATAGCTACAGCGCCGAAATTTTGCACATACACACTACTAACATTAGTAGTGTGGAATATGCAAAAAATAGGGGGATATGACATGGTTTACTGTATGTAAACCATGTCTCATATCATGTCGGGTTTAGGCAGGAGAAATGAAAAGCCGGCAATTATTGAATTACCGGCTTGTCAACATTATCGCGCTGAAGTATATATATATATATATATGTGTCTCTATGACATATATGTACAGTATATACACTCACCGGCCACTTTATTAGGTACACCATGCTAGTAACGGGTTGGACCCCTTTTGCCTTCAGAACTGCCTCAATTCTTCGTGGCATAGATTCAACAAGGTGCTGGAAGCATTCCTCAGAGATTTTGGTCCATATTGACATGATGGCATCACACAGTTGCCGCAGATTTGTCGGCTGCAAATCCCAAAGATGCTCCATACAAGGCAGGACGGATCCATGCTTTCATGTTGTTTACGCCAAATTCTGACCCTACCATCCGAATGTCGCAGCAGAAATCGAGACTCATCAGACCAAGCAACGTTTTTCCAATCTTCTACTGTCCAATTTCGATGAGCTTGTGCAAATTGTAGCCTCAGTTTCCTGTTCTTAGCTGAAAGGAGTGGTACCCGGTGTGGTCTTCTGCTGCTGTAGCCCATCTGCCTCAAAGTTTGACGCACTGTGCGTTCAGAGATGCTCTTAGGCCTACCTTGGTTGTAACGGGTGGCGATTTGAGTCACTGTTGCCTTTCTATCAGCTCGAACCAGTCTGCCCATTCTCCTCTGACCTCTGGCATCAACAAGGCATTTCCGCCCACAGAACTGCCGCTCACTGGATTTTTTTTCTTTTTCGGGCCATTCTCTGTAAACCCTAGAGATGGTTGTGCGTGAAAATCCCAGTAGATCAGCAGTTTCTGAAATACTCAGACCAGCTCTTCTGGCACCAACAACCATGCCACGTTCAAAGGCACTCAAATCACCTTTCTTCCCCATACTGATGCTCGGTTTGAACTGCAGGAGATTGTCTTGACCATGTCTACATGCCTAAATGCACTGAGTTGCCGCCATGTGATTGGCTGATTAGAAATTAAGTGTTAACAAGAAGTTGGACAGGTGTACCTAATAAAGTGGCCAGTGAGTGTATATATATATATAAAAAACGAAACCCGAGTTTGGATTACAGATCGTGTTCCGCCAACCCGATCCTAGAGTGGGATCGGGTCGGGTTTCACAAAACCCGACTTTGCTAAAAGTCGTCGACTTTTGAAAAGTGCCGATCTGTTTCGCTCAACCCTACTCTGCACTCTCTGTCTGTGGGATCACTTTGCCTTTAAGCCACTGTATGTACCCTGCATTCCCCGCCTGTGGGAGTACTGTTCCTTTATTTTGTGTATTAAAATTGATTGTTTATATAAACAATTATTTTTAAAACAAATTTACATTTTTTAACTTTAACATTTTTTTTATTATTTTTTCAGCCACTGGGCGCCGCCATTTTGCTTTGCAGGAGTGTAAGGCTGCCGTCACACTAGCAGTATTTGTTCAGTATTTTCCATTAGTATTTGAAAGCCAAAACCAGGAGTGGAACAGCTAGTGGAAAAGCCTAATAGAAACATATGCATCACTTCTGTATTTATCACCCACTCCTGGTTTTGGCTTACAAATACTGATGTAAAATACTGACCAAATACTGCTAGTGTGATGGCAGCCTAAGTGTAGCTGCACGACGCTTACGCTCTGCAAATACGGCTGCCCTGGGCATAGGAGACTGCGGTTGGACGCTGACCCTATACCTAGCATTGAGCTGCTCCCTGCTGTGATCTGGCCATGCCCCCTGAGCCGTCCACATCACAGCAGAGGCAGGAGATCGGCACCATCTTTCTGGAGCTTATATAGGAGAAGGAGACCAAGGATGGCACAGGACGGAGAAAGGAGCAGCACCGGCAGCAGTGAAGTATCAGCAGGGGAGAGGCAATCTAATCTTATCCTTTGTGATGCTGACTCTGAGCAGTGCATCTCCTCCCATGTGTGTTACTGTGCTGAGACGTGTATCTAATCCTCTCCTGTGTTATGCTCTCTGCTGAGCCACGTATCTAATCCTATCCTGTGTGATACTGTCTGAGCTGTGTATCTAATCCTCTCCTGTGTGATACTGTGTGCTGAGCCATGTATCTAATCATATTCTGTGTGTTACTGTATGCTGAGCCGTGTATCTAATCCTATCCTGTGTGATACTGTCTGCTGAGCCATGTATCTAATCCTATCCTGTGTGATACTGTCTGAGCTGTGTATCTAATCCTCTCCTGTGTGATACTGTGTGCTGAGCCGTGTATCTAATGATATTATGTGTGTTACTGTATGCTGAGCCTTGCATCTAATCTTCTCCTGTGTGATACTGTGCTGATCTGTGTATCTAATCATCCCCTGTTTGATACTGACTGCTGACTGTGTATCTAATGCTATCCTTTTTGATACTGACTGCTGAGTCGTGTATCTAATCCTATCCTGTGTGATACTGACTGCTGACTGTGTATCTAATGCTATCCTTTTTGATACTGACTGCTGAGCCATGTATCTTATCCTATCCTGTGTGATACTGACTGAGCTGTGTATTTAACACTGTCCTGTGTGATACTGACTGCTGAGCTGTGTATCTAATCCTCCTATGTGTGATACTGACTGCTGAGCCATGTATCTAATCCTCTCCTATGCACTCCTCTCCCCCGTTATGTGTGATCTATATGGCGATATTATGTGTGATCTATGTGGCGGTATTATGTGAGAACACTGGCGGTATTATGTGAGATCTATATGGTGTTGTTATGTGTGAAGTATATGGAGGTATTATGTGACATCTATATGGCGGTATTATGTGAGATCTATATGGCGGCATTATGTGAGAACACTATGGCGTCGTTATTTGCGATCTATATGATGGTATTATGTGAGAACTATAGGACAGTATTATGTGTGATCTGTATGGCGGTATTATGTGAGAACACTATGGCAGTATTATCTTCAGAAAGGGGGCCCAATCTAGGGTGGTTCTGGTTGAGCAGCTGCACACAGGTCTGGGGTAATAGAGGGGGCAACATGACCTCCAGTTAGGTGCTGTCAGGGGAAGGCTGGTGAGGCAGCTGAAGAGAGGGGTCTCATTTTTATCATTACTATATGGCTACATTTTCCCCCAGCATCACCCCGACTGCGCCTGTCACCTTGCTTTCACACATCGCCAGGACAAGATCTGAGGAGGGGAATGGGGTCTTTGCATGCAAAGTCTGGATCAGAACAGACCATCAGTCAGCAGAAATGTTTCCTGGATTTCTCGGTCCATCCATGTGTATAAAATACAGCGCTCTATGTACAATCCCCGGCTGCTCTGAGCACCGAACAGGGTGCCCCCCATAGACCTGCACACTGCTCTCCTGAAATACTCTGTGCTGCTGTCACCCTGCTCCTTCCACCATATATCTCCCAGAATCCTTGCTGCCTGCCATCCTCTGTGACTGTCTACTTGCCAGTATAACATTGCAGTCACTAACAAAATGGCTTCTCACTGTGTTCCTGAATATCATTGTCTCTTTTCCCTTAGCAAACACCCAGAAGGAGAGGAGACATCACACCCATGTCAGCAGACTCCGCCCATAATTACTGCAGTGCAGTAATGTGAGCTAGTTGTACACTAGGCTTTTTTCAAATTTCATTAGCTGCTCCCCCTAGTGTTTAAAAGTGGAAATACCAAACCTTTTAAAATTATTTTTCACATTTTACTAAATTATAAACAAATGATAATATTTTTAAAGAAAATTTAAACATTAAGGCCAGCGTCACACTCAGCGTATGTAAATACGGTCCATTTTTTACGGCCGTAATACGCAGAAAAGTCCCCAAAATAGTGATCCGTATGTCATCCGTAGACAGGGGGTGTCAGCGTATTTTGCGCATGGCATCCTCCGTATGTAATCCGTATGGCATCCGTACTGCGATATTTTCTCAAACATAATCCTCTAAGGGATATACCAAAAAGAGGATAAGAAGATCAGAGGGAGCTAGGTATTTCCCAGCGCATGCGCATCAAGATACCAGATGGAACTCCCTGAGGGATTGAAGTCAGGATGGACGCAAAGTGGAAAACGTGCCGAAAATCTTCTAAGGGGCGGACTACACAGTATTAGTGGATGCCGTAAGTAGGTGCGGGGGCTGCTATAAATTAAAATTAAGATTAAAGGAGAAGAAAAAAGGAGAAAAATACAGGGAAAAAATATATATAATAAAAATAAATAAATAAAAACAAGGAGAATAGAAAGGGAAATATCTTGGTTAAAAATTAAACAACATAAAGGAAACGGAAGAAAAGTGGAAATAATAACTAGGCCCAAAAGTGGAGTAGGGGGCAATAAAAACCCACGCAAAATGCATGGGGATGCTCATATGAAATACGTGAAAAGAGGTGATACACTAAGAACACCTTATTAAGAGGTGAACAAGAAGGGCATCGATGATTGCACCTAAAAATTGGTGCAAATACAGTATAGGTGCAATAATGTACATGGGGAGGGCAGAAAAAGGGGGGGGAGGGACTGGGGGTGAAGGAAGGTGGGGAAAAGGGGCGGTAAATGAATTGACGTATAAATTGATAGAGTGCTTGGGGACAGCAAAATTAAAAGTGAAGTTTCCTTAAATATTGAGAGTGTGAAACAGAGAAAAGGGGGGGTGCTAGAATGGGTCTAATGAAAATACAATTTCTTACTAATTAACAAGAAATTATTAATTATATATTTATTTATATATAATGTCCTTCTTCTATCTCTTTTCTTCTCTTTTTCATTCCTCTCCCTCACATTTTCTTCCTTCTCCTTTATTTCCAGCAGAGGACTCCATTCATAGAGGGAGTTGGCGCACCCATAAATGGAACATCCAACAAGGCAAGGCAACCCTGGCATTTGAAGAACCAATCCCGAAGATATCAGACACAATCAAGTACAGCACATAGTAAGTATGGAAACCTTGAATTAATAAAAAATGAGAAAATTAGCATTGTTAGGAGGAGAAATAGGAAGGGAGTAAAAGAAAGGGGAGTTAAAATACCATTAGGTTATATAATAAAAACACCTAAAAACAAAGAAGAACCTGTTTTAGGACTACAGTTACATATCGGATATTACAAAAAGGAATTGAAGCCAAAGCTTTCATTTAGGCCCTGAGGGGTGATAGTTCCTAGCCGGTATATCCACTTACTTTCCAATTGGGCAAGAGATCTGCCCAGATCTCCACCTCGTATGCCCAATTTGATCTGATCAATGGCTTTAAAAGTTAGGCCCTTGGGATTAGAGTTGTGAAAGATTTTGAAGTGGCGTTGTAAGGTTTTTAAGACAGAAAGATCTTCAATTTTCTTAGCCTTCTCAATATCATGAATATGTTCACGAATACGTTTTTTAAATTCCCGGGATGTTAGCCCCACATAAATTAAATCACAGGGACAGGTAGCATGGTATATTACTCCTTGTGAAGCACAGGTGAGATGTTTTCTAATTTCAAACGTTCTTGACTCGTCAAAATTCACAAAGGAAAATTATTTTTTAGTATTCAGACAAGCTTTACACATGCCGCATGGAAAGAAGCCTTTTGATGTTACTGGTACTAGATTTAGGGGGCATAGGATCATAATGACTATGCACCAACAGGTCCCTCAAATTGCGGCTTCTTTTAGCTACAAGGGGAGGATTTTTCGTAAAATTGGGTCCGTCATAAGGATTTTCCAATGTTTTTTGAAGATCATTTTCATGTCCTCCCACTGGTTATTAAAGGTGGAAGTAAATCTAATTTGATTTGTATTACTTTCTTTACATTTGTTAGGTAAAGAATAGAGGAGATGTTCTCTAGACGTATTTTTAGCCCTTCTGTAACCTTTCCTAATGCAGCGTTTGCTGTAACCTCTATTGAGGAATCTTTGTGTCAGATCTGCTGATTGATGCTCAAATAACTGGTCATCAGAGCAAATACGTCTTGCTCTTAAAAATTGACCTATTGGAATTGCCTTAATTGTTGCTGATGGGTGTGCGGATGAGGCATGTAGCAATGAATTGGTAGCTGTAGGTTTTCTGTATAGGTCGGTTTCAATAATGCCATTTTTAGCCACTTTAATCTTTAGATCCAAAAATTCTAAATCCCTACCAGATTTGTATGTAAGGTTAATATTAAGGTTGTTGGTATTTAATTTGGTCATTAAAGAATTAAGGCCTTCAGTTATTCCTTCCCATATGAACCAAACGTCATCGATGTACCTCATCCACCCCTGAACATGTTGAATTTCTGCAATAGTATCTCCCTGAAAGATGTCCCTCTCCCAAGCCCCCAAAAACAGGTTAGCGTAGGAGGGGGCACATGAGGCCCCCATGGCGGTCCCTTGTGTTTGCAGATAGGTTTGTCTATTGAAGGTGAAAACATTATGTTTTAAAACAAATTCCAATAGGGAAAGAACTAGTTCAATCATCAAGGGATCTAAGTTACTGGTTTCTAGGTACCAAGCCACTGCTTTTAAACCATCCCTGTGTCTAATAGAGGTGTACAGGGCCTCTACATCGGCCGTGACCATAGTCATGTGGTCCTCCAACCAAAGATTATTCAATTTCTGTAAAGCCGAGGTAGTGTCCTGGATATAAGAGGGCAGGGTAAATACTAGAGATTTGAGGAAAAAATCCACAAAATCAGATATAACCTCACAAAGACTCCCATTACCCGAGATAATAGGTCTACCCGGGGGATCCATTGGATTTTTGTGAAGTTTGGGTATTAAGTAGAGGGTAGGCAATTTAGGCTGAAATTTACAGATGGTTTCCACCATCTTTTTAGATATTATGCCTTGTTCAAAAGCTTTTTCAATGATTACTAATAATTCGGCCTGATGATTAGAGAGCGGATTGTATGGTATTCTCTGGTAACAGTGGGGAGTTGACAATAATTTATAGGCCTGTTTCTCATATAGTTTGACAGGCCAAACCACCTTTATCCGCAGGTTCTTCTTTGTTTTTAGGTGTTTTTATTATATAACCTAATGGTATTTTAACTCCCCTTTCTTTTACTCCCTTCCTAATTCTCCTCCTAACAATGCTAATTTTCTCATTTTTTATTAATTCAAGGTTTCCATACTTACTATGTGCTGTACTTGGTTGATTGTGTCTGATATCTTCGAGATTGGTTCTTCAAATGCCAGGGTTGCCTTGCCTTGTCGGATGTCCCGTTTATGGGTGCGTCAACTCCCTCTATGAATGGAGTCCTCTGCTGGAAATAAAGGAGAAGGAAGAAAATGTGAGGGAAAGGAATGAAAAAGAGAAGAAAAGAGATAGAAGAAGGACATTATATATAAATAAATATATAATTAATAATTTCTTGTTAATTAGTAAGAAATTGTATTTTCATTAGACCCATTCTAGCACCCCCCCCCCCCTTTCCCTGTTTCACACTCTCAATATTTAAGGAAACTTCACTTTTAATTTTGCTGTCCCCAAGCACTCTATCAATTTATACGTCAATTCATTTACCGCCCCTTTTCCCCACCTTCCTTCACCCCCAGTCCCTCCCCCCCCCTTTTTCCGCCCTCCCCATGTACATTATTGCACCTATACTGTATTTGCACCAATTTTTAGGTGCAATCATCAATGCCCTTCTTGTTCACCTCTTAATAAGGTGTTCTTAGTGTATCACCTCTTTTCACGTATTTCATATGAGCATCCCCATGCGTTTTGCGTGGGTTTTTATTGCCCCCTACTCCACTTTTGGGCCTAGTTATTATTTCCACTTTTCTTCCGTTTCCTTTATGTTGTTTAATTTTTAACTAAGATATTTCCCTTTCTATTCTCCTTGTTTTTATTTATTTATGTTTATTATATATATTTTTTCCCTGTATTTTTCTCCTTTTTTCTTCTCCTTTAATCTTAATTTTAATTTATAGCAGCCCCCGCACCTACTAACGGCATCCACTAATACTGTGTAGTCCGCCCCTTAGAAGATTTTCGGCACGTTTTCCACTTTGCATCCATCCTGACTTCAATCCCTCAGGGAGTTCCGTCTGGTATCTTGATGCGCATGCGCTGGGAAATACCTAGCTCCCTCTGATCTCCGGAAGCGCTCCTTATGTGACCGCAGTGTGATCCACTGCGTGTCACGGGAGCATGTTTCCGGAGGTACCCTTGGCAACAGGGGGCGTTTCCCGACGCCTGCGCTCACATTGGTTCCGACGGCCCTGTAGTCCTGTACTCTTCACCTATCAGCACACTTTCCCCATGTATAAAACACCGGCTCTGGTGCACACCTGTACCCGCCCCCGGAAGAAGCATCTTTGCGAAACGGCGCTCGTTGGGCGTCAGGAGAGCTTAGCCAGCTGTCTGCATGATCCCAGGGCACTTGCCCATATTTTTCACGGTGCAATACAGGTAATATTACCAACCCTACATTTTTATTATATTTTCTACAAGCAGCCTAGACATCAATAAAAAAGGAATTCCCTTATCAGCTTTTTAGTAGCTTTAATCTAAGCACCAGCTGGTTTGGATATAGGAATATCCTTTCTTGGTACTTTTTCTCTGCTGCTAAAAAATAACCTGTTTGTGATATATTCATGTAGGGTGGAAGTATCTTTTTCCATGAAATCTTTAGATTCAATATGTTATAATTGCTTTTTCTTTTCTTTTTGCACCTGAGGGGAATAGTTTCTCATGCAACTTCTTTATGTAGTATTATATCGAGTATTTAATTATTGTATTTGCTGGCTTCCCTCTCCCCTTACCATTTGGAGGTCCCATTTTTTGTCTTTTTTACATTTTGTACCCTTGTCTTATTTTTAATAATTGTATTAATAAATAGTAATTTTAATCTAAATATATTGGTTAATCACTTCTTATCCTCTTTTTGGTATATCCCTTAGAGGATTATGTTTAATAAATGTCTTTTGAAGTGACTTTTGGGCCACTAATCTAATTAGGACTATGATAATGCAATACTTTCTCGCAGGCTTGCAAAACCGACATCTAATGGATTTATGGGCTCAAATGTTCGTTAAAACATATATACAGTATATACAATATATATATATATATATATATATATATATATATATATATATATATATATATATATATATATATATATATATATATATTGTAAGAGTCATGTCGGTCTGGTAGTCGGGGGCAGGTATATCTCGCCCAGGTACTTGTCCTATATGAATTAGGCCGCTCAGTATTTTCAGGATACTCAGGGGTTAATAAGTGTAGGAATAAAGGATGACCAGCTGGGGGTTTTCAGCGTCAGCCTGGGGCACACAGAATGCCTGTCTGTGTGAGACAAACGTGAGTGAGAGTTGTGCTCATGATCTGTGTAATGTTAGCTGGGAGGGAGAAGCTGGGAGGGAGAAGCCCCCCCAGTTGATAGATAGCAACATATTTGTTTAGTTAGCGCTGGACAGGCTAGGATTTATTTTTATGTTTTGTTTTCTGTATTTGCTTTCACTTTAATAAACCTGACCTGAGGTCAGTCAACTTAGAAACCTGCTGTCGCCTCAGAGTTCAATGCACAAACCACGTGACCTTTGACCCCAGCAAAGGCGATCCCGGAGTGTTTTGTTACATTGTGGTGGAGAACGCGGGCATCGCGTGGCACAGGCGACAGTATGGAAGATGTGGTGAAAGCCCTAGTACAGTCCACTGCCGTACAGCAGCAGGCCACTGCCGCGCAGCATGAAGCTAATCGCTTGATGGCCGCACAGCTGAAGGAGTTAGTGGACATGACGGATGCAGACCGCCACCTTCTCCAACAGGTGGCGCAGCGCCTGGTGAGCATGCCTGAGGTGGACCCGGAAGCAGAGTCCAGAAGGATCCATGTGAGTCGATACTGGCAAAAGTTGACCGCAGAAGATGACGTTGAGGCGTACCTGACAACGTTTGAGCGGACGGCGTTGAGGGAGAAGTGGCCGAAGGCACGGTGGGCCGATTTGATTGCTCCGTTTCTCTCCAGCGAGGCCCAAAAAGCTTACCATGACTTAGACCCGGAAGTCGCTCAGGACTTTGAGAAGCTGAAAGTTGAGATCCTGGCCCAGCTAGGTGTGATGACGGCTGTCCGTGCGCAGAGGGTACACCAGTGGACATACCAGCCAGATAAACCGCCGCTGTCTCAGATAGTCGACCTGATCTACTTGACAAAGAAATGGCTGCAACCCGAGGTACTGACAACCCCAGAAATAATTCAGCGGGTTGTCCTGGACAAGTATCTGAGAGTGCTACCTCCAGCGCTGAAAAGGTGGGTAAGCCAAGGAAATCCCACGTCAGCGGATCAACTTGTGGAGTTGGTCGAGCGTTATTCCGTGGCAGAAGGACTTCCCGACTAAACCGCTAGCACCCAGTCTGTGCCTTCTCCTCGTGGAACCGGTAAGACTGTTCCAGCGACTACGGGTGAAGGAAAATCGCCAAAAAACTGTGGGGGAGGAACCCGGGACGGCTCGCACTCCGAGACCGAGAGTATGGGACGGTGGTCTCAGTAGGGGGCCTGTTAGGTGTTTCCGTTGCCGTGAGAAGGGCCATGTTTCTGCGAACTGTCCTGTTACCACTGAACCCATGCAGTGCGATGTTATAGACTCTAAGAAACGCATGTCTTTGGTTACACGGCTGGTGAATGTGAATGCGGGTCAAAATGATATAGCAAAACACCTGTGTGAATTATCTGTTGATGGGAAAAGTGTTGTGGCGTTACTAGACTCTGGAAGTGTGGTGACTCTGGTGAAAGCTAGTCTGGTGGCACTTCCATCTGGTTCGTCTGACAAATTCTCTGTAACGTGTGTGCATGGTGACACCTGCTCGTACCTAACAGCGGTCATACCAATTTCCACTCCCTATGGGTCTGTGCAACACAAAGTGGGACTCGTTCCCGCATTGTTACATGATATAATCCTGGGTAGGGATTTCCCCCATTTCTGGCAGTTATGGAAGAATCAGTTGCTCCTTCACGGTAGCTGTGAACCTTCCCCCATGCCATCTGGAGGTCCCGAGTTCCTAGACGAGACCCCACAGGAAGATGTTGCTGGGGAGGTTATTGAACCCAATCCTCAGTACCCCTTCTCCGTTATGGCGGGGGAAACGGAGGAAACTGAAGAAACTGAGGAAACTGAGGAAACTCAGCGAAGGGCGGAGGCAGACGGCCATCCAGCACCCTGCCTGCCAGATTTGGGAGTTCAGTTGGATGACTTCCACAGCGAACAAATGAAAGATCCTACCCTGATTCAGGCTAGGAAAAATGTAAAAGTGATAGATAGCGTACCCGTGGAACCTGACACTAGGCTAGCGTACCCGTACATGGTTCTTGAAAATGATTTACTCTACTGTCATGATTCCCCAATGGCATGGGAACATCAGAAACACAAAATAACAGACTAGCCCTCGGGTGATGGAAACTCAAGCTGACCGTGACCTAAATCTACCACTCAACTAACAGTAGCCAGGAAGCATTCCTACGGCTGCCTAGATGCCATGCGCCAGCCGGAGAACTAACTACGCCTGGAAGAGGAAGGAACAGACCTGGCTTACCTCTAGTGAAATTCCCCAAAGATGATAGTAGCCCCCACATATATTAACGGTGAGTTCAGAGGAAAAGACATACACAGTATGAAGGTAGATTTAGCAAAGCGAGGTCCACTTACTAGATAGAGGAAGGATACAAAAGAGGACTTCACGGTCAGCTGAAAAACCCTTTCAAAAACCCATCCTGAAATTACTTTAAGACTCCTGTGTCAACTCATGACACAGGAGTGGCAATTTCAGTCCACTAGAGCTTCCAGTAACAGGAAATGACAAACTGTAAACTGGACAAAAAATACAAAACAAAAAGGACAAGAGTCCACTTAGCTGATCAGCAGACTGGTAGCAGGAACATGCAACTGAAAGACTCAGGTTACAATGATGACCGGCAAGGAAGTGACTGGAGAGCAAGGCTAAATAGGGAACTCCCAAAACTGATGGAAGCAGGTGAGCTGAGGCAGAAAAGAACACACAAGTCTCCAGTACCACCAGCCACCACTAGGGGAGCCCAAAAAGCGGATCACAACACTCTACCAGGTAGAAAAAAAAGGGGAAGACACTGTGCAACAGTTAGTGGTACCCAAACCTTATCGGCGGAAGGTACTGGACCTGGCCCACGGACATATAATGGGGGGACATCTGGGGGTACAAAAAACCACAGAAAGGATATTGCATTGTTTTGTGTGGAATACACAATGATGTGCGTAACTATTGTGAGTCCTGTCCAGAGTGCCAAATCTCGGCACCTAAACCTCGGTTCTGTAGCCCTTTGGTACCCCTCCCTATCATTGGAGTCCCTTTTGAGAGAATTGGGATGGATCTGGTTGGGCCCCTTCCCCGGTCCGCACGTGGGCACCAACATATCCTCGTCATCATGGACTATGCCACTTGTTACCCAGAAGGCATCCCTTTGCGTAACACTGCTACCAAAACGATCGCCAAAGAGTTGGTACAAGTGTTTAGTCGGGTGGGAATTCCAAAACAGATACTCACCGACCAGGGGACTCCCTTTATGTCAAGGGTGATGAAGGAGCTCTGCAGACTCTTGCAAATAGACCAGTTGCGTACATCTGTCTATCACCCTCAAACAGATGGCCTGGTTGAGCGGTTCAATAAAACCTTAAAACAGCTGCTCCGGAAGGCAATAGACAAAGAACTGCTGTAATGTTAGCTGGGAGGGAGAAGCCCCCCCAGTTGTTAGATAGCAACGTATTTGTTTAGTTAGCGCTGGACAGGCTAGGATTTATTTTTATGTTTTGTTTTCTGTATTTGCTTTCGCTTTAATAAACCTGACCTGAGGTCAGTCAACTTGGAGACTTGCTGTCGCCTCAGAGTTCAATGCACAAACCACGTGACCTTTGACCCCAGCAAAAGCGATCCCGGAGTGTTTTGTTACAATATATATATATATATATATATATATATATATATATATATATATATATGTCATTGAGACATATATATATGTATATATATATATTCTGTATTTATATTTAATTCAGTGCGATATATGTGAAAAGCCGGTAATTCAATTGCCGGCTTTTCATTTCTCCTTCACAAACCCGACAGGATATGAGACATGGTTCACATACAGTAAACCATCTCATATCCTTTTTTTTTGGCATATTCCACACTACTAATGTTAGTAGTGTGTATGTGCAAAATTTGGGCACTGTAGCTTGTAAAATAAAGGGTTAAATTGCGGAAAAAATTGGCGTGGGCTCCCGCGCAATTTTCTCCGCCAGAGCGGTAAAGCCAGTGACTGAGGGCAGATATTAATAGCCTAGGGAGGGTCCATGGTTATTGGTCCCCCCGGCTACAAACATCTGCCCCCAGCCACCCCAGAAAAGACACATCTGGAAGATGCGCCTATTCTGGCTCTTGGCCACTCTCTTCCCACCTCCGTGTAGCGGTGGGATATGGGGTAATGAAGGGTTAATGTCACCTTGCTATAGTAAGGTGACATTAAGCCAGATTAATAATGGAGAGGCGTCAATTATGACACCTATCCATTATTAATCCAATAGTACGAAATGGTTAATAAAACACACACATTATTACAAAGTATTTTAATGAAATAAAGACACAGGGTGTTGTAATATTTTATTAGACTCTTAATCCACCTGAAGACCATCATCCTGAAACAAAGTAAAAAAAACAAACAACAATATGTCCCACGATGTAAATCCATCTGAAGGGGTTAAATCATTTTACATCCAGGAGCTGTGCTAATGCACTCGCTCCTGCCTGTAAAACCCCGGGTACTGAATGGAAAGCAGGGTGATCTGTAGTTACCTTGAGTTGCGGTGAGGCGCCCTCTGCTGGATGTCCTCATATGAACTCGAGCGTGGGAACTTTTCCAAGGCTGCAGTTCATGAGGACATCCAGCAGAGGGCGCCTCACCGCGACTCAAGGTAACTACAGATCACCCAGCTTTCCATTCAGTACCCAGGGTTTTACAGGCAGGAGCGAGTGCATTAGCACAGCTCCTGGCTGTAAAATGATTTAACCACTTCAGATGGATTTACATCGTGGGACATAACGACGAAAGGTATGGAATATTGTTGTTTGTTTTTTTTATTTTGTTTCAGGACGATGGTCTTCAGGTGGATTAAGAGTCTAATAAAATATTACAACAACATGTGTCTTTATTTCATTAAAATACTTTGCAATAATGTGTGTGTGTTTTATTAACCATTTTGTACTATTGGATTAATAATGGAAAGGTGTCATAATTGACGCCTCTCCATTATTAACCTGGCTTAATGTCACCTTACAATACCAAGGTGACATTAACCCTTCATTACCCCATATCCCACCACTACATGGGAGTGGGAAGAGAGTGGCCAAGTGCCAGAATAGGCGCATCTTCCAGATGTGCCTTTTCTGGGGTGGCTGGGGGCAGATGTTTGTAGCCGGGGGGGCCAATAACCATGGACCCTCTCTAGGCTATTAATATCAGCCCTCAGTCACTGGCTTTGCCGCTCTGGTGGAGAAAATTGCGCGGGAGCCCACGCCAATTTTTTTCCGCGATTTAACCCTTTATTTTACAAGCTACAGCACCCAAATTTTGCACATACACACTACTAACATTAGTAGTGTGGATATGCAAAAAAAAAATAAGGATATGAGATGGTTTACTGTATGTAAACCATGTCTCATATCCTGTCGGGTTTGTGAAGGAGAAATGAAAAGCCGGCAATTGAATTACCGGCTTTTCACTAACACCGCTGCGTATTTCTCGCAAGTCACACTGCTGGTCCGTGTGGAATCCGTATTTTTCTCACCCCCATAGACTTTCATTGGCGATTTTTTTTGCGCAATACGGTGACAAACACAGCATGCTTTTTCAAGACCGTATAATACGGATCAGTAAAATACGGCTGATAGGAGCTGGGACATAGAGAATCATTGGGCCGTGTATTATGCGTATTTTACGGGTGTATTTTCTGCGCTCATACGTCCGTAAAACTCGCCAGTGTGACGCCGGCCTTATTCTTTACATTTTTTCAATCGCTGGAAAAAAAAGTTTTTTGATGGCACATTCCCTTTAAGCCATTTGTGTTTTATAGTAGTATTGGAAATAAATAATTGGCATCAGCCATCTTTGTGCCATTTCTAGGCCAAATAAATAATTTATCCGGACCGCTATATGTTTTCAAGTAGTCTGGGAAATAAATAATTCGCATCAGCAATCTCATTGCCATTTATAGGTCAAATAAATAATTTTTCAGGACCACTGTGGTTTTTTTAGCAGTGTTGCAAATAAATAATTGACATCAATCATCTCATTGCCATTTCTAGGCCAAATAAATAATTTTCCTAAACTGTTGTGTATTTTATAGTAGTCTGGAAACTAAATAATTGGCATAAGCCATCTCGTTGCCATTTATAGGCCAAATAAATATTTTTTCTAGTAGTCTGAGAAATAAACAATAGGCATTAGCTCATTGCCATAGCCAAATAAATACTTTTTCGGGACTGCTGTGTATTTTCTAGTAGTGTTGCATATAAATAACTGACAACAGATATCTTGTTGCCATTTATAGGCCAAATAAATAATTTTTCTTTACCGCTGTCTTTTCAAGTAGTGTGGAAAATTAATAATTTGCATCAGCCATTTCTTTGCCATGTAGAGGCCATGGAAATATTTTTTTTTATTTTAACTGGTGTGTGTTTTCCAGTACTCTGGAAATAAATAAATGGCATCAGACAGCTTGTTGCCATTTATAGGCCAAATAAATATTTTTTCAGGACTGCTGTGTGTTTTACTGCAATGTTGCAAATAAATATATCTACTCTTCCACCATCTCAGTAGTCAGCATGGTGGCTCAGTGGTTAGCACTGCAGAGCTGGAGTCCTGGGTTCAAATCCCACCAAGGACAACATCTGCAAGGAGTTTGTATGTTCTCCCCGTTTTTGCGTGGGTTTCTTCCGGGTTCTCCGGTTTCCTCCCACATTCCAAAGACATACTGATAGGGAATCTAGATTGTGAGCCCCATCGGGGACAGCAATGATAATGTGTGCAAAATGTAAAGAGCTGCGGAATAAGATAGCGCTATATAAAAATAAAGATTATTATTTATTATCTCTTTACGAGTAATGTTTAGAAAAACCTTTTCCAAAAATGAGGTGCTGCAGTAGCTGCTAATGGTTTTGGCAGTGTAGCTGATGCAGGGAGAGGACATGGTCATTCTAAACCTGTAATGTGCCCGAATACAACACCTTCCTTTGGAGCATGCAGCTTCCAGGCCTCTTGCACCCATACATCCATGTCCACCTCTTCCTCCACTTGGACATTTGCCTCCTGGTTATAAATTGCTAGTTTTAGCTTTGTAAATTCTAGGTTGTTTTAAGCCAATTTGTTCAAACAAAGTAAAATAAACAGTGTTGGCTTACTCCCCCCATGACTCTGTTCATTTTACTCGGTTATATATCACCATTAATTTCACAGTGCTTTACAGACTTTATCGGCACAGTTCCCATTGAAGATCACAATCTTAAATTTGTTATCAACTTCTGTGGGTGAAATGTGAAAACATGCTTTGTGGGTGAAATTTTTAACTGGAATGCCAGTAGCAAGCCTCATGGCTGACTACCACCTCAATCTAAGACTATACTACCAGCGTTTCAATAGCAACATATGTAGTGTACGCTATTGGAGTTGACATTTTCGATTTGTGGGGGAATTGGGCTCCATGTTCTGTGGGTGAAATTTACAAGCTGCGTCTGTAGGGGTACTGTGTTCCATGCTCTGTAGGTGAAATTTTTAACCGGACTGGTGACAGCAAGCCTCAGTCCATTTAAGGGCACTGTTTATATTTTAAAGTTATTCATTTACTTCCTATTTTACCATGATTGCTATGTTGCCATAACCCCTGTAAGGCATTTCCTTTTCCACATTTGTTTGCAGGGAAATTGTCCTGCTCTTATGCCCATTTTAACTCCTTTTGCAGTCCCCTCACTATTACTCTGACCATTTTACAGCCATTCTACATCACTGAAGTTTGGGTCCCCATTGACTTATATAGGGATCGGTGTCTGGGGTCAAGTTGGGGTCCCAAACAAGACTTTTTAAAAAGAAGAGTAAAACCCAAACAGCCTGATTATCCATGGGGTTTGCTCATCACTAGTTATTATGTATTAGGTATTAGAAAGTTGTGCTTCATCTGAAATACTCATTTGGGTCTTGTCTACCATTTGTGGTTATTCACTGTTTTTGAAGAGCAAGAGCCATGGCTTCTCACTTCCCATGGAGCTGCTTTTTTGCTTCTTATCTCCATCTGAGGCTGCTGCAAATCTGTAGTAAACTGGAAAAATTCTTGGAAAAATACCTATCTTCCTGTTTTAGTGACCTCAAAGTCTCATCTCCTTAAAATACCTACAGTAACTGTCATGGTCACAGACAAAAATTATAATATAAACATAATAAAAATTAAATTAAAATTATAACTAGATGGGTATTTCCTGAAGGAACTACAGATAGTGCTTTGGAATGGTGCCCGGGCTGCCCCTGCAAGACTTTCACACTTGGGTGCCTCTCAGGCGCTGGTTTGGTAGTTGTAGCCACTCAAGGTAGAGGCTTGGTGGGCCGGGTCACTCTGGGTCCGATTTGGTGGGCCGGGTCACTCTGGGTCCGATTTGGTGGGCCGGGTCACTCTGGGTCCGATTTGGTGGGCCGGGTCACTCTGGGTCCGATTTGGTGGGCCGGGTCACTCTGGGTCCCATTTGGTGGGCCGGGTCACTCTGGGTCCCATTTGGTGGGCCGGGTCACTCTGGGTCCCATTTGGTGGCCCGGGTCACTCTGGGTCCCATTTGGTGGCCCGGGTCACTCTGGGTCCGATTTGGTGGCCCGGGTCACTCTGGGCCCGACTTGGTGGCCCGGGTCACTCTGGGCCCGATTTGGTCAACCCGGGTCACTCTGGGCCCGATTTGGTGGCCCGGGTCACTCTGGGCCCGATTTGGTGGCCCGGGTCACTCTGGGGCCGATTTGGTGGCCCGGGTCACTCTGAGTCCGATTTGGTGGCCCGGGTCACTCTGGGTCCGATTTGGTGGCCCGGGTCACTCTGGGTCCGATTTGGTGGCCCGGGTCACTCTGGGTCCGATTTGGTGGCCCGGGTCACTCTGGGTCCGATTTGGTGGCCCGGGTCACTCTGGGTCCGATTTGGTGGCCCGGGTCACTCTGGGTCCGATTTGGTGGCCCGGGTCACTCTGGGTCCGATTTGGTGGCCCGGGTCACTCTGGGTCCGATTTGGTGGCCCGGGTCACTCTGGGTCCGATTTGGTGGCCCGGGTCACTCTGGGTCCGATTTGGTGGCCCGGGTCACTCTGGGTCCGATTTGGTGGCCCGGGTCACTCTGGGTCCGATTTGGTGGCCCGGGTCACTCTGGGTCCGATTTGGTGGCCCGGGTCACTCTGGGTCCGATTTGGTGGCCCGGGTCACTCTGGGTCCGATTTGGTGGCCCGGGTCACCCTGGGTCCGATTTGGTGGCCCGGGTCACTCTGGGTCCGATTTGGTGGCCCGGGTCACTCTGGGTCCGATTTGGTGGCCCGGGTCACCCTGGGTCCGATTTGGTGGCCCGGGTCACTCTGGGTCCGATTTGGTGGCCCGGGTCACTCTGGGTCCGATTTGGTGGCCCGGGTCACTCTGTGTCCGATTTGGTGGCCCGGGTCACTCTGGGTCCGATTTGATGGCCCGGGTCACTCTGGGTCCGATTTGGTGGCCCGGGTCACTCTGGGTCCGATTTGGTGGCCCGGGTCACTCTGGGTCCGATTTGGTGGCCCGGGTCACTCTGGGTCCGATTTGACGGGCGGCGCCACTCTGGGTCCGATTTGATGGGCGGCGCCACTCTGGGTCCGACTTGGCGGGCGGCGCCACTCTGGGTCCGACTTGGCGCGCGGCGCCACTCTGGGTCCGATTTGGCGGGCCGGGTCACTCTGGGTCCGATTTGGTGGGCCGGGTCACTCTGGGTCCGATTTGGTGGGCCGGGTCACTCTGGGTCCGATTTGGTGGGCCGGGTCACTCTGGGTCCCATTTGGTGGGCCGGGTCACTCTGGGTCCCATTTGGTGGGCCGGGTCACTCTGGGTCCCATTTGGTGGCCCGGGTCACTCTGGGTCCCATTTGGTGGCCCGGGTCACTCTGGGTCCCATTTGGTGGCCCGGGTCACTCTTGGTCCGATTTGGTGGCTCGGGTCACTCTGGGCCCGATTTGGTGGCCCGGGTCACTCTGGGCCCGATTTGGTGGCCCGGGTCACTCTGGGTCCGATTTGGTGGCCCGGGTCACTCTGGGTCCCATTTGGTGGCCCGGGTCACTCTGGGTCCGATTTGGTGGCCCGGGTCACTCTGGGTCCGATTTGGTGGCCCGGGTCACTCTGTGTCCGATTTGGTGGCCCGGGTCACTCTGGGTCCGATTTGATGGCCCGGGTCACTCTGGGTCCGATTTGGTGGCCCGGGTCACTCTGGGTCCGATTTGGTGGCCCGGGTCACTCTGGGTCCGATTTGGTGGCCCGGGTCACTCTGGGTCCGATTTGACGGGCGGCGCCACTCTGGGTCCGATTTGACGGGCGGCGCCACTCTGGGTCCGACTTGGCGGGCGGCGCCACTCTGGGTCCGACTTGGCGTGCGGCGGCACTCTGGGTCCGACTTGGCGGGCGGCGCCACTCTGGGTCCGACTTGGCGGGCGGCGCCACTCTGGGTCTGACTTGGTGGGCGGCGCCACTCTGGGTCCGATTTGGTGGGCCGGGTCACTCTGGGTCCGATTTGGCGGGCCGGGTCACTCTGGGTCCGATTTGGCGGGCCGGGTCACTCTGGGTCCGATTTGGCGGGCCGGGTCACTCTGGGTCCGATTTGGCGGGCCGGGTCACTCTGGGTCCGATTTGGCGGGCCGGGTCACTCTGGATCCGATTTGGCGGGCCGGGTCACTCTGGGTCCGATTTGGCGGGCCGGGTCACTCTGGGTCCGATTTGGCGGGCCGGGTCACTCTGGGTCCGATTTGGCGGGCGGCGCCACTCTGGGTCCGATTTGGCGGGCGGCGCCACTCTGGGTCCGATTTGGCGGGCGGCGCCACTCTGGGTCCGATTTGGCGGGCGGCGCCACTCTGGGTCCGATTTGGCGGCCCGGGTCACTCTGGGTCCGATTTGGTGGGCGGCGCCACTCTGGGTCCGATTTGGCGGGCGGCGCCACTCTGGGTCCGATTTGGCGGGCGGCGCCACTCTGGGTCCGATTTGGTGGGCGGCGCCACTCTGGGTCCGATTTGGCGGGCGGCGCCACTCTGGGTCCGATTTGGCGGCCCGGGTCACTCTGGGTCCGATTTGGCCTCCCGGGTCACTCTGGGTCCGATTTGGCGGCCCGGGTCACTCTGGGTCCGATTTGGCGGGCGGCGCCACTCTGGGTCCGATTTTGCGGGCGGCGCCACTCTGGGTCCGATTTGGCGGGCGGCGCAACTCTGTGTCCGATTTGGCGGGCGGCGCCACTCTGGGTCCGATTTGGCGGGCGGCGCCACTCTGGGTCCGATTTGGCGGGCGGCGCCACTCTGGGTCCGATTTGGCGGGCGGCGCCACTCTGGGTCCGATTTGGCGGGCGGCGCCACTCTGGGTCCGATTTGGCGGGCGGCGCAACTCTGTGTCCGATTTGGCGGGCGGCGCCACTCTGGGTCCGATTTGGCGGGCGGCGCCACTCTGGGTCCGATTTGGCGGGCGGCGCCACTCTGGGTCCGATTTGGCGGGCGGCGCCACTCTGGGTCCGATTTGGCGGGCGGCGCCACTCTGGGTCCGACTTGACGGGCGGCGCCACTCTGGGTCCGATTTGGCGGGCGGGGGCACTCTGGGTCCGATTTGGCAAGCGGGGGCACTCTCGTCCGATTTGGTGGGCTGGGTCCGATTTGGTGAGCGGGGCAATAATGATAAGACTACAGATAGTGCTTTGTAATTGTGCTGTACTGTCACTTTAAGAGCTGATATTATCTGACAAAACTTGTGACCTGGTGGGCTGGTAGAGTTTATAGGCGTTGGCATAGTAACTGGGTCTCACTGCGCATATCAATGAGGTAATCAGCCAGGTGGCAGTTATTTTTAGAAATTGCCTCAGAAATCAGGCCCATTATAAACGTATTGGAAAATTTCCCTATTGAAATGCATTGAGACACTTTTTTCAAATGCAAATTGCGCCAAAACTACAAATCCGATCGACACGAAAAATACTTAGCACACCTCTCAGGAACGCTGGCTTCGAAATGACACCTCACTGGAGTCTGTGAGTTTAGCGGTTCGGGTCGCATTACGTGCGGACTGAATAATAATAATAAGAACTAGATGGGTATTTCCTGGAGGAACTACAGATAGTGCTTTGGAATGGTGCCCGGGCTGCCCCTGCAAGACTTTGACACTTGGGTGCCCCTCAGGCGGTCCGATTTGGTGGGTTGGGTCAATCTGGGTCTGATTTTGTGGGCGGGGTAAATCTAGGTCCGATTCGGTGGGCGGGGTCACTTTTGGTCCGATTCTGTGGGCGCGGCTACTCTGGGTCCGATTCGGTGGGCGGAGCCACTCTGGGTCCGATTTGGTGGGCGGGGCACCTTAGGGACCAATTTGGTGGGTGGGGTCACTCGGTCCGATTTGGTGGGCTGGGCACCTCAGGGTCTGATTTGGTGGGCTGGGCACCTCAGGGTCCGATTTGGTGGGTGGGGTCACTCTGGGTCCGATTTGGTGGGCGGGGTCACTCTGGGCCCGATTTGGTGGAAGGGGTCACTCTGGGTCCGATTTGGTGGAAGGGGTCACTCTGGGTCTGATTTGGTGGAAGGGGTCACTCTGGGTCCGATTTGGTGGGCGGAGCCACTCTGGGTCCGATTTGGTGGGCGGGGTCACTCTGGGTCTGATTTAGGGGCGGGGTCACTCTGGGTCCGATTTGGTGGGCCGGGCCCCTCGGGGTCCGATTTGGTGGGCCGGGCCTCTCGGGTTCCGAATTGGTGAGCGGGGTAATCTACTATCTAATTGTCTAAGGGCACTTCCGTCTTTCTGTCTCACAACACCGCTACGTCATCATCTCGTGAGACCGCAATGCACTCTTGGGACCGGAGCGCGCAACAAGCATCGGGTACCGGCCACTCCAGGTGCAACAAGCATCGTGTACCGGCCGCTCTAGGAGGTGCAACAACCATCAGATACCGGCCGCTCCAGGAGGTGAGTATGTAACTTTTTTATTTTAATTCTTTTTTTTTTTTAACAGGGATATGCAGTATACTATGTGACTGGACAATATACTACGTGACTGGGCAGTATAACTACGTGGCTCTGCGCTGTATACTGCGTGGCTCTGTGCTGTATACTGCGTGGCTCTGCGCTGTATACTACGCGGCTCTGCGCTGTATACTACGCGGCTCTGCGCTGTATACTGCGTGGCTCTGCGCTGTGTACTGCGCGGCTCTGCGCTGTGTACTGAACGGCTCTGCGCTGTGTACTGCGCGGCTCTGCACTGTGTACTGCGCGTTCTGCGCTGTATACTGCGCGGCTCTGCGCTGTATACTGCGCGGCTCTGCGCTGTATACTGCGCAGCTCTGCGCTTTGTACTGCGCGGCTCTGCGCTATATACTGCATGGCTCTTCGCTGTATACTACGCGGCTCTGCGCTGTGTACTGCGCGGCTCTGCGCTGTGTACTGCGCGTGTCCGTGCTGTGTACTGCGCGGCTCTGCGCTGTGTACTGCGCGGCTCTGCGCTGTGTACTGCGCGGCTCTGCACTGTGTACTGCACGGCTCTGCGCTGTATACTGCGGGGCTCTGCACTGTATACTGCGGGGCTCTGCGCTGTATACTACGCGGCTCAGCGCTGTATACTGCGCGGCTCTGCACTGCATACTGCGTGGCTCTACGCTGCGTACTGCGCGGCTCTGCGCTGTATACTGGGTGGCTCTGCGCTGTGTACTGCGCGGCTCTGTGCTGTGTACTGTGCGGCTCTGCGCTGTGTACTGCGCGGCTCTGCGCTGTGTACTGCGCGGCTCTGCGCTGTGTACTGCGCGGCTCTGCGCTTTATACTGTGCGGCTCTGCGCTCTGTACTGCGCGGCTCTGCGCTGTGTACTGCGCGGCTCTGCGCTGTATACTGCGCGGCTCTGCGCTGTGTACTGCGCGGCTCTGCGCCGTGTACTGCGCGGCTCTGCGCTGTGTACTGCGCGGCTCTGCGCTGTGTACTGCTCGGCTCTGCGCTGTGTACTGCGCGGCTCTCCAATGTGTACTGCGCGGCTCTGCGCTGTGTACTGCGCGGCTCTGCGCTGTGTACTGCGCGGCTCTGCGCTTCATACTGCGCGGCTTTGCGCTGTGTACTGCGCGGCTCTGCGCTGTGTACTGCGCGGCTCTGCGCTGTGTACTGCACGGCTCTGCGCTTTATACTGCGCGGCTCTGCGCTGTGTACTGCACGGCTCTGCGCTGTGTACTGCGCGGCTCTGCGCGGTATACTGCGCGGCTCTGCGCTTTATACTGTGCGGCTCTGCGCTCTGTACTGCACGGCTCTGCGCTGTCTACTGCGCGGCTCTGCACTGTGTACTGCTCGGCTCTGCGCTGTGTACTGCGCGGCTCTCCGCTTTATACTGCGCGGCTCTGCGCTGTGCACTGCGCGGCTCTGCGCTGTGTACTGCGCGGCTCTGCGCTGTGTACTGCGCGGCTCTGCGCTGTGTACTGTGCGGCTCTGCGCTTTATACTGCGCGGCTTTGCGCTGTGTACTGCAGGGCTCTGCGCTGTGTACTGCGCGGCTCTGCGCTGTGTACTGCGCGGCTCTGCGCTGTGTACTGCACGGCTCTGCGCTGTGTACTGCACGGCTCTGCGCTGTGTACTGCACGGCTCTGCGCTGTGTACTGCGCGGCTCTGCGCTTTATACTGCGCGGCTCTGCGCTGTGTACTGCGCGGCTCTGCGCTGTGTACTGCGCGGCTCTGCGCTGTGTACTGCACGGCTCTGCGCTTTATACTGCGCGGCTCTGCGCTGTGTACTGCGCGGCTCTGCGCTGTGTACTGCGCGGCTCTGCGCTGTGTACTGCGCGGCTCTGCGCTGTGTACTGCGCGGCTCTGCGCTGTGTACTGCGCGGCTCTGCGCTGTGTACTGCGCGGCTCTGCGCTTTATACTGCGCGGCTCTGCGCTGTGTACTGCGCGGCTCTGCGCTGTGTACTGCGCGGCTCTGCGCTGTGTACTGCACGGCTCTGCGCTGTGTACTGCGCGGCTCTGCGCTGTGTACTGCGCGGCTCTGCGCTGTGTACTGCGCGGCTCTGCGCTGTGTAGTGCACGGCTCTGCGCTTTATACTGCGCGGCTCTGCGCTGTGTACTGCACGGCTCTGCGCTGTGTACTGCGCGGCTCTGCGCTGTGTACTGCACGGCTCTGCGCTTTATACTGCGCGGCTCTGCGCTGTGTACTGCGCGGCTCTGCGCTGTGTACTGCGCGGCTCTGCGCTTTATACTGCGCGGCTCTGCGCTGTGTACTGCGCGGCTCTGCGCTGTGTACTGCGCGGCTCTGCACTGTATACTGCGTGGCTGTGCAATATACTACGTGGACATGCATATTCTAGAATACCCGATGAGTTAGAATCGGGCCACCATCTAATAATTATAAGACTACAGATAGTGGTTTGGAATTGTGCTGTACTGTCACTTTAAGAGCTGATATTATCTGACAAAACTTGTGACCTGGTGAGCTGATGTAGATTTCATAGGCGTTGGCATAGTAACTGTGTCTGACTGCGCATATCAATGAGGTAATCAGCCAGGTGGCAGTTATTTTTAGAAATTGCCTCAGAAACCAGCCCATTATAAACGTATAGGAAAATTTCTCCATTGAAACGCATTGAAAGACTTTTTTCAAACACAAATTGCGCAAAAACTACAAATCCGATCGGCACGAAAAATACTTAGCACACCTCTTGGGGACGCTGGCTTCGAAATGACACCTCACTGGAGTCTGTGAGTTTAGCGGTTCGGGCCGCATTATGTGCGGACTGAATAATAAGAATAAGAAGAAGTTATCCACGGTGGAATAACAGTATAGTGCTTTGTTCCAAAGCACTATAATAAGAAGTTTACCACGGTGGAATAACAGTATAGTGCTTTGTTCCAAAGCACTATAATAATAAAAGTTGTAGCCAGCTCACCCAGTCTGTCATCCTTTGGAGATCTGCTCACTCACAGGAAGCCGCATGTACAGTTATATGAAAAAGTTTGGGCACCTCTATTAATCTTAAGCTTAATGTTTTATAAAAATTGTTTTTTTTGCAACAGCTATTTCAGTTTCATATATCTAATAACTGTTGGACACAGTAATGTTTTTGCCTTGAAATGAGGTTTATTGTACTAACAGAAAATGTGCAATCTGCATTCAAACAAAATTTGACAGGTGCATAAGTATGGGCACCTGTTGTGAAATTGGATTTTGGGCTCCCCCGGTGGCCACTGGTGGAATTGAACTTGTGTGCATCATCCCCTCTGTTCACCTGTTCCCATCAGGATGTGGGAGTCGCTATTTAACCTTGCTCCTCTGTCACTTCCATGCCGGTCAACATTGTAATCAGAAGCCTTTCTGTGCATGTTCCTGCTGCTAGACAACTTCCAGCTAAGTCGGACTTTTGTCCTTGTTTGTTTTTTGCATTTTGTTCCAGTTCGCAGCTGCAGTTTCGTTTCTGTGTCTGGAAAGCTCTTGTGATCTGAAATTGCCACTCTGATGTTATGAGTTAATACTAGAGTCTTAAAGTAATTTCAGGATGGTGTTTTGATAGGGTTTTCAGCTGACCATGAAAGTGCCCTTTCTGTCTTCCTGCTATCTAGTAAGCGGACCTCGATTTTGCTAAACCTATTTTCATACTACGTTTGTCATTTTCATCTAAAATCACCGCCAATATATGTGGGGGCCTCTGTCTGCCTTTTGGGGAAATTTCTCTAGAGGTGAGCCAGGACTGTATTTTCCTCTGCCAGGATTAGTTAGTCCTCCGGCTGGCGCTGAGCGTCTAGGGATAAAACGCAGGCACGCTACCCGGCTACTGTTAGTTGTGCGGCAGGTTTAGTTCATGGTCAGTTTAAGTTTCCATCCTTCCAAGAGCTGGTTCTTATGTATGCTGGGCTATGTTCTCTTGCCATTGAGAACCATAACAGGCACCTCACCAGAAAAGTGACATTAATATTTAGTAGATCCTCCTTTTGCAAAAATAACAGCCTCTAGTCGCTTCCTGTAGCTTTTAATGAGTTCCTGGATCCTGGATGAAGGTATTTTTGACCATTCCTCTTTACAAAACAATTCCAGTTAAGTTAAGTTTGATGGTCGCCGAGCATGGACAGTCCTCTTCAAATGATCCCACAGATGTTCAATGATACTCAGGTCTGGGGACTGGGATGGCCATTCCAGAACAGTGTAATTGTTCCTCTGCATGAATGCCTGAGTAGATTTGGAGTGGTGTTTTGGATCATTGTCTTGCTGAAAGATCCATCCCCTGCTTAACTTCAACTTTGTCACTGATTCATGAACATTATTGTCAAGAATCTGCTGATACTGAGAGGAATCCATGTGTCCCTCAACTTTAACAAGATTCCCGGTGCAGGCATTGGCCACAAAGCCCCAAAGCATGATGGAACCTCCACCAAATTTTACTGTGGGTAGCAAGTGTTTTTCTTGGAATGCTGTGTTTTTTGCCGCCATGCATAATGCCTTTTTGTATGACCAAACAACTCAATCTTGGTTTCATCAGTCCACAGGACCTTCTTCCAAAAAGAAATTGGCTTCTCCAAGTGTGCTTTTGCATACCTCAGCCGACTCTGTTTGTGGCGTGCTTGCAGAAATGGCTTCTTTCGCATCACTCTCCCATAAAGCTTCTCCTTGTGCAAAGTGTGTTTTATAGTTGACCGATGCACAGTGACACCATCTGCAGCAAGTTGATGCTGCAGCTCTCTGGAGGTGGTCTGAGGATTGTCCTTGACTGATCTCACCATTCTTCTTCTCTGCCTTTCTGATGTTTTTCTTGGCCTGCCACTTCTGGCCTTAACAAGAGCTGTACCTGTGTTCTTCCATTTCCTTACTATGTTCCTCACAGTGGAAATTGACAGGTTAAATCTCTGAGACAGCTTTTTGTATCCTTCCCCTGAACAACTATGTTGAATAATCTTTTTTTTTCAGATTATTTGACAGTTGTTTTGAGGAGCTTATGATGCCACTCTTCAGACATGATTCAAACAGGAGAACTACTTGCAAGTGACCACTTTAAGTAGCTTTTCTCATGATTGCATACACCTGGCTATGAAGTTCAAAGCTCAATGAGGTTACAAAACCAAAAAAAGTGCTTTAGTAAGTCAGTAAATAGTAGGTAGGAGTATTTAAAACAAGAAAATGATAAGGGTGCCCTTACTTATGCACCTGTCAAATTTTGTTTGAATACAGATTGCACATTTTCTGTTAGTACTAGTGTTGAGCGATACCGTCCAATACTTGAAAGTATCGGTATCGGAAAGTATCGGCCGATACCGGCAAAGTATCGGATCCAATCCGATACCGATACCCGATACCAATACAAGTCAATGGGACTCAAGTATCGGGCGGTATTCCTAATGGTTCTCAGGGTCTGAAGGAGAGGAAACTCTCCTTCAGGCCCTGGGATCCATATTAATGTGTAAAAGAGAGAATTAAAATAAAAAATATTGCTATACTCACCTCTCCGACGCAGCCTGCACCTTACCGAGGGAAGCGGCAGCGTTCTTTGTTTAAAATTCGCGCTTTTCTTTCCTTACGTGAAGTCCCGGCTTTGTGATTGGTTGCGTCGCAGTCACATGGGCGACGCAACCAATCACAGCAAGCCGTGACGTAATTTCAGGTCCTTAAGGATTTTAAAATTACGTCCCGGCTTTGTGATTGGTTGCGTCGCAGTCACATGGGCGACGCAACCAATCACAAGCCGTGACGTCACGGGAGGTTGGACACGCGCGCATTTTAAAATGCGCGCTTGTCCAACCTCCCGTGACGTCCCGGCTTGTGATTGGTTGCTTCGCGGTCAACCAATCACAAGCCGGGAGGCTGGACACGCGCGCATTTTAAAATGCGCGCTTGTCCAACCTCCCGTGACGTCCCGGCTTGTGATTGGTTGCTTCGCGGTCAACCAATCACAAGCCGGGAGGCTGGACACGCGCGCATTTTAAAATGCGCGCGTGTCCAGCCTCCCGGCTTGTGATTGGTTGATCGCGAAGCAACCAATCACAAGCCGGGACGTCACGGGAGGTTGGACAAGCGCGCATTTTAAAATGCGCGCGTGTCCAGCCTCCCGTGACGTCACGGCTTGTGATTGGTTGCGTCGCCCATGTGACTGCGACGCAACCAATCACAAAGCCGGGACTTCACGTAAGGAAAGAAAAGCGCAAATTTTAAACAAAGAACGCTGCCGCTTCCCTCGGTAAGGTGCAGGCTGCGTCGGAGAGGTGAGTATAGCAATATTTTTTATTTTAATTCTCTCTTTTACACATTTTTACATTAATGTTGTTTCGATACCGATACCCGATACCACAAAAGTATCGGATCTCGGTATCGGAATTCCGATACAGCAAATATCGGCCGATACCCGATACTTGTGGTATCGGAATGCTCAACACTAGTTAGTACAATAAACCTCATTTCAAGGCAGAAACATTACTGTGTCCAACAGTTATTAGATATATGAAACTGAAATAGCTGTTGCAAAAAAACAATTTTTATAAAACATTAAGCTTAAGATTAATAGGGGTGCCCAAACTTTTTCATATAACTGTAATTGAAATGAGGCACACTCATGATGCAATAGCCGCAGCATACTACAAAATTCCAGCGAATCTTTCCTACTTGGCAATTAAAAACCATTTTATTCCTTCATCTTTAAAATAATCCATGTGGCAGAAGTCCTTAATATACACAAGGGATTAAAAAAAAAAGGCACACTGCTGCTGCTTTATGCATGCAGATTACTCATTTCGACCTTGTTAGGTCTTCTTCTAAGGAGGCCTAAATGCATAGTCTGCACGCATAAAGCAACAGTATGCCTTGTTGGGGGTCGAGTTCCTGCCTCTGCACAGGGGGAATCTCGGGCCATCTCCGCTGCGGTCTCCCATTTTTCTCCTGCTGCAGTGGAGTCTGCTCAGTGGAGACGTCGGTCCCAGCGTCTCACTCAGTCTGACTCTGTGCAAAGGGTTACTGCAGCTTTTCCAGCTTCTGCCATTGAAGCCAGTGCTGGGCAGCGGCGAGCAGACGCTTTTGGGACTAAGTCCCACTTTCCTCCTTCTGAGCATGCCCAGGGTAAGATCTCTCATTGGAGATCTAGGGTCACATGCTTGGATACTGCAGCAAAGGCCATTGGTTCTCCTGGAAGGTCCTGAAGGTGCTCAGGCTTTGTGGTAGCTTCTCATTGGTCCTTCTATAAAAGGCTCGCATGGCCGCACGGCCATGTGCTAGTATCAATTCAAATATGTGCTCTGCGCCAGTATGGTTATGCGTGAATGTGTTCAGGGACCTGGCTGAAATAAGCCCCTAGAATACCGGCTTCTCCGGTGAGGAGATTGTGTGTGTGCATAACCACTGACTATCAGTTCGGCAGCAAGCTTGCGCTCCTGTGAGGCTAACAGGGCGCAGTGCTTTCCTCTCACGGCTGCTCTGTGAGGTAACAGAGCTAGTCTATACCGCCAAACAGTGCCACCATTCACTAGCAGCAGGTTCTCCTGCACGGTGGACCCCGGGCTGCGAACGCACCATTTATAATAAACATCTATTTTTACTCGGTGCGTTCCGCTAGCCCTAACATGCCTTTTTTTTTATCCCCTGTGTATATTAAGGACTTTTGCCATATGGATTATTTTAAAAATGAAATAATAAAATGGTTTTTAATTGCCAAGTAGGAAAGATTCGCTGGAATTTTCAGGTGTAAGCTGTAAAAATTTTAATAGGTGCATGGGGAGATCAGGATATAGAGGCTCCACCCACAAGAAATGGAGCTTCTATTTAGTGCAAACCTTGAATTAATTTCAATGCTAATTTTGCATCAAAAGCAGCATTTTACTACATATACTATCCACTTATTTTTAGCAAAGATGATACTTTCTTTACATTAACGCACAGCACAATATGGCTGCTTAATGCAAGATAAACATTTTAAAATTGAAATGACATCATCTGCAGTGTTGAGACTTCCCAGCTTTGAAGAAGGATTTTGAATATACAAATGCACAGCATAAGATGAAGTAGTTGTTCGCTGTGATCTTGGAAAAGCTGCCAAATTAATATTAAGGCAGATGCTGTACTGGCCTTCAGTATGATTGCTAATTTAGTTTTTGTCTCTTGATGATAGCAACATCTACAGCTCGAAAATTGAAATCACTTATCCCTATCTAGTTTCCAAAATAATAGTTTCAGTGTAACATGTCCAACGATATTAAACGGAAATAAAGGAGTCTTAACCTAATTGCTATTTAGCGATAGAACAATAAGATTGCACATTGTGGTCCCATGAGATCGGAAGACTCTATGGTGCATATGCAACAAAATGTGTAGGCCCAAGTCTATGAATGAAGGTAATGCTTCTATTTAGAACTTAAAGGCAAGTGTTTCTATACTTCCATATTGACATTTATAAAAGTGTACATTACTTAACTAAAGTGTAACAGTATATATCTAGATGGTGGCCCGATTCTAACGCATTGGGTATTCTAGAATATGTATGTCCACGTAGTATATTGCCCAGCCACGTAGTATATTGCCCAGCTACGTAGTATATTGCCCAGTGATGTAGTATACAGCACAGAGCCACGTAGTATATTGCCCAGTGACGTAGTATATTGCCCAGTTACATTTTATATTGCCCAGTGATGTAGTATACAGCACAGAGCCATGTAGTATATTGCCCAGTGACATAGTATATTGCCCAGTGATGTAGTATATTGCCCAGTTCCATTGTATATTGCCCAGTGACGTAGTATACAGCACAGAGCCACGTAGTATATTGCCCAGTGACATAGTATATTGCCCAGTGACATAGTATATTGCCCAGTGACGTAGTATATTGCCCAGTGATGTAGTATATTGCCCAGTGACGTAGTATATTGCCCAGCTATGTAGTATATTGCCCAGCCACGTATAACACAGGTTAAAAAAATAAAAAATAAACATATACTCACCTTCCGCTGGCGCGTTGTAGCTGTGTCGCCTGTGTCGGGTGCAGCCGGCCGCTTCCGGTCCCAGGCTGTGATGACGTCGCGGTCACGTGACCGTGACGTCACGGCAGGTCCTTTTAGCGCAGGCGCACAGGACTTGTGATGACGTCGCGGTCACATGACCGTGACGTCATGGCAGGTCCTTTTGCCAGACCATCCGTGCACCGAAAACGTGCCGGTTGCATCGCGAGGAGCGGGAAAGGCGGCGTAGGTGAGTATATAAATTTTTTTTATTTTTTAATTATTTTTAACATTAGATGTTTTTACTATTGGCGCTGCATAGGCTGCGTCAAAAGTAAAAAACTTGGTCACACAGGGTTAATAGCGGCGGTAACGGAGTGCGTTATCCACGGCATAACGCGGTCCGTTACCGCCGGCATTAACCCTTTGTGAGCGGTGAGCGGAGTGGTGTATGCAGGCGCCGGGCAGTGAGTGCGGGGAGTAAGGAGCAGCCATCTTCTTCCGGACTGTGCGCGTCGCTGATTGGTCGCGGCAGCCATGACAGGCAGCTGGCAAGACAGGCAGCTGGCGAGACCAATCAGCGAACGACTAACTGCGACAGACAGACAGACAGAAGGACAGACAGACGGAAGTGTCCCTTAGACAATTATATAGTAGATAAAGAAGAGGGCAAAAGGGTGGGAAAAGGATGTGAATGTATAAATAATAAATTATCACTTTTGTTATCATTAGTATCATGACAAATAATTAAAATGACAGTTTGTGAATATTAACCTTATACTGTATAATCACAGGGCACGGAGGAGAGTAAATGTATCCTAGACTGGGGTCCCCAATATATTATTACCTGGTTCCCGACCTGCATGGTCTCATACTAGAATTGTCCCAATGAGATTGGTGATGAGGGAAAAGGGCCCAACTGAGTTAAATTATTTCTATAAAATGTGAAAGATCTATAAGTATCTGCCATCAAATATTATTATATCAGTTGATGATGAATTTGATTTAGAATTGTTTCTATTTTGTTTATACTCAACTGATGTAGTAAAGGGACCCCTGGATGAAGCCAGTAAACCAGCGAAATGCATGTTGGGATGTCAGTCCTGACATTAGCATATGAGATACTCGACATTTGCCTTGTCCTGTGATTATTTAACTACTAATAGTCAATAACAGTAATTTTAATAATATAGAACATTCTACTCATATAACATGTAAGAATGTTATAGCAAATTACAGTATGTGCCACATTTTAGTCTCTTGTCTGAACACTGAGTAGCCCACTTATCCTTAAAATAAAAAAAACTCTTCATGGTACTTAATCATAGTTAAGCTTGTTCCATAGCTGTTTTTTCTGCTTAACCCCTTTATCCCCAAGGGTGGTTTGCACGTTAATGACTGGGCCAATTTTTACAATTCTGACCACTGTCCATTTATGAGGTTATAACTCTGGAATGCTTCAACGGAACAGGACAAAAATGTTGAAAATTTCGCAATTTTCCAAATTTGAATTTTTATACAATTAAATAACAGAGATATGTCACACAAAATACTTAATAAGTAACATTTCCCACATGTCTACTTTACATCAGCACAATTTTGGAACCAATTTTTTTTTGTTAGGGAGTTATAAGGGTTAAAAGTTGACCAGCAATTTCTCATTTTTACTACACCATTTTTTTTTTAGGGACCACATCTCAGTTGAAGTCATTTTGAGGGATCTATATGATGGAAAATACCCAAGTGTGACACCATTCTAAAAACTGCACCCCTCAAGGTGCTTAAAACCATATTCAAGAAGTTTATTAACCCTTCAGGTGTTTCACAGGAATATTTGGAATGTTAAAATAAAAATGAACATTTAACTTTTTTACACAAAAAATTAACTTCAGCTCCAATTTGTTTTATTTTAACAAGGGTATCAGGAGAAAATGGACAGCAAAAGTTGTTGTACAATTTGTCCTCAGTACGCTGATGCCCCATATTTGGATGTAAACCACTGTATGTGTGCATGGCAGAGCTCGGAAGCGAAGGAGCGCCATTTGACTTTTCAATGCAAAATTGACTGGAATTCAGATGGGACGCCATGCTGTGTTTGGAGAGCCCCTAATGTGCATAAACATTGAAACCCCCCACAAGTGACACCATTTTGGAAAGTAGACCCCCTAAGAAACTTACCTAGATGTGTGGTGAGCACTTTGACCCATTAAGTGATTCACAGAGGTTTATAATGCAGAGTCGTAAAAATAAAAAATCATAATTTTTCACAAAAATGATCTTTTCACCCCCATTTTTTTATTTTCCCAAGGATAAGAGAAGAAATTGGACTCCAAAAGTTGTTTTACAATTTGTCCTAAGTATGCTGATACCCCATATGTGGGGTAAACCACTGTTTGGGCGCATGGCAGAGCTCGGAAGGGAAGGAGCGCCATTTGACTTTTCAATGCAAAACTGACTGGAATTGAGATGGGACGCCATGTTGCGTTTGGAGAGCCACTGAAGTGCCTAAACATTGAAACCCCCCACAAGTGACACCATTTTGGAAAGTACACCCCCTAAGGAACTCATGTAGATGTGTTGTGAGAGCTTTGAACCCCCAAGTGTTTCACTACAGTTTATAAAGCAGAGCCATGAAAATAAAAATTATTTTTTTTTCCCCACAAAAATTATTTTGAGCCCCATGTTTTGTATTTTCCCAAGGGTAACAGGAGAAATTGGACCCCAAACGCTGTTGACAAATTTGTCCTGAGTACGCTGATACCCCATATGTGGGGGGAACCACCGTTTGGGCACATGGAAGAGCTCGGAAGGGAAGGAGCGCCATTTGGAATGCAGACTTAGATGGAATGGTCTGCAGGCATCACGTTGCATTTGCAAAGCCCCTAATGTACCTAAACCGTAGAAAACCCCAACAAGTTACCCTATATTGGAAACTAGACCACCCTAGGAACTTATCTAGATATGTTGTGAGAATTTTGAACCCCCAAGTGTTTCACTACAGTTTATAACGCAGAGCTGTGAAAATAAAAAATCCTTTTTTTTCCACAAAAAATATTTTTTAGGCCCCAGTTTTGTATTTTTCCAAGGGAAACAGTGTAAATTGAACCCCAAAAAGTTGTTGCTCAATTTATCCTAAGTACGCTGAAACACCATATGTGGGGGGGAACCACCGTTTAGGTGCATGGGAGAGCTCGGAAGGGAAGGAGCACCATTTGGAATGCAGACAGATGGAATGGTCTGCAGGCGTCACTTTGCATTTGCAGAGCCCCTAATGTACCTAAACTGTAGAAAACCCCCATAAGTGACCCCATATTGGAAACTAGACCCCCCAAGGAACTTATCTAGATGTGTTGTGAGAACTTTTAACCCCCAAGTGTTTCACTACAGTTTATAATGCAGAGCCGTGAAAATAAAAAATCTTTTTTTTCCCCACAAAAATAATTTTTTAGCCCCCAGTTTTGTATTTTCCCAAGGGTAGCAGGAGAAATTGGACCCCAATAGCTGTTGTCCAATGTGTCCTGAGTATGCTGATACCCAATATGTTGGGGTAAACCCCTGTTTGTGCGCACAGGAGAGCTCGAAAGGGAAGGAACACTGTTTTTCTTTTTCAACGCAGAATTGGCTGGAATTGAGATCAGACGCAATGTCGCACTTGGAGAGACCCTGATGTGCCTAAACAGTGGAAACCCCCCAATTATAACTGAAATCCGAATCCAAACACACCCCTAACCTTAGTCTCAACTGTAACCCTAACCACACCCTTAACCCTGACACACCCCTAACCCTAATCCCAACCCTATTCCCAAACGTAAATGTAATCCAAACCCTAACTGTTATGGACTGGTAATTTAGGAGCGACATGCGACTAGCTCTGGGCAGGTGGTAACTATACAGACCGCAGTTCCTGATCTTAACACAACACTAGCAGTAGCCGTGGGATGTTCCTGTCACTCCCTGGACACCTCGTCATAGCCGGAGAACTAGCTACCCCTAAAGGTAGAAACAGGAAAGCTATTTTGCCTCAGAGAAAATCCCCAAAGGATAGGACAGCCTCCCCACAAATATTGACTGTGAGAGGAGAAGGAAATGACATACGTAGTATGAAACAACATTTAGCAAAGGAGGCCACTTCTAGCTAGATAGACAGTAAGGAAAGAAACACTGTGCGGTCAGTAATAAAAACTAGAAAAAGTCCACCGCAGAGATATGCAAAAATCTCCACACCTAACTAAAGGTGTGGAGGGCAAAAACTGCAGCCCAGAGCTTCCAGCTTAGCGGAATAGATCCATACTGATAAGCTGGACAAATGAGCAAAACATAGAATGTGCTGAACAATAAAGTCCACAACAAGTGGACTGCAAAAGGACTTATCTTTGCTGAACTGGACAGAGTGTCAGGGAAATCCAAAAGAGCAGTGGCTCCAAGCAGGAACAATTGACAACTGGCATTGATTGAGGAATAAGGCCAGACTAAAATAGCCGAGCCAGAAAGACGATCAGTGGGAGCAGCTGCTGATGCTAAATCCAAGAAGCAGCTATACCACTCAAAACCACAGGAGGGAGCCCAAGAGCAGAATTCACAAAAGTGCTACTTACAACCACCGGAGGGAGCCCAAGAGTGGAATTCACAACACCTAACCCTAACTTTAGCTCCAACCCTAACTTTAGCCCCAACCCTAACTTTAGCCCCAACCCTAACCCTAACTGTAGCCCTAACCCTAGCCCCAACTCTAATCCTAGCCCTAGCCCTAACCCTAACCCTAGACCTAACCCTAATCCTAACCCTAGCCCTAACCCTAACCCTAGCCCTAACCCTAGACCTAACCCTAGACCTAACCCTAGCCCTAATGGGAAAATGGAAATAAATACATTTTTTTTATTTTTCGGAACTAAGGGGGTGATGAAGGGGGGTTTGATTTACTATTTATAGCGCGTTTTCTAGCGGATTTTTGATTGGCAGCCGTCACACACTAAAAGAAGCTTTTTATTGCAAAAAATGTTTTTTGCGTTACCACATTTTGAGTGCTACACTTTTCCCATATTTTGGTCCACAGAGTAATGTGAGGTCTTGTTTTTTGCAGGACGAGTTGCCACTTTTATTGGTAACATTTTAAGGCATGTGACTTTTTTGATCGCTTTTTATTCCGATTTTTGTGACGCAGAATGACCAAAAACCAGCTATTCATGAATTTCTTTTTTGGGGGGCGTTTATACCGTTCCACGTTTGGTAAAATGGATAAAGCAGTTTTATTCTTCGGGTCAGTACGATTACAGCGATACCTCATTTATATCTTTTTTTTATGTTTTGGCGCTTTTATACGATAAAAACTATTTTATAGAAAAAAAATATTTTTGCATCGCTTTATTCTGAGGACTATAACTTTTTTTATTTCTTTGCTGATGATGCTGATGGTGGCTCGTTTTTTGCGGGACAAGATGATGTTTTCAGCGGTACCATGGTTATTTATTTCCGTCTGTTTGATCGCGTGTTACTCCACTTTTTGTTCGGCGGTATGATAATAAAGCTTTGTTTTTTGCCTCGTTTTTTTTTACGGTGTTCACTGAAGGGGTTAACTAGTGGGACAGTTTTATAGGTCAGGTTGCTACGGATGCGGCAATACAAAATATGTGTACTTTTATTATTTTTTTTTATTTAGCTAAAGGAAAATATTTATTGGAACAATATATTTTTTTTTATTATTATTTATTTAGAATTTTTTTTTTTTTTTTCACACATGTAATTTTTTTTTTTACATTTTTACTTTGCCCCGGTGGGGCATCACAGTAAAGTGACAGATTGCCGATCTGACACTTTGCTGTGCACTGTGTCAGATCGGCGATCTGACGTGCACAGAAGGGAGGCTTCCCGGCACCTGCTCTGAGCAGGCTCAGTGAAGCCACCTCCCTGCAGGACCCGGATGCAGCCCCGTGGCCATTTTGTATCCGGGGCTTGCAGGGAGGAGACGATCTGTACAAGGTGAGCACATCGCCTTGTACCGATCATCTCAGGGAAGCACGCAGGGAGCCCCCTCCCTGCGCGATGCTTCCCTGTACCGCTGGAACACTGCGATCATGTTTGATCGCAGTGTGCCGGGGGTTAATGTGCCGGGGGCGATCCGTGACCACTCCTGTCACATAGTGCCGGATGTCAGCTGCGATAGTCAGCTGACACCCGGCCGCGATCGGCCGCGCTCCTCCCGTGAGCGCGGCCGATTGCGCTGGACGTACTATTCCGTCCTTGGGAAGTAGGGCCCACCCCACATGGACGGAATAGTACATCCAATGACAGAAAGGGGTTAAAGGGACTCTGTCACCTGAATTTGGAGGGAACAATTTTCAGTCATATGGGCGGGGTTTTCGGGTGTTTAATTCACCCTTTCCTTACCCGCTGGCTGCATGCTGGCTGCAATATTGGATTGAAGTTCATTCTCTGTCCTCCGTAGTACATGCCTGCACAAGGCAATCTTGTTGAATGTGGTTATGAGCACCTTGAGGGGTGCAGTTTTTAGAATGGTGTCACACTTGTGTATTTTCTATCATATAGACCCCTCAAAGTGACTTCAAATGTGATGTGGTCCCTTAAAAAAAATGTTGTAAAAATGAGAAATTGCTGGTCAACTTTTAACCCTTATAACTCCCTAACAAAAAAAAAATTGGTTCCAAAATTGTGCTGGTGTAAAGTAGACATGTGGGAAATGTTATTAATTATTTTGCGTGACGTATCTCTGTGATTTAAGGGCATAAAAATTCAAAGATTCAAAGTTGGAAAATTGCGAAATTTTCAAAATGTTCGCCAAATTTCCGTTTTTTTTTTTCACAAATAAACGCAGGTAATATCAAAGAAATGTTACCACTATCATGAAGAACAATGTGTCATGAGAAAACATTGTCAGAATCATCTGGATCCGTTGAAGCGTTCCAGAGTTACTGTATAAACTCATAAATGGCCTGTGGTCAGAATTGTAAAAATTGGCCTGGTCATTAACATGCAAACCACCCTTGGGGGTAAAGGGGTTAATGAGAAAAAAATGAACTATTTTGAATTTACCAAATTGCTGCAATGAAACAAAGAGTGAAAAATTTAAAGGGGTATGAATACTTTCCGTACCCACTGCATATGCCGACTGAGAATGGTGATGTATCTACTGATGTCGATATAATTTGATGGAGGTTCCTGTTACTGAAAAAGCACATACTTTAGATGGTTTTGTTACATATTTTTTTAGCTGTCAGATGACACCTGTCTGTCCTTATCCACCCAACGCATATATTGTCAGCTTTTCTAAGAATGCATTTGCTCTGCAAGAGGATATTGGAGAATGCCTCTTCCAAACACATTTAATGGCATCTAAAAAACTGTAAAAAAAAATAATTAGATATTCAAATTGAAAATGTCACATCCTTCTCTTGGATGGTTCCACCAACCATTCCAATGAGCAAGGGGGGCATACAATGCGCAAAAGACACACTGTAGGTGGAGGACCCTGATACAGATTTTACTTTAAAGCCCATGAGTTCTAAAGGTGTTTTGAGGCTCCAGACAAAATCTTGACAAGGAAACAATAACGATTCCTTTGCATTCCAAGGATGGATGATCACAAGGCCGAAGTGTGTGATTTATATACTTGTGGTGAAGTTCTATTGAGAATACATACTTGCGGTTATATGCCTGCCCACTTGTGTTAGTAATACAGGGAAAATGTGACAGTGTGCGCATAGTAGAATGTCACAATTATTCAATCTGCAGTAGTAACATAGTGTGACTGCAGAAATTTGTCTATAACCTGGAAAACCCTTTATGTTATACCTCTGGATAAAATGGATATTTTTACTCCTTTGTCAGTAACATCAATGGTACTTAAAGTTAAGCATAATTGTTAAAAAGCCACTATAAAGTTGAGCTGAGTCCAATATTTGGCCCAGTGAACTGAAATCTCAGCAAAGGATGACAGTATAAATGAAGAAATCTATAATATTGATAAAACTCTCCTTAGGTAATGAGTTTCTCATTTCCACAATTATCTTTGCAATCAGGTAGACGACAGATGAATCATAGAATCCGCCCTATTAATCACTGGCATATACACGTCAGTTACTCGTCTCATCAATATTCATCTTACCATTTGATCAAAGCGACGTCTCCGTGTGTGGGGTGACACACATCCCAGCCATCTGTCAGTATTACAAACTTGTTTCAGAATCTTAGAATGCTGGAGAGAGCACAGTGATTATATAGCAGATTTTGTGTTCTTTAATATGATAGTTGATGAGGTCATATGGCGTGGGCTGGCATCCCAAAGGCAAAGCAGTAAATTGGCACATGCTTTTTTTTTATAAAAAATGGAAGATCATTTTATCTGTTATCTTTTATTGGCAGTGTTTGAAGACAGAGTTTTGTATCACAAAAGTGGAGCACGTGTATGGTGGAGCTGATACCTGTTCTAAGAAATATCATATCGGATACAGACATGAGGCCTCAGCTTTTAATATTTTAACTACGTTTGAATAAAGAATCCATTTTATCCCTGGATGGCTGTGCCAGAATCTTTCCCCAGTTTTCATCATATCAGATATAGCTTACTTTAGTGACTTAATATAAAGGACTCCTGAATGAATAACTGCTGTGGTGAAGCCTGGTCTCTCAGGACCCTCACGGAAAATGTATCTTTGATTTTTTAATTATCAATGATTTTTGAATTGGAGATTCCACCCTGTACCGACAATCAATAAGTAAATCCACACAGTGATATCCATACCAATGTCGAACACGAGCTGCAGAACAGATACAATCCTAGAGGAGCCCCCGCTGATCGCACATTGACGTCATATCCTAAGGATAAGGTAACTAATAAAATTACTGGAATGCTCTTTTTAGTCAAGTGGCAAAGTGAAAACTAGTGTTGAGCGATACCTTTCGATACTTGAAAGTATCGGTATCGGATAGTATAAAAAATATCGGTTATCGCCGATACCGATACCCGATAACCAATACAAGTCAATGGGACACAAGTATCAGAAGCTATCCTGGATGGTTCCCAGGGTCTGAAGGAGAGGAAACTCTCCTTCAGGCCCTGGGATCCATATTCATGTAAAAAATAAAGAATTAAAATAAAAAAATATGGATATACTCACCCCTCCGGAGGCCCCTGGACCTTACCGATGTAACCGGCAGCCTCCGTTCCTAAGAATGAGGAGTTTAGGACCTTCGATGACGTTGCGGCTTGTGATTGGTCACGTGACCGCTCATGTGACCGCTCACGCGACCAATCACAAGCCGCGTCGTCATCGCAGGTCCTAAACTCCTCATTCTTAGGAACGGAGGCTGCCGGTTACATCGGTAAGGTCCAGGGGCCTCCGGAGGGGTGAGTATATCCATATTTTTTATTTTAATTCTTTATTTTTTACATGAATATGGATCCCAGGACCTGAAGGAGAGTCTCCTCTCCTCCAGACCCTGGGAACCATACACTGGGAATTTCCGATTCCGATTTCCGATATCACAAAAATATCGGAACTCGGTATTTTAATTCCGATACCGCAAGTATTACTTGCGGTATCGGAATGCTCAACACTAGTGAAAACCCAAAAAACAAGCAGCATACTCCCCAGTGACTCATCTTCAATATGGGTGCAGGAGGCATAGTATCCGGTCCAGAGACACACTTAACCCCTTAGAGACCCTGCTCTTTTTTGTTTTTGTGTTCCTGTTTTTCGCTCCCCTTCTTCCCAGAGCCATAACTTTTTTATTTTTCATCAATATGGCCATGTGAGGGCTTGTTTATTGCGGGAAAAGTTGTACTTTTGACCAACAACACTGGTTTTACCATATCGTGTACTCAAAAAAGGGGAAAAAAATTCTAAGTGCGGTGAAATTGCAAAAAAAAGTGCAATTCCAAATTTATTTTTTTTATCCACGTTTACCAAATGATAAAACTGACCGGCCATTATGATTCTCCAGGTCATTACGAGTTCATAGACATAAAACATGTCTAGCTTCTTTTTTATTTAAGTGGTGAAAAAAATTCAAAGTTTGTTTTAAAAAAATTGCGCCATTTTACAAGACCCATAGCGTCTCCATTTTTTATGATCTCAGGTTGGTAAGGGCTTATTTTTTGCGCGCCGAGCTGATATTTTTATTGATAACATTTTGTTGCAGATACGATCTTTTGATCGCCTGTTATTGCATTTTAATGCAATGTCGCGGTGACCAAGAAAACTTAATTCTGGCATTTTGACTTTTTTTTCTCGCTACGCAATTTAGCGATCAGTTTAATCCCTTTTTTCATTGATAGATCAGGCAATTTTGAATGCAGCAATACCAAATATGTGTATGTTTGATTTTTTTTGTATTGTTTTATTTTAAATGGAGCAAAAGGGGGGTGATTTAAACTTTTATATTTTTTTTATATTTCTAAAAACATTTTTTTTACTTTTAACATGCTTCAATAGTCTCCATAGGAGACTAGAAGCTGCCATAACCCGATCAGCTCTGCTATATACAGGCGATGATCAGATCACCTGTATGTAGCAGAATTGCTTGCATGCTATGAGCACCGACTACCGGATGGAGCTTATAGCAATCCAGCACTGACAACCATAGCGGTCTCCAAGAGACCTCTGGTTGTCATGCAACCCACAGGTGACCAGCAGTCACATAACAGGGGTCACCGGTGGGCGGATTTTCAGCCCGATGGCCAGAAGCGCGAGTTAAGTGTCGCTGTCAGAGTTTGACAGTGGCATTTAACGAGTTAACAGCCGCGGGTGGATCAATATTCTGGGCACATGTCAACTGTTCAAAGTAGCTGACATGTACCAAGAAAGATGTGAGCTCACTGCCAGAGCCCACATCAAAGGGAAGGAAGCGACCTGCGCCAGACTAGTACTGCGGAGGTCGCAAAGGGGTTAAAATGAAAAAAAAAGCACTTCAGCTTCATTTTTCATTCAAGGTCTTTATATTCATGAGATATTCAATGTTTCAACCAAAATGGTCATCGTCAAGTACACTCTTTTAAGTGGATTTGCAAACTGGAAACCCACCATCCATCAAAAATGTTTTGTACTCAACTCAAAGACATAGCTAGAAGCTCAGGTCAGTGAGGGCAAAACATGAGTGGGCCCTCAATCAAGAACACTGATTACAACTACGGTGGAGATTCCTGTCCAGATAGCTTTGACAAAGGTTTCAGAGCTTAATTAGACTGTTAGTGCTATGGCTTGTTCACTACCATTGTTAGGAAAGGGCAGGTGATGCAGATTTCTCAGCTTTAAAAAAACCCAGCCTCCTCTAACTTTGTGCCAAAAAACAACAGTCATGGGTTCTTCTAAACAGCTACCTACTACTCTTAACATGAAAGTGCTGGAGGTCCACAAAGCACGAGAAGGCTTTAAGAAAATAGCAAAGCATAAAGCATTTTCAAGTTGCCCTTTCCTCAGTTTGAAATGTAATTAAGAAATTGAAGTTAACAGGAACAGTGGAGGTCAAGATAAGGTATTGAAACCAAGCAAAATTTCAAAGAGAGCTACTCACAGGATTGTAAAAGAGGTAAATCAGAACCCCCTCTTGACTGCAAAAGACCTTCAAAAAGATTTAGCAGACTCTGGAGTTGTGGTACTTTGTTCTACTTTTTAGAGACACCTGCACAAATATGGCCTTCATGGAAGAGTCATCAGAAGAAAATGTCTCCTGCGTCCTCACCAACAAATTCAGCATCAGATGTACGCAAAAGAACATCTAAACAAGCCTGATGCATTTTGGAAACAAGTCCTATGGACTGATGAGATTAAAATATAACTCTTTGGCCTCAATGATCAAAGGAGAGAAGAATCCACATAATCTCAGGAAATGACCATCTCGACAACCATTAAGCATGGGGATGGATCAATCATGCTTTGGGGTTGTGATGCAGCCAATGGCACTGAAAACATTTCACGGGTAGAGGGCAGAATGGATTCAATGACATTTCAACAAATTATTGATGCAAACATAACACCATCTGTAAAAAAGCTGAAGCTGAAAAGAGAATCGCTTCTACAAATGGATAATAAGCCTAAACAGAATTCAAAATCCACAATAGACGACCTCAAAAGGTGCAAGCGTAAAGTTTTACAATAGCCCTGACAGTCCCATGATCTGAACATCATTGAAATTTTGCAGTTAGACCTCAAAATAGCAGGGCATGCAAGACCACTCAGGAATCTCACAGAAAAGCAGAAAAATTCCAAGGAACAATGGATAAAAATCCCTCAAACAACAGTTGAAAGATTCTTGTCTGGCTATAAAAAACCTTCACAAACTGTGATACTTTCAAAAGGAGGTGCTTCTAGGTACTATCCAAGCAGGGAGCCCAAAACTTTTGCATCTTTACATTTTATTTTCTGTAATTTTTAAAATGCAATTGCCTAAAATACTAAAATACAGAGAAAATGTGTCATCTTTAAGTTTAGGCATTTTAGAGATTATTTAATCTTTAACTTGTTTAACTGTGCACAATAACAGTAATTTTGATCAGGGGGGGGGGCCTGTTGAGATGTTGGCTTTGACTGTATAGAGTGAATCACATGTCTTTTGCCAACTAATTCACATATAAGGTGTTTACTCCTGCACACGGGCCTACGGGGGAATCACCATTTTTTCTGTGGGCCAGTCCAAGCCTGTGACCAGAACAACAGTCATTCCTACTTCTGTGCAAACACTAAACATGTCTAGTACTTGTGAAAACACAGACAGCTCAAGCTCTGGAAGTATTTCAATGATGTGCAGATTTGGGGACGGCCAATGAGGTTGTCACTTCTAATCATGTGTGTGTCACCATCTTTACAATATAAATGAGGCAATTGATGCTGAGAGATTACATACACATCAGGAAAATGTGATGCCAGGGTTTTTTTTATTGGCACAGAAGGAGGGAACAATATGAAGACATTTATGATTCTCCAAGTAAAGGTCATAAAGCCAGCCAACTCTTCAATTCTCTAAAAGAGGTAGCAAAAATAATAGCTTCTATTTGGACCCTATACATTACTGAAATGATGGAAATTAAAAAAAAATGAAAATAATATACAATATAAACCCAATCAGAAAAATATTCCTATAAGCAGGGCAATAACTATTTGGGCCACCTTGGTTGCAATTGCAAAAGTTTTAATTGAGAAGTCCTGTTACTGATAAAGTACGTATCCAGAAGTTTTTGAAGGAGGTTTTTCTGCTTTATCAAAGTAGTAGACCTCTGAGAGCCATTCTACATTGGATAAGAACAGGCAGCTGTAGCCTTTATCAGTGGGGGCCTGCTGCACCCTGGTACTGCATTTGCCATTTGACAAGGTTTTGGTGAGCCTGCTTTTTATTATGTGTTTTTTTGAGTTTCTCTATGTTAGCTGTTTTGATATTAGCGTAGAACTCGCAAGATAATGAGGACCCTTGACGTTGGGTTACGAGCTTATCCATTTTGGCCAAAATTGTAACCAACACCTCATTTAATGTATTATATGCATTAATTTTGTCATCTTTTTATTGCACTTTTTATCATTTTTTGCAGGGTGTGAGAGGGCTCCTTTATGTTGGCTTGGTTTTTGTGTGGTCATTTATATATAGTGCTGGACAGCCTGACTGCTAATACTATGGGCATGATCAATAGGTTGTCCAGACTCTGTGCATCACACCTACTTGTGTGAACAGGGTCTTATGCAAGCCTTATCTGTGTGCATTTTTGCTACTAGTCAGCCACCCCTCCATTATTTAGGTGAGTGGGTGGTTGTTCTCTTCAGTAGCTTGCACCTGTGCTGCTCCAGCCATTATCAGTGGGGGGCCTGCTGCACCTACTGCATTTGTCATTTGACAACGTTTTGGTGAGTCTGTCTTTTATGATGTGTTTATGATGTGTTTTTTGAGTTTCTCTATGTTAGCTGCCAAGATATTTCACAACTTAATATGTCTATGCAGTAATATACAGTAGGTACGGAAAGTATTCAGACCCCTTTAAATTTTTCACTCTTTGTGTCATTGCAGCCATTTAGTAAATTCAAAAAAGTTCATGTTTTTCTCAATAATGTACACTCTGCACCCCATCTTGACTGAATCAAACAGAAATATAGAAATTTTTGCAAATGTATTAAAAAATAAAAATTGAAATATCACATGGTAATAAGTATTCAGAGGAGAAAATCCAGCTTCCAAAAATATCAAAATTTATTGAAGATAAAATCCAAGATCCAAAAATATGGTTCACAGGAGAAGAAGTGGCAGCATGCTACATGTTTCGAACACTAAGTTCTTTTTCAAAGCTGCTCACCATGCACCAGAATGAGGTTTAAATAACAGCTGTGACACATCACAGTGAATCAATCCACCACCTGATGCAACAGTGAATATATACAATAAAAACGCAATAGTATCACAAAAAACAAAACACATAAAAGATATATAATATGCACATATAAAAACATATAATATACTTAAGCAATGTAAATCTCTCAGTAATGAAACATAATTTCCTTGCGAGCATTTAAACCCATGGGATAGCAAGTGTTAAGGCAGAACATCCAATAAGCTTCACGCGTCATTAGCCGTCTTTTCAGATCTCCTCCTCTGGGTGTCATTCCAAGCTTCTCAATACCAACAACCCGAAGGAATGCAGTGTTTCTTTGATGACTGGTGATAAAATGCTTAGAGGCATAAGACACAGAGCGATTATTATTAGTGAGAACAACAATATCAGTAATATGTTCAGAAATACGTGCCTTTAACATGCGAGTAGAAACCGTGCACACCATGTAAAAACAAGTGTCTGCTTTGTTTTACATTTTTGTGCTCTTAGGCATATATCTTTTTCGTCTTTTTTTGTTTGTGGGTGTTTTGGAAATATCTTTACAAAATGAATGAAAGTCCAGAAAGAGCTCGCAAAGCGGCTCAGTTGTTCTCAATGGATCTATCTTCCACAATTGATGGGTCTGAGTCAGACCTTTTCAGCACAGACGTTAGTAAGCTTGAAAAACTGATGATAAATGAAATGAAAGTGTGGTGGGATTTCACTACATTGGACAATTATGTGCAAAAAGAAATGATCCCTAGAGGATTGCGCATTAAAAAAATTCCCACCACCACATATTCACAGCAGTTTGTGCAAGAATGGAACATGATCCTAAGCAATTGCTCTATCCAGCTAATGCAATTAATTATGAAATATGAGGACACCAAGCTGAAAAATATTCAGTCAGAAATTAATGACATTAAAACTAGCTTGGTAAATAAAGACACTATCAAATATAATGAGGAATTAAAAAATATTAAAATATCTCTATCGAAATCAGAAGATTTAATCATGAGTCGCAAGAAAAATAAATTTCAACGTGACTTAAGAGATTACCAAACAAATCAGGTATATGAATGGGGCAGATGGCAAAAAGCACATAAAAGCCCTCGCCCAATCCTGAAACGTAATAATTCTTCTGATATATCTGAGCGCCGAGTTTCTTTCAGCTCCTCAGACATGGATTCTATGGATAATGGGTCTATTGAAACTGGTGGTACTGAAAATAGTAATCAAAGTATGGATAATACTAATACCTACTACCGTAGACCAAGAAGATTCAATTCAAAAAACGCAAGAGGCGCGGGGGCCGCAAACACCGCAGGAAACTCTCGCATGGCTACCCGCAACAGAAAGTAACATCTTTTTCAGGTGACTTTTCTAATATTTTAAATATTTCTAGCTGTGATCTCTCAGTTGAACAATTGCAAGTGTTGTCCTTGGGACTTAAATATGCACCGGACCAACGTTTTGATTTATTTCATACATTGATGGACATTAATAGATTTATTCGTAATTTGACAGTTAAAAGACATTTTTTTAAACAGGAATCAACTGCCGTTGTGGATACCTCTGTTGCCAGGAACGAATTTTGTGACCTCATGTTTAATGAACAATGCCTTCTGAGAAATCTGAATGACCTGAATAGTTCTAGTGTGTCCTTAATTCGAGATGTAAATCAAGCTGACCAATTTATTACAAAAAAAATCCATCATTTTACCCCATTCAATCAAGAGTGGACTGTATGGACAGATTTCAAGCTGTCATTGAACGAGATTTGAGATCTCTAGACACATATGTCCAACAGAAAACTTATAAAGGTAATTTAAATTGGAAACAGCGTAAGGCTCTCCAAGAAATTAAAAAGATGGATGAAATCACTATAAAGAAGGCAGACAAAGGTGGCCTGATTGTTGTCATGGACACATTGACCTATAAAGACCAAATGCATAATCTTTTGAACGACAGCACAACGTATAGAAAACTGCCTTCAGATCCCACATCGGCTTATAAAAAGGAACTGTTCAGCTTGATTGATGATGGTGCAGCATTGGGTGTTCTAACCAGAGCACATATTGAGTACCTAAAAGTTGATTGCCCCACTATACCTACAATATATGGGTTACCACAGGTACACAAAGGTACTACACCTCCACCGATGCGCCCTATACTATCAGGGATGGGTTCTCTAACAGAACATCTAAGTCAATGGGTGGACTCCCTTTTACAGCCATTGGTTGTGAGAGTTCCAGGTTTCCTGAGAGACTCAAGAGATGTGTTACATTAGCTCTCCAATACTGTATGGCGAGATGGATTTCAATGGATAAGTTGTGATGTCATCTCATTGTACACCTGTATTCCACAAAATATTGTCATTCAAGCACTTGAATTTCATCTGCATAAGTACAGTAATTATACTAGCGATTTGTGCAATTATATCATACAGGTTATCTTTTTCTTAATGACTCATAATTACTTTTCCTTTGATCAGCAGTTTTTTCTCCAATGCAAAGGAGTTTCTATGGGAGGTAAACATTCACCATCCGTTGCAAATTTGGTTATGTCATACTGGGAGGAATTGTTTTTTTATTCGGATTGTAACCCATTCCTTATGGACATATTCTGGTATGGTAGATACATCGATGATTTACTCATCATATGGAGTGGCGATGTATCTGCCATACCAGAGCTCCTCATCCATCTTAATTCTAATGATTTCAATCTTCGCTTTACATGCAGTCATAATCCACATGTGATTTCTTTTTTGGACTTGACATTGTGCAGCACTGTGGGCCATGTTATTACCACCTCTACATTTCATAAACCATTATCTGGCAACAGCATCTTACATGCGTCCAGTAGCCATCCTGGACATACAATAAAGTCCATACCAGTGGGCGAGCTCACCAGAATAACTAGGAACTGTAATGACACTAGTATTTTAAAGCAAGAGACCGATCTGTGTTGTAAAAAATTAGATAAAAGAGGCTATTCTAAGTGGTCTCTTGATAGAGCTAAAAACATAGTACAACAAAAAAAAACGCAGCGATATGCTGTTACCAAAAAATAAGGAGAATAAATTATATCAAAATCAAAAAACTTTTTGCTCTATTAAATATAGCCCTCAATACAATGACATAAAGTCTCTTATTTTGAAAAACATTCCCATTTTATACGAGGATGAGATTCTCTCCAAAATTCTGTCTTCTGGCTGTCAGGTGATTGCAAAAAAGGCCACTACTTTGTCTGACATTCTCTCACCCAGCCTATTCAAATCTAGTAAAGTCTCCCACACATGGCTACATCATAGAGGTGTTTATCATTGCGGCGCTTCCAAATGTCGCACATGTGCCCACTCTGCTGTTACGCATTCTTTTTTTGATAGCAGTGATAAACAAGAACATAAAATCCAGCAATTTATTAACTGCAATAGCAAGAATGTAGTTTATATGATAACATGCATTAAATGTAAATTAAGCTACATAGGCTGCACTACTCGCATGTTAAAGACACGTATTTCTGAACATATTACTGATATTGTTGTTCTCACTAATAATAATCGCTCTGTGTCTTATGCCTCTAAGTATTTTATCACCAGTCATCAAAGAAACACTGCATTCCTTCGGGTTGTTGGTATTGAGAAGCTTGGAATGACACCCAGAGGAGGAGATCTGAAAAGACGGCTAATGACGCGTGAAGCTTATTGGATGTTCTGCCTTAACACTTGCTATCCCATGGGTTTAAATGCTCGCAAGGAAATTATGTTTCATTACTGAGAGATTTACATTGCTTAAGTATATTATATGTTTTTATATGTGCATATTATATATCTTTTCTGTGTTTTGTTTTTTGTGATACTATTGCGTTTTTATTGTATATATTCACTGTTGCATCAGGTGGTGGATTGATTCACTGTGATGTGTCACAGCTGTTATTTAAACCTCACTCTGGTGCATGGTGAGCAGCTTTGAAAAATAACTTAGTGTTCGAAACATGTAGCATGCTGCCACTTCTTCTCCTGTGAACCATGTTTTTGGATCTTGGATTTTATCTTTAATAAATTTTGATATTTTTGGAAGCTGGATTTTCTCCTCTATTTGTTCCATTGCCTTACGTGAAGACTGCACGTTATCCGGGCTTCCCCACAACAAATGCCTAGTAGGTGAGCTGGTTTTGGTACATTTTTTTTTTTCTCTTTTGTATAAGTATTCAGACCTTTTGCTCAGATACTCATATGTAAGTCACATGCTGTCTATTTCCTTGTGATCCTCCTTGAGATGGTTCAACTCCTTCATTAGAGTCCAGCTGTGTTTAATTAAACTGATAGGACTTGATTTGGAAAGGCACACACCTGTCTATATAAGACCTCACAGCTCACAGTGTATGTCAGACCAAATGAGAATCATGAGGTCAAAGTAACTGGCCAAGGAGATCAGAGACAGAATTGTGGCAAGGCACAGATCTGGGCCAAGGTTACAACAGAATTTCGGCAGTACTCAAGGTCCTAAGAGCACAGTGGCCTCCATAATCCTTAAATGGAAGAAGTTTGGGACCACCTGAAGTCTTCCTAGACCTGGCTATTCAGCCTAATTGAGCAATCGTGGGAGAAGAACCTTGGTGAAAGAGGTAAATAAGAACCCGAAGATCACTGTGGCTGAGCTCCAGACATGCAGTCGGGAGATGGGAGAAAGTTTCAGAAAGTCAACTATCACTGCAGCCCTCCACCAGTTGGGTCTTTATTGCAGAGTGGCCAGACGGAAGCCTATCCTCAGTGCAAGACATATGAAAGCCCGCATAAAGTTTGCTAAAAAAACACATGAAGGACTCCCAGACTATGAGAAATAACATTCTCTGATCTGATGAGATGAAGATAGACCTTTTTGTTAATAAGTCTAAGCAGTATGTGCGGAGAAAACCAGGCACTGCTCATCACCTGCCCAATTCAATCCCAACAGTGAAACATGGTGGTGGCAGCATTATGCTATGGGGGTGTTTTTCAGCTGTAGGGACAGAACAACTGGTTGCCATTGAAAGAAACATGAATGCAGCCAAGTACAGAGATATCCTGGAAGGAAAACCTCTTCCAGAGTGCCATGGCCCTTCTCAGCCGATTAATATCAGCCCATAGCTGTCTGCTTTGCTTTAGCTAATGTTAAAAATAGGGAAGAGGGGCATTTTTACTAGGGTCCCCCCATTTTTGATGACCAGCAAAGGCAAAGCAGACAGCTGTGAGCTGATATCAAAAAGGTGGAAAGATCCATGGACATTGGCCCCTTGCCAGCATTATAAGAAAAAAAATGCACAGCTGTCTGCTTTTCCTTGGTTGGTTATAAAAATAGGGGGATGCCACTTCATTAATTTATTAACAAGTACAGTAAAATACACACGAAAGACTCTGCTTTACTCCTCCACTTAGACCACCGCCTACTGGTTCAAGCTTATTTATTTTTTATTCTATGTTATTTAAGCAATTTCCTATCCACATTTGTTTGCAGGGCAATTGTCTTGTTCTTACCCCATTTTGCTTCCTATTGCAGCCTCTTAGACACAACTGCATCCATTTTACACCTATTTCAAAGCACCAAAGTTCAGGTCCCAATTGACTTACATGGTGTTCGGGTCAGGGGTCAAATTGTGGTAATTGAATCAAAATTTCTTCTCAAGGAACCCGAACTTGCAGGGTCTGCTCATCCCTAGTGATTAGCAGTCAGTTTCCCATGCTGCCATCATTTACAGTGATTATGATTAACCCCATAATATGACATTTACTTTTATTTAGAGAATTATTTTAACATAAACACATAAGTGTACACCACTTGGAAAAAGTATAGAAATTATAAGGAAAGGAGGTAGAGGGAACGTTTGTGAATTAAAATATAATTTTCATTAAATAAGTTGCAATGTCCTATTATAAATACACTACAGTGGCTTTATTTGTGCCTATAGTGTACAGATATTAAAAATAGCACTAAAGTGAATAGATCTTAGTATATCAGAGAAGAGAGCAATAAATGTTAGTATCTGCCTAAATATATTAATAGCTAGGGCCCATTAAACTTATTTGGCCATTTATTTAACCCCCTTAGCACTGGGACATTTTCCATTTTTGCATTTTTGTTTTTTGCTCCCCTTCTTCCCAGAGCCATAACTTTTTTTCTCTGTTAAAATGGCCATGCTATGGCTGTCATTTTGCAGGACAAATTGTACTTTTGAACAACATCAGTGGTTTTAACAAATTTTGTACTGACAAACGAGAAAAAAATTCTAAGTGTGGTGAAATTACATAAAAAGTGTAATTCCACAGTTGTTTTTTTTATTACCATGTTTTCTAAATGCTAAAACTGACCTGCAATTATGATTCTCCAGGTCATTACGAATTATGGACACCAAACATGTTTAGGTTATTTTTTATTTAACCCCTTAATCCCGTATGACGTACTATCCCGTCAAGGTGACCTGGGACTTAATTCCCGGTGACGGGATAGTACATCATACGCGATCGGCCGCGCTCACGGGGGGAGCGCGGCCGATCGCGGCCGGGTGTCAGCTGCCTATCGCAGCTGACATCCGGCACTATGTGCCAGGAGTGGTCACGGACCGCCCCCGGCACATTAACCCCCGGCACACCGCGATCAAACATGATCGCGGTGTACCGGCGGTATAGGGAAGCATCGCGCAGGGAGGGGGCTCCCTGCGGGCTTCCCTGAGACCCCCGGAGCAACGCGATGTGATCGCGTTGCTGCGAGGGTCTCCTACCTCCTTCCTGGCTGCAGGTCCCGGATCCAAGATGGCCGCGGCATCCGGGTCCTGCAGGGAAGGAGGTGGCTCAGAGCAGACGCTGGTAAGCACCGATGTAAGTGAGATCGGTGATCTGATAGAGTGCTGTGCACACTATCAGATCATCGATCTGTGATGTCCCCCCCTGGGACAAAGTAAAAAAGTAAAAAAAAAAAATTTCCACATGTGTAAAAAAAAAAAAAATTCCTAAATAAATAATAATAATAAAAAAATATTATTCCCATAAATACATTTCTTTATCTAAATAAAAAAAAACCAAAACAATAAAAGTACACATATTTAGTATCGCCGCGTCCGTAACGACCCAACCTATAAAACTGCCCCACTAGTTAACCCCTTCAGTAAACACCGTAAGAAAAAAAAAAAACAAGGCAAGAAACAGCACTTTATTACCATACCGCCGAACAAAAAGTGGAATAACACGCGATCAAAAAGACTGATATAAATATCCATGGTACCGCTGAAAACGTCATCTTGTCCCGCAAAAAACAAGCCGCCATACAGCATCATCAGCAAAAAATAAAAAAGTTATAGTCCTCAGAATAAAGCGATACCAAAATAATTATTTTTTCTATAAAATAGTTTTTATCGTATAAAAGCGCCAAAACATAAAAACATGATATAAATGAGATATCGCTGTAATCGTACTGACCCGACGAATAAAACTGCTTTATCAATTTTACCAAACGCGGAACGGTATAAACGCCTCTCCCAAAAGAAATTCATGAATAGCAGGTTTTTGGTCATTCTGCCTCACAAAAATTGGAATAAAATGTGATCAAAAACTGTCACGTGTCCGAAAATGTTACCAATAAAAACGTCAGCTCGTCCCGCAAAAAACAAGACCTCACATGACTCTGTGGAGCAAAATGTGGAAAAATTATAGGTCTCAAAATGTGGAGACGCAAAAACTTTTTTTGCTATAAAAAGCGTCGCTGGTTTCACACTTGCGTTTTTGTCTGCAGCGTTTTTTGCACAAAAAAAACGCATGCATTTTTTCCCTATATTTAACATTGAAAATGCATGAGTTTTTTTGTACGCGTTTGGTCGCGTTTTCAAACGCATGCTTTTTTTTCTGCATGCGTTCATTTTCAGAAATACAACCTGCAGTATTTTCTTGCGTTTTTAAGCACATGCGTTTGTTTGCGTTAAAAACGCATGCGTTTTTATCGAAAAAAAACAGAAAACACACTGAAAAGCCACCCACCACCATCAAGGTGATAAAGGGATCCAAACCCTAACCCTAACTCTACCCCTAACCTCACCCCTAACCGTTTAATGAACATTTTCTGACAGTCAAAGTGCCACGTATTTAAGTGCCACGTATTTCAGTGCCACGTATTTCAGTGCCGTGTATTTCAGTGCCACATGTTTCAGTGCCACGTATTTAAGTGCCACGTATCACGTATTTCAGTGCCACGTATCACGTATTTCAGTGCCACATATTTTAGTACCACGTATTTCAGTTGCACGTATTTCAGTTGCACGTATTTCAGTGCCACGTATTTCAGTGCCACGTATCACGTATTTCAGTGCCACATGTTTCAGTGCCACGTATTTAAGTGCCACGTATCACGTATTTCAGTGCCACGTATTTCAGTGCCACGTATTTCAGTGCCACGTATTTCAGTGCCACGTATTTCAGTGCCACGTATTTCAGTGCCACGTATCACGTATTTCAGTGCCATGTGTTTCAGTGCCACGTGTTTCAGTGCCACGTGTTTCAGTGCCACGTATTTCAGTGCCACGTATTTCAGTGCCACGTATCACGTATTTCAGTGCCACGTGTTTCAGTGCCACATATTTCAGTGCCACGTAATTCAGTGCCACGTATTTCAGTGCCACGTATTTCAGTGCCACGTATTTCAGTCACGTTTAGGGTTAGGGGTATGGTGAGGGTTAGGGCTAGGGTTGGAGGTAAAGTTAGGGTTGGGGCTAAAGTTAGGGTTGGGGCTAAAGTTAGGGTTGGGGTTTGGATTACATTTACGGTTTGGATTAGGGTTGGGATTAGAATTATGGGTGTGTCAGGGCAAGGGGGGTTACCGTTGGGATTAGGGTTAGGGGTGTGTTTGGGTTAGGGTTTCAGGTAGAATTGGGGAGTTTCCACTGTCCAGGCACATCAGGGGCTCTCCAAGCGCGACATGGCGTCCAATCTCAATTCCAGCCAATTCTGCGTTGAAAAAGTAAACAGTGCTCCTTCCCTTCCGAGCTCTCCCGTGTGCCCAAAAAGGGGTTTACCCCAACATATGTGTTATCAGCGTACTCGGGACAAATTGATCAACAACTTCTGGGGTCCAAGTTCTCTTGTTATCCTTAGGAAAATAAAAATTTGGGGGGCTAAAAACCATTTTTGTGGGAAAAAAAAGATGTTTTATTTTCACGGCTCTGCGTTATAAACTGTAGTGAAACACTTGGGGGTTCAAAGTTCTCACAACACATCTAGATAAGTTCCTTGGGAGGTCTAGTTTCCAATATGGGGTCACTTGTGGGGGATTTGTACTGTTTGGGTACATCAGGGGCTCTGCAAATGCAACGTGACGCCTGCAGACCAATCCATTTAAGGCTGCATTCCAAATGGCGCTCCTTCCCTTCCGAGCTCTGTCATGCACCCAAACAGTGGTTCCCCCCCACATATGGGGTATCAGCGTACTCAGGACAAATTGGAAAACAACTTTTGGGGTCTAATTTATCCTGTTACCCTTGTGAAAATACAAAACTGGGGGCTAAAAAATCATTTTTGTGAAAAAAAAAAAGAATTTTTATTTTCACGGCTTTGCGCTATAAACTTTTGTGAAACACTTGGGGGTTCAAAGTTCTCAAAACACATCTAGATAAGTTCCTTAGGGGGTCTACTTTCCAAAATGGTGTCACTTGTAGGGAGTTTCTATGTTTAGGCACATCAGGGGCTCTCCAAACGCAACATGGCGTCCCATCTCAATTCCAGTCAATTTTGCATTGAAAAGTCAAATGGCGCTCCTTCCCTTCCAAGCTCTGCCATGTGCCCAAACAATGGTTTACACCCACATATGGGGTATCAGCGTACTCAGGACAAATTGCACAACATTTTTTGGGGTCCAATTTCTTCTCTTACCCTTGGGAAAATAAAAAATTGGGGGCGAAAAGATCATTTTTGTGAAAAAATATGATTTTTTATTTTTACGGCTCTGCATTATAAACTTCTGTGAAGCACTTGGTGGGTCAAAGTGCTCACCACACATCAAGATAAGTTCCTTAGGGGGTCTACTTTCCAAAATGGTGTCACTTGTAGGGAGTTTCAATGTTTAGGCACATCAGTGGCTCTCCAAACGCAACATGGCGTCCCATCTCAATTCCAGTCAATTTTGCATTGAAAAGTCAAATGGCGCTCCTTCCCTTCCAAGCTCTGCCATGTGCTCAAACAATGGTTTACACCCACATATGGGGTATCCGCGTACTCAGGACAAATTTCACAACATTTTTTGGGGTCCAATTTCTTCTCCTACCCTTGGAAAAATAAAAAATTGGGGGCGAAAAGATCATTTTTGTGAAAAAATATGATTTTTTATTTTTACGGCTCTGCATTATAAACTTCTGTGAAGCACTTGGTGGGTCAAAGTGCTCACCACACATCAAGATAAGTTCCTTAGGGGGTCTACTTTCCAAAATGGTGTCACTTGTAGGGGGTTTCAGTGTTTAGGCACATCAGGGGCTCTCCAAACGCAACATGGCGTCCCATCTCAATTCCAGTCAATTTTGCATTGAAAAGTCAAATGGCGCTCCTTTCCTTCCGAGCTCTGCCATACGCCCAAACAGTCGTTTACCCCCACATATGGGGTATCAGCGTACTCAGGACAAATTGTACAACAACTCTGGGGGTCCATTTTCTCCTGTTACCCTTGGTAAAATAAAACAAATTGGAGCTGAAATAAATTTTGTGTGAAAAAAAGTTAAATGTTCATTTTTATTTAAACATTCCAAAAATTCCTGTGAAACACCTGAAGGGTTAATAAACTTCTTGAATGTGGTTTTGAGCACCTTGAGGGGTGCAGTTTTTAGAATGGTGTCACACTTGAGTATTTTCTATCATATAGACCCCTCAAAATGACTTCAAATGAGATGTGGTCCCTAAAAAAAAATGGTGTTGTAAAAATGGGAAATTGCTGGTCAACTTTTAACCCTTATAACTCCGTCACAAAAAAAAATTTTGGTTCCAAAATTGTACTGATGTAAAGTAGACATGTGGGAAATGTTACTTATTAAGTATTTTGCATGACATATGTCTGTGATTTAAGGGCATAAAAATTCAAAGTTGGAAAATTGCAAAATTTTCAAAATTTTCGCCAAATTTCAATTTTTTTCACAAATAAACGCAAGTTATATCGAATAAGTTTTACCACTAACATGAAGTACAATATGTCACGAGAAAACAATGTCAGAATCGCCAAGATCCGTCAAAGCATTCCAGAGTTATAGCCTCATAAAGGGACAGTGGTCAGAATTGTAAAAATTGGCCCGGTCATTAACGTGCAAACCACCCTCGGGGCTTAAGGGGTTAAGTGGTGAAAAAAAGTCCAAACTTTGGTAAAAAAAAAAAAAAGGTGCCATTTTCCGAGACCTGTAGCGTATACATTTTTTGTGATTTTGGGCTGGGTGAGACTTATTTCTTGCACTCCAAGCTGACGGTTTTATTCATACCATATTGGTTTAGATACGATCTTTTGATCGCTCGTTATTGCATTTTATTGTAATGTAGCGGCGACTGTCATGATTCTCAATGGCGAGAGAACATAGCCCAGCATATATGAGAACTAGCTCTTGGAAGATGGAAACTATACTGACCATGAACTAAACCTGCCGCACAACTAGAAGTGGCCGGGTAGCATGCCTACGTTTTTTAACCCTAGATGCCCAGCGCCTGCCGGAGAACTACCTAATCCTAGCAGAGGAAAAAGACAGTCCTGGCTCACCTCTAGAGAAATTTTCCCAAAAGGCAGACAGAGGCCCCCACATATATTGGCGGTGATTTTAGATGAAATAACAAACGTAGTATGAAAATAGGTTTAGCAAAATCGAGGTCCGCTTTCTAGATAGCAGGAAGACAGAAAGGACACTTTCATGGTCAGCAGAAAACCCTATCAAAACACCATCCAGAAATTCCTTTAAGACTCTAGCATTAACTCATAACACCAGAGTGGCAATTTCCGATCACAAGAGCTTTCCAGACACAGTAACGAAACAGCAGCTGTGAACAGGAACAAAATGCAAAAACACACAAGGACAAAAGTCCAACTTAGCTGGGAGTTGTCTAGTAGCAGGAACAAGCACAGAAGGCTTCTGATTACATTGTTGACCGGCAAGAAACTGACAGAGGAGCAAGGCTATATAGCGACTCCCACATCCTGATAGGAGCAGGTGAACAGAGGGGATGATGCACACAAGTTCAATTCCACAAGTGGCCACCGGGGGAGCCCAGAATCCAATTTCACAACAGTACCCCCCCCTCAAGGAGGGGGCACCGAACCCTCACCAGAACCACCAGGGCGATCAGGATGAGCCCTATGAAAGGCACGGACAAGATCGGAGGCATGAACATCAGAGGCAGTGACCCAAGAATTATCCTCCTGACCGTATCCCTTCCATTTGACCAGATACTGGAGTCTCCGTCTGGAAACACGAGAGTCTAAGATCTTTTCCACAACGTACTCCAACTCACCCTCAACCAACACCGGAGCAGGAGGCTCAACGGAAGGCACAACCGGTACCTCATACCTGCGCAACAATGACCGATGAAAAACATTATGAATCGAAAAGGATGCAGGGAGGTCCAAACGGAAGGACACAGGGTTAAGAATCTCCAATATCTTGTACGGGCCGATGAACCGAGGCTTAAACTTAGGAGAAGAAACCCTCATAGGGACAAAACGAGAAGACAACCACACCAAGTCCCCAACACAAAGCCGAGGACCAACACGACGACGGCGGTTGGCAAAAAGCTGAGTCTTCTCCTGGGACAACTTCAAATTGTCCACCACCTGCCCCCAAATCTGATGCAACCTCTCCACCACAGCATCCACTCCAGGACAATCCGAAGATTCCACTTGACCGGAGGAAAATCGAGGATGAAACCCCAAATTACAGAAAAACGGGGACACCAAGGTGGCAGAGCTGGCCCGATTATTGAGGGCGAACTCCGCCAAAGGCAAAAAAGCAACCCAATCATCCTGATCCGCAGACACAAAACACCTCAAATATGTCTCCAAGGTCTGATTAGTCCGCTCAGTCTGGCCATTAGTCTGAGGATGGAAAGCAGACGAAAAAGACAAATCTATGCCCATCCTAGCACAGAATGCCCGCCAAAATCTAGACACGAATTGGGTCCCTCTGTCAGAAACGATATTCTCAGGAATACCATGCAAACGAACAACATTTTGAAAAAACAGAGGAACCAACTCGGAAGAAGAAGGCAACTTAGGCAAGGGAACCAGATGGACCATCTTAGAGAAACGGTCACACACCACCCAGATGACAGACATCTTCTGAGAAACAGGCAGATCCGAAATAAAATCCATCGAGATGTGCGTCCAAGGCCTCTTCGGGATAGGCAAGGGCAACAACAATCCACTAGCCCGAGAACAACAAGGCTTGGCCCGAGCACAAACGTCACAAGACTGCACAAAGCCTCGCACATCTCGTGACAGGGAAGGCCACCAGAAGGACCTTGCCACCAAATCCCTGGTACCAAAGATTCCAGGATGACCTGCCAACGCAGAAGAATGAACCTCAGAGATGACTCTACTGGTCCAATCATCAGGAACAAACAGTCTACCAGGTGGGCAACGATCAGGTCTATCCGCCTGAAACTCCTGCAAGGCCCGCCGCAGGTCTGGAGAAACGGCAGACAATATCACTCCATCTTTAAGGATACCTGTGGGCTCAGAATTACCAGGGGAGTCAGGCTCAAAACTCCTAGAAAGGGCATCCGCCTTAACATTCTTAGAACCCGGTAGGTACGACACCACAAAATTAAACCGAGAGAAAAACAACGACCAGCATGCCTGTCTAGGATTCAGGCGCCTGGCAGACTCAAGGTAAATTAAATTTTTGTGGTCAGTCAATACCACCACCTGATGTCTGGCCCCCTCAAGCCAGTGACGCCACTCCTCAAAAGCCCACTTCATGGCCAAAAGCTCCCGATTCCCAATATCATAATTCCGCTCGGCGGGCGAAAATTTACGGGAAAAAAAAGCACAAGGTCTCATCACGGAGCAGTCGGAACTTCTCTGCGACAACACCGCCCCAGCTCCGATTTCAGAAGCGTCGACCTCAACCTGAAAAGGAAGAGCAACATCAGGCTGACGCAACACTGGGGCGGAAGAAAAGCGGCGCTTGAGCTCCCGAAAGGCCTCCACAGCATCAGGGGACCAATCAGCAACATCAGCACCCTTCTTAGTCAAATCAGTCAATGGTTTTACAACATCAGAAAAACCAGCAATAAATCGACGATAAAAGTTAGCAAAGCCCAAAAATTTCTGAAGACTCTTTAGAGAAGAGGGTTGCGTCCAATCACCAATAGCCTGAACCTTGACAGGATCCATCTCGATGGAAGAGGGGGAAAAAATGTATCCCAAGAAAGAAATCTTTTGAACCCCAAAAACACACTTAGAACCCTTCACACACAAGGAATTAGACCGCAAAACCTGAAAAACCCTCCTGACCTGCTGGACATGAGAGTCCCAGTCATCCGAAAAAATCAGAATATCATCCAGATACACAATCATAAATTTATCCAAATAATCGCGGAAAATGTCATGCATAAAGGACTGGAAGACTGAAGGGGCATTTGAAAGACCAAAAGGCATCACCAAATACTCAAAATGGCCCTCGGGCGTATTAAATGCGGTTTTCCACTCATCCCCCTGCTTGATTCGCACCAAATTATACGCCCCACGGAGATCAATCTTAGAGAACCACTTGGCCCCCTTTATACGAGCAAACAAATCAGTAAGCAGTGGTAACGGATATTGATATTTAACCGTGATTTTATTCAAAAGTCGATAATCAATACACGGCCTCAAAGAGCCGTCTTTCTTAGACACAAAGAAAAAAACGGCTCCTAAGGGAGATGACGAAGGACGAATATGTCCCTTTTCCAAGGACTCCTTTATATATTCTCGCATAGCAGCGTGTTCAGGCACAGACAGATTAAATAAACGACCCTTAGGGTATTTACTACCCGGAATCAAGTCTATGGCACAATCGCACTCCCGGTGCGGAGGTAGTGAACCAACCTTGGGTTCTTCAAAAACGTCACGAAAGTCAGACAAGAATTCAGGAATCTCAGAGGGAATAGATGATGAAATGGAAACCAAAGGTACGTCCCCATGAGTTCCTTTACATCCCCAGCTTAACACAGACATAGCTCTCCAGTCGAGGACTGGGTTATGAGATTGCAGCCATGGCAATCCCAGCACCAAAACATCATGTAGATTATACAGCACCAGAAAGCGAATAACCTCCTGGTGATCCGGATTAACACGCATAGTCACTTGTGTCCAGTATTGTGGTTTATTACTAGCCAATGGGGTGGAGTCAATCCCTTTCAGAGGTATCGGAGCCTCCAGTGGCTCCAAATCATACCCACAGCGTTTGGCAAAGGACCAATCCATAAGACTCAAAGCAGCGCCAGAGTCGACATAGGCGTCCGCGGTAATAGATGACAAAGAACAAATCAGGGTCACAGATAGAATAAACTTAGACTGTAAAGTGCTAATTGAAACAGACTTGTCAGGCTTCTTAGTACGCTTAAAGCATGCTGATATAACATGAGTTGAATCACCACAATAGAAGCACAACCCATTTTTTCGTCTAAAATTCTGCCGCTCGCTTCTGGACAGAATTCTATCACATTGCATATTTTCTGGCGTTTTCTCAGTAGACACCGCCAAATGGTGCACAGGTTTGCGCTCCCGCAGACGCCTATCGATCTGAATAGCCATTGTCATGGACTCATTCAGACTCGCAGGCACAGGGAACCCCACCATAACATCCTTAATGGCATCAGAGAGACCTTCTCTGAAAATCGCCGCCAGGGCGCACTCATTCCACTGAGTAAGCACAGACCATTTGCGGAATTTTTGGCAGTATATTTCAGCTTCATCTTGCCCCTGAGACAAGGACATCAAGGCCTTTTCCGCCTGAAGCTCTAAATGAGGTTCCTCATAAAGCAACCCCAAGGCCAGAAAAAACGCATCCACATTGAGCAACGCAGGATCCCCTGGTGCCAATGCAAAAGCCCAGTCTTGAGGGTCGCCCCGGAGCAAGGAAATTACAATCCTGACCTGCTGTGCAGGGTCTCCGGCAGAGCGAGACTTCAGGGACAAAAACAATTTGCAATTATTTTTAAAATTTTGAAAGTGAGATCTATTCCCCGAGAAGAATTCAGGCAAAGGAATTCTAGGCTCAGACATAGGTGCATGAACAACAAAATCTTGCAAATTTTGTACCTTTGTGGCGAGATTATTCAAACCTGTAGCTACACTCTGAAGATCCATTTGAAACAGGTGAACACAGAGCCATTCAAGGATTAGAAGGAGAGAAAGAGAGGAAGGCTGCAGTATAGGCAGACTAGCAAGTGATTCAATTAAGAGCACACTCAGAACTAGAGGAAAAAAAAAAAATTGTAGCAGACTTCTTTTTTCTCTCCTTTCTCAGCCAGTAATTTAACCCTTTTTTGGGCCGGTCAAACTGTCATGATTCTCAATTGCGAGAGAACATAGCCCAGCATATATGAGAACTAGCTCTTGGAAGATGGAAACTATACTGACCATGAACTAAACCTGCCGCACAACTAGAAGTGGCCGGGTAGCATGCCTACGTTTTTTAACCCTAGATGCCCAGCGCCAGCCGGAGAACTACCTAATCCTAGCAGAGGAAAAAGACAGTCCTGGCTCACCTCTAGAGAAATTTTCCCAAAAGGCAGACAGAGGCCCCCACATATATTGGCGGTGATTTTAGATGAAATAACAAACGTAGTATGAAAATAGGTTTAGCAAAATCGAGGTCCGCTTTCTAGATAGCAGGAAGACAGAAAGGACACTTTCATGGTCAGCAGAAAACCCTATCAAAACACCATCCAGAAATTCCTTTAAGACTCTAGCATTAACTCATAACACCAGAGTGGCAATTTCCGATCACAAGAGCTTTCCAGACACAGTAACGAAACAGCAGCTGTGAACAGGAACAAAATGCAAAAACACACAAGGACAAAAGTCCAACTTAGCTGGGAGTTGTCTAGTAGCAGGAACAAGCACAGAAGGCTTCTGATTACATTGTTGACCGGCAAGAAACTGACAGAGGAGCAAGGTTATATAGCGACTCCCACATCCTGATAGGAGCAGGTGAACAGAGGGGATGATGCACACAAGTTCAATTCCACAAGTGGCCACCGGGGGAGCCCAGAATCCAATTTCACAACAGGCGACAAAAAAAAGGAATTCTGGCGTTTTTAATTTTTTTCTTGTTAAGTCGTTTACCTATTATGTTAATTCTTTTTTTATATTGATAGACTGGGCAATTCTGATTATTTTTATTGTTTTATTTTAAAAGGGGAGAAAAGGGGGTGACTTGATTTTTTTTTCTAATAAGTTTAACCCCTTTCTGACATATGACGTACTATCCCGTCGAGGTGGGGTGGGCCCGTATGACCACCGACGGGATAGTACGTCATACGCGATCGGCCGCGCTCACGGGGGGAGCGCGGCCGATCGCGGCCAGGTGTCAGCTGCATATCGCAGCTGACATCCGGCACTATGTGCCAGGAGCGGTCACGGACCGCCCCCGGCACATTAACCCCTGGCACACCGCAATCAAACATGATCGCGGTGTGCCGGCGGTATAGGGAAGCATCGCGCAGGGAGGGGGCTCCCTGCGTGCTTCCCTGAGACCCCCGGAGCAACGCGATGTGATCGCGTTGCTCCGAGGGTCTCCTACCTCCTTCCTCTCTGCAGCTCCCGGATCCAAGATGGCCGTGGCATCCGGGTCCTGCAGGGAGGGAGGTGGCTTACCGAGTGCCTGCTCAGAGCAGGCGCTGGTAAGCCTGCAGTGCTCTAAGTCAGATCGGTGATCTGACAGAGTGCTCTGCAAACTGTCAGATCACCGATCTGTGATGTCCCCCCTGGGACAAAGTAAAAAGGTAAAAAAACAAAATTTTCCACATGTGTAAAAAAAAAAAAAAAAAATCCTAAATAAAGAAAAAAATATATATATTATTCCCATAAATACATTTCTTTATCTACATAATAAAAAAAACAATAAAAGTACACGTTTAGTGTCACCGCGTCCGTAACGACCCAACCTATAAAACTGCCCCACTAGTTAACCCCTTCAGTAAACACCGTAAGAAAAAAAAAAACTAGGCAAAAAACAACGCTTTATTACCATACCGCGGAACAAAAAGTGGAATAACACGCGATCAAAAAGACAGATATAAATAAGCATGGTACCGCTGAAAACATCATCCTCTCCCGCAAAAAACAAGCCACCATACAGCATCATCAGCAAAAAAATAAAAAGTTATAGTCCTGAGAATAAAGCGATACCAAAATAATTATTTTTTCTATAAAATAGTTTTTATCGTATAAAAGCGCCAAAACATAAAAAAAAAGATATAAATGAGATATTGCTGTAATCATACTGACACGACGAATAAAACTGCTTTATCAATTTTACCAAACGCGGAACTGTATAAACGCCTCCCCCAAAAGAAATTCATGAATAGCTGGTTTTTGATCATTCTGCCTCACAAAAATCGGAATAAAAAGCGATTAAAAAATGTCACGTGCCTGAAAATGTTACCAATAAAAACGTCAACTCGTCCCGCAAAAAACAATGACTCTGTGGACTCAAATATGGAAAAATTATAGCTCTCAAAATGTGGTAATGCAAAAAATATTTTTTGCAATAAAAAGCGTCTTTCAGTGTGTGACGACTGCCAATCATAAAAATCCGCTAAATAACCCGCTATAAAAGTAAATCAAACCCCCCTTCATATCCCCCTTAGTTAGGGAAAAATAAAAAAATTAAAATAAATGTATTTATTTCCATTTTCCCATTAGGGTTAGGGCTAGGGTTAGGGCTAGGGTTAGGGCTAGGGTTAGGGCTAGGGTTAGGGTTAGGGCTTGGGTTGGGGCTAGGGTTAGGGCTAGGGTTAGGGCTAGGGTTATTACTAGGATTAGGGTTAGGGCTAGGGTTAGTGCTAGGGTTAGGGTTAGGGCTAGGGTTAGGGTTAGGGCTAGGGTTAGGGCTAGGGTTGGGGCTAGGGTTAAGGCTACAGTTAGGGTTGGGGCTAAAGTTAGGGTTAAGGTTTGGATTACATTTACAGTTGGGAAAAGGTTTGGGTGTGTCTGGGTTAGAGGTGTGGTTAGGGTTACTGTTGGGATTAGGGTAAGGGGTGTGTTTGGATTAGGGTATCAGTTATAATTGGGGGGTTTCCACTGTTTAGGCACATCAGGGGCTCTCCAAATGGGACATGGCGTCCGATCTCAATTCCAGCCAATTCTGCGTTGAAAAAGTAAAACAGTGCTCCTTCCCTTCAGAGCTCTCCCGTGTGACCAAACAGGGGTTTACCCCAACATATGGGGTATCGGCGTACTCAGGACAAATTGGACAACATCTTTTGGGGTCCAATTTCGTCTGTTACCCTTGGGAAAATACAAAATTGGGGGCTAAAAATAAGTTTTGTGGGAAAAAAATATTTTTTATTTTCACGGCTCTGCGTTGTAAACTGTAGCGAAACACTTTGGGGTTCAAAGTTCTCACAACACATCTAGATAAGTTCCTTAGGGGTCTAGTTTCCAATATGGGGTCACTTGTGGGGGGTTTGTACTGTTTGGGTACATCAGGGGCTCTGCAAATGCAACGTGACGCCTGCAGACCAATCCATTTAAGTCTGCATTCCAAATGGCACTCCTTCCTTTCTGAGGTCTGTCATGCACCAAAACAGTGGTTCCCCCCCACATATGGGGTATCAGCGTACTCAGGACAAATTGGACAACAACTTTTGGGGTCCAATTTATCCTGATACCCTTGTGAAAATACAAAACTGGGGGCTAAAAATAAGTTTTGTGGGAAAAAAAGATTTTTTATTTTCACGGCTCTGCGTTATAAACTGTAGTGAAACACTTGGGGGTTCAAAGCTCTCAAAACACATCTAGATAAGTTTCTTAGGGGGTCTACTTTCCAAAATGGTGTCACTTGTGGGTGTTTTTAATGTTTAGGCACATCAGGAGCTCTCCAAACGCAACATGGCATCCCATCTTAATTCCAGTCAATTTTGCAATGAAAAGTAAAATAGCGCTCCTTCCCTTCCGAGCTCTGCCCTGCGCCCAAACAATGGTTTACACCCACATATGGGGTATCAGCGTACTCAGGACAAATTGCACAACAATTTTTGTGGTTCAATTTCTTCTCTTACCCTTGGGAAAATAAAAAATTGGGGGCGAAAAGATCATTTTTGTGAAAAAATATGATTTTTTATTTTTACGGCTCTGCATTATAAACTTCTGTGAAGCACCTGTTGGGTCAAAGTGCTCACCACACATCTAGATAAGTTCCTTAGGGGGTCTCCTTTCCAAAATGGTGTCACTTGTGGGGGTTTCAATGTTTAGGCACATCAGGGGCTCTCCAAATGCAACATGGCGTCCCATCTCAATTCCAGTCAATTTTGCATTGAAAAGTCAAATGGCGCTCCTTTCCTTCCGAGCTCTGCCATGCGCCCAAACAGTGGTTTACCCCCACATATGGGGTATCAGCGTACTCAGGACAAATTGTACAACAACTTTTGGGGTCCATTTTCTCCTGTTACCATTGGTAAAATAAAACAAATTGGAGCGGAAATAAATTTTGTGTGAAAAAAAGGTAAATGTTCATTTGTATTTAAATATTCCAAAAATTCCTGTGAAACACCTGAAGGGTTAATAAACTAATTGAAAGTGGTTTTGAGTACCTTGATGGGTGCAGTTTTTAGAATAGTGTCTATCATATAGATCTATGCATCTGCATACAGCCGCACGACCTGCATACCTAATGTTAAAGATAGGTACAGAGGTTGCATGCGGGCCACATGCAGAAGTAGGCGGAGCTAGCAGCGGAGCTGCGGCCGGGGGCGGGGCTTCACGGAGGAAGTCCGCAGCCTGCCGCACATCAGGGAAACGCTAATGTGAAAGTAGCCTAAGAAGACAAAATGTTTCTCAAAAGCTAGAAGTCATGACGAGATCAAAAAAATTCTGGAACAAATGAGGAACACAGTGTTCTATATCTATGAATCTGGGAAAGGTTATAAAGTCATTTTGAAAGCATTGGATCTCTAGCGAACTATGCATAGTGAGAGCCATTATCCATAAATGGTGAAAATATAGAACAGTGTTGAACCTTCCCAGGAGTGGCATTGCAGACCAAAATTACCCCAAGAGTGCTGCAACAACTCATCCAAGAGGTCACAAAAGACCCCACAAAAACATCCCAAAGAACTGCAGGCCTCACATGCTTCAATTAAAGTCAGTGTTCAACAAAAGAATGAGATTGGGCAAAAATGGCCTGCATGTCAGAGTTCCAAGATGAAAACCACTGCCGAACAATAAGAACATAAAGGCTCATCTCAGTTTTGCCAAAAAACATCTTGATGATATCCAAGACTTTTGGGAGAATGCTCAGTGGACTGATGAGACGAAAGTTAAATATTTTGGAAGACTTACAGTATGTTCCATTACATCTGGCATAGATGTAACAAAGCATTTCAGAAAAGGAACATGATCCCAACAGTAAAATATGGTGGTGGTAGGGTGTTGATCTGGGGCTGTTTTGCCGATTCTGGATCTAGAAGACTTGCTGTGGTAAATGGAACCATGAATTCTGTTGTGTATCAAAAAATCCTGAAGGTGAATATCTGGCTATTTGTTTGTGACCTTAAGCTGAAGTACACTTGGGTTATGCAGCAGGACAATTATCCAAAACACCCCAGCAAGTGCACCTTTGAAAAGCTTGAGCAAAGCAAAATTAAGACTTTGGAGTAGCCTAGTCATAGTCCTGACTTTAATCCAATTGAGATGTTGTGGCATGACCTTAAAAAGAAGGTTCATGCACGGAAATCATCCAATGTGGCTCAACTGCAACAATTCTGCAGAGATGAGTGGGCCAAAATTCCTCCAGAGCATTTTAAAAGACTAATTGCCAGTTATCGCAAATGCTTTCATGCAGTTGTTGCTGCTAAGGGTTGCCCAACCAGTTATTAAGTTTAGGGGGCAATTACTTTTTCACACAAAGCCTTGTAGGTTTGGATTTCTATTTACTTTATGTAATGCAACTGCAAGGCAGTTCCATACAACCTCCACCAGGGGACGCAGGTAAGGAGAAAAAGGTAGCACTCCCTGTGAAGCACCACAGTGCAAAGCGTGGAGCACCACTAGGAGGTGGCAGAGTAGTCAGACCGGCCGGTCAGCAACAAACAAGGAAGATGAAGTACCAGAGGTCACAGCAATGCACGTGGTCAGAGACAAGCCAGAAATCAGAACCAGATGGTAACGCAGGATCCAAACTGAGAGACAGAAGACTTAGTCGGGGAATGAGCCAAAGAATCAAAGCCAGACAGGAAATGTAGTAACAGAGACAGAGAGCAGGAGGCAGGGTTCAGAATTCAAGCTGAGTCGTACACTGTAGGGAACCACCAAACACACACAAACACAGTCATGGATAGGGAATGGATCAGGCACAAATACATGTCAGACGCAGAAGGATCACTAAAGTATGTGGGTCAGCTGCTCCAGCCAGAAACTGGAACTATTACTGACATGCTACCAGAAATGGAACCAATAAATAGCCACCCACGAACCAAAGAGAGGCAGTAAAGGAAGACCCCAAGGGTTTCAAAGAGCTTTATAAAACACGTTGGGGATCTGTAGTGATGGGGAAAGGCGCAAACAGAAGGCCATAGACTTGACTACCTCCATAATCTCATAAGGGCCAAAGAACTTGGGCCCCAATTTAGCTGGAAGAACGTTAAGCTTAATATTCCTGGTGAACAACCATACCTTATCCCCAACTGGCCCAACAGATAGTCTTTTGCATGCAAAGAATTTATACCTCCCCTGTGCCTCCCCAATGTTCCTCTGAACCTCCTGCCACACCTCCCCCAACCGTTGAACAGCTAGTTCAGCCCCAGGATACACTTAATCCAGTCTGGAAAACTCCCCAAAATGAGAGTGAAACCCATAATTACGGGAGAAAGGGGATGTGCCCGAGGACTGATTTATGCGATTATTAAAAGCAAATTCAACCACAGGCAAAGAGGAACACCAATTGTCCTGCCAAGCTGTGGTCAGACATCGCAAGATTTGTTCCAGGGACTGATTGGTCCTCTCTGTCTGACCATTAGTCTCAGGATGATATGCTGAAGAAAAGGTCAAACAGATACCCAACCTTTTACAAAAGGTCCTCCAAAACTTGGACACAAACTGCACTCTCCTGTATGAAACCACACTCACAGGCACACCATGCAACCACACCACATGTTCAACAAGCAATTTAGCTAACGTCTCTGCATTAGGAAGACCTGTCAAATGAACAAAATGTGCCTACCTGCTAAATCTGTCCACCACCACCCAAATGACCATTTTACCACTAGAAGGACAAAGATTGGTGATAAACTCCATGGACAGATGAGACCATGGACTATCAGGAATTTGGCTATGGCACCAATTCCCTGGCCGGCCGACTATGGGAGTTCTTATCACGAGCACATACATCACAGGATGTCACAAACTTCACCACATCCGAGCCCAACGAGAACCACCAAAACAACATAGAGACAGCTTTATGGGTAGCCAAGATTCCAGGATGCCCACTCGGGGCTGAATCATGAAACTCCTGGAGTATCCTGAGATGAAAATGAATGGGCACAAAAAGCTTATTACCCGGCAATGATGGAGGGGCAAGAGATTGGGCCTCACGAATCTCTCGCTCCAATACCGAAGATACCCCAGCCACCATTACAACGTACTGAAGAATGGAGAAAGGAGGTTCAGGAGGTGATATCACGCCCAGACTACGAGACAGGGCATCAGTCTTGCCATTTGTAGAACCAGGTCGAAAGGTAATAAAGAATTGGAACTGTGAGAAGAAAAGTGACCATTTTGCCTGTCTAGTGTCAACCTTTTAGCAGACTCGATGTACGCCAGATTCTTATGATCTGTAATTACAGTGACTCGATAGACCTCCCCCTCCAAAAAATGCCTTCATTCTTCAAACACCAGTTTAATGGCTAGTAACTGTTACCTACATCATAATTCTTTTCTGCAGAAGAGAATTTCTTCGAGAAAAAGGCACGAGATTTCAAATTGGTCAAAGTGGTAGGTCCCTGGGATAATACTGCCCCTGCCCTCTCCTCTGAGGCATCCACCTCCACAATAAATGGTTCAGATGGATCTGGTTGAATCAATACAGGGGCAGACCTAAAACATTTCTTTAATGCCAAAAATGCTGCTGTGGCTGGAGCAGGCCAACTCTTGATATCAGACCCCTTTCGGTTCAAATCAGTGAGGGGTTTGACAATTTGATAAAACCCCTTATAAATTTCCTATAATAATTAGTGAACCCCAAGAACTGCTGAAGGCCTTTAAGATCTTTGGGTTGCACCCAGTTTACAATGGCTTGAACCTTTCTGGGGTCCATATGAAGCCCCTCAGCAGACAAGATGAACCCCAGAAAGGACAATTTCTGAACCAAAAACAAACAGTTCTCTGGTTTAGCAAAAGGACAATTCTTCTGGAGCTTCTGGCCGGTCAGCAACAAACAGAAAGACAATGTATCAGAGGTCACAGCAATGCGTGTGGTCAGAGACAAGCCAGAAATGGGAACCAGATGGGAGTGCGGGATCCAAAGCGAGAGACAGAAGACATAGTCGGGGTATGAGTCAAAGAGTCAAAGTCAGATGGGAAACTTAGTAACAGAGACAAAAAGCAGGAGGCAGGGTTCAGATCCAATCAGAGCAATTTGTAATATTTCACCTATGAAAAGTGGTGAAATATTACAATCCATGGAATATCATCGGCCATGGCTGGAAACCCTGTTGCCCCCCCACCACCATCGATCTCCTCCCCAGTCCTTCATCCTGTGCTCCGCTCCTCTCCGTCCGCCTGTCCACTCCCCCTTCCTCCTGTCCACTCCCCCCATGCTCCAATCCCACCCCCCGTGCTCCGATCCCCCCCTGTGCTCCAATCCCCCCCTCATACTTACCAAGCCTTCCGGTGTCCATCCGTCTATTCCATGGGCGCCACCACCCCCCCACCCCATCACACAACATCCTGTAATAAACATTTGATACCCCTTACTGTATTTGGAGGTTCGGGACTCTTTCCCTAGAAGTGCATCTAAGTCTGCTTTGTTATGTGCTTATAATTAAGGCTGTGTTATTTTAGTGGACCTCAGCAGCCTTACTATACACCTACATTAGTATTGTGTCTAACTACATACAATTCCAGATGAGCAGGCACCTTTCCACTATGAACCTTTAATACACTATTTACTACCCTATGATTCACCTTGTGCTTTTTTATTATATATAGCAATAATAAAGCTTTACTTGTTGGAGATAAGCCAGGAGTCAACCTGCTGGATCCAGGAACAAAGTTGATATTGAATGGGGCACCTTACAAAATATTACATACGTATCTAAGTTGCGTGTTTTGCTATTTCAAGTATATTTAAGTATAATATTTTAACTGTACAATCTCTTTAATACATCCCCACAAGCCAATTTAAAAAAAATATTGTGCACATAAATATATGCCTGGAAATATAAGTCACGGATATTATTTTTTTTATTCTTAGTCATGCACATGCAAAAATGTTTCTGCCATATAAATACCAAAAAAGGGTGAAAGCCACAAATCTCTATTTTAGAAGCTGTTCCTAGAGGTGTCACACAGCATTCCCCATACCCTGAATAACATTATTATATTTAATGATTTGACCCCTTCCTTTCCTTTTGATGAGACCTTGTCAGTCTTTACTGTAACTCTGGTATTGTGTTCGTTGTGGAATGTTATGCTGTAAGGGATCATTTGATTGTAATTCAATGTTACCTGCTTCTTCCAGTACATCCATCACAACCCTGAAGAACTTCCTGTGCATGTCTTGTAGTGTGAAGCTTAGGTACAGTTGGTGGAAAAACTGATCAGTCTGCTTGGGGAGAGTTATGCTGTTTGTCAACACACTGACCCAATTTTTTGCAAGGATTTTCTGCCAACAGATTCTGTGATTACAGGACACAGATATCACTGAAGACATCTGTGATCTATTTAAACAGGGCATGCTCGCTGCCACTGAACATCTCTGCACTAATAATGGTAAAACTGTTATATAATAGCAAGAAGCTGTCAAACATTAACCAGATGAACATGTTAGTTACCTTCCCATAAAAAAGAAGAGAATGCTATTCAAACAGAGCAATGGCCAATGACAACATGATACATTTTGGCTCCCCAATTATTCTAAAATTACAACATCCAGCATCTCTGCTAGAAATTTCACAAATGCTTAAGCACAATCTCCAAGTTTAAGGATTTGGTCACATAGTATCACTTGTAGAGTTTCTTTCTGCACTACCTGGGCATCAGGTCTGGTGCTGCTCTCAGTTACTGATAAGCAAGGGATTTACAGTAAAGGACACAGTGGTTAAAGATAAACTTGAGCACTGGTCTCTAAATGGGACCAAGAGATCCTTATTGACATGAGAAGTGGATAGGATAATTGAGTTGTTCTGGTACAAATTTTCCAGTTTTTGTTGTAAAAAAAAAAGTATGGTGTTTCCCCCACCATGTTTCACGGGACAGTGTTCTTGAGGTTTTACTCATTCTTTTTCTTCCTCCAATCATGGCGAGTGGAGTTAATACCAAAAAGTTCTATTTTGGTGTCATCTGATCACATTACCTTCTCCAATGCCTTCTCTGGATCAACTAGATGGTCATTGTCAAACTTCAAACGGGCCTGGACATGTGCTGGTGTGAGCAGGGGGACATGCCGCAAGCATGTTCTGTAACAGTACATGGGGTGCAAGTGACTGGTCTGCTGGACTCAGGGGAGTTTAGTAACCCTAGTGAGGGCTACCATTCTCCATAGGCTGATTCTTGGCCAAGTTGGAGGGTCCCTATGAGATGGTGGAGAAAGTTGGTGAGGTCAACTACCAAGTCCACCAACTGGGGATGCCGAAACCATAACAGATGTACCATGTGAACCTGATCTAACCGTGGCAGGACAGAGAACCCATGGAAGCTCCTTGTCTGATGGCCAAGTCCGATGTCGGTTTGGAGAATGTTAAGATGGCAGACACCTTCTCTCGCTCACAGAAGCAGCAGTGCTAAGAGCTGCTACAGTAATGTTTGAGACTGTTGTCTCACCTTTATTCAGGTCAATGACCAGGTCCCATGTACAGTACAGGCCAAAAGTTTGGAGACACCTTCTCATTTAAAGATTTTTCTGTATTTTCATGACTATGAAAATTGTACATTCACACTGAAGGCATCAAAACTATGAATTAACATGTGGAATTTTATACTTAACAAAAAAGTGTGAAACAACTGAAAATATGTCTTATATTCTAGTTTCTTCAAAGTAGCCACCTTTTGCTTTGACTACTTTGAACACTCTTGGCATTCTCTTGATGAGCTTCAAGAGGTAGTCACCGGAAATTGTCTTCCAGCAATCTTGAAGGAGTTCCCAGAGATGCTTAGCACTTGTTGGCCCTTTTGCCTTCACTCTGCGGTCCAGCTCACCCCAAAACCATCTCGATTGGGTTCAGGTCAGGTGCCTTTGGAGGCCAGGTCATCTGGCGTAGCACCCCATTACTCTCCTTCTTGGTCACATAGCCCTTACACAGCCTGGAGGTGTGCTTGGGGTCATTGTCCTGTTGAAAAATAAATGATGGTCCAACTAAACGCAAACCGGATGAAATAGCATGCCTCTGCAAGATGCTGTGGTAGATATGCTGGTTCAGTACGCCTTCAATTTTAAATAATTTTTTTGAAAAAACTGACCGTCACATCCATACATAGACTAAGTGTGAACAGGTGCTAAACCTAGAGTCGCCAACTCCTATACATTTAAGCAAATAAGGTAGCACATTGTAGCGCTGAAACATGCAAACATGAAACATGAAAATTTAACTGCATTACTGCTCTAGAAATATGAAAAATGAGAGCGTTTAGCACATAAAAAAGGCCAATTTTATGTGTACCTGGTAGCCACTTTACGGCATCTCTCTTATACCAGGTCCTACAATTTCCTTCCTCACTGAGAATAAACGTCTCCGTCTGAATGGGTGCCTATGAAAACCTCTTGTGAGACTACCATTCTCTCTCTCTGTGGAGGGGTAATGGACCTGCTGTAATTAAAACACTTGTGACTAGGAGGCGGAGTGCTCGGTCAGAAGGCAAAATACTACATTTGAAAAAACTGACCGTCACATCCATACATAGACTAAGTGTGAACAGGTGCTAAACCTAGAGTCGCCAACTCCTATACATTTAAGCAAATAAGGTAGCACACTGTAGCGCTGAAACATGCAAACATGAAACATGAAAATTTAACTGCATTACTGCACTAGAAATATGAAAAATGAGAGCGTTTAGCGCATAAAAAAGGCCAATTTTATGTGTACCTGGTGGCCACTTTACGGCATCTCTCTTATACCAGGTCCTACGATTTCCTTCCTCACTGAGAATAAACGTCTCCATCTGAATGGGTGCCTATGAAAACCTCTTGTGAGACTACCATTATCTCTCTCTGTGGAGGGGTAATGGACCTGCTGTAATTAAAACACCTGTGACTAGGAGGCAGAGTGCTCGGTCAGAAGGCAAAATAATACATTTGAAAAAACTGACCGTCACATCCATACATAGACTAAGTGTGAACAGGTGCTAAACCTAGAGTCGCCAACTCCTATACATTCAAGCAAATAAGGTAGCACACTGTAGCGCTGAAACATGCAAACATGAAACATGAAAATTTAACTGCATTACTGCACTAAAAATATGAAAAATGAGAGCGTTTAGCGCATAAAAAAGGCCAATTTTATGTGTACATGGTAGCCACTTTACGGCATCTCTCTTATACCAGGTCCTACGATTTCCTTCCTCACTGAGAATAAACGTCTCCATCTGAATGGGTGCCTATGAAAACCTCTTGTGAGACTACCATTCTCTCTCTCTGTGGAGGGGCAATGGACCTGCTGTAATTAAAACACCTGTGACTAGGAGGCGGAGGATATGCACTGCGCATGGCCACGGATCCCAGGCCCACGGTGGGATTACATGAGACGACACTGCGAGGCGGGATCTCGGCCAGCGCGGACACACAGACGCAGCCAGATTGACACCAAATGATGTCAGAAGATGGGCAGCGCTAAATGTGCCTGGCCAAGGGATAACATAACAGCGCAGGCTCCGGGACGGAATTAAACAACGCTGAGGAGCCGGGGCACGGCGCCAAGGGGGTAGGAATGACGCCTGTGCTGAGTCATATTACGAAGGAAAGTCCCACCTCCGGGACGGTCTCACGGTATCAGGGGACACATTTTATAAGTGTTTAGTTCTGTGTTTGCAAGAAGCATAATGAAAAGAGCCACCTTTTCCTTTTGCATCCTTTGTGCTGCACAAGCTGGCTCTTTCAGCTACAAACGCCTTGGGGGGGTTAAAGGTTCCCTTTCGACTTTCTCCAATCAGGCTTCGGCCTACACTGTGTTCCTCTGCTCCTCCTGCTGTCCCTGGGCTCCAACACCGCTAGTTGGTGCCTGGAAGTGCTGTCCGCACATTCAGCACTTGCTGCCGTGTTATTGGGGTTCAGTAACATCAGCTGTTCCCCAGCTGTGTGTGTGGCAATCCCTCCTCTCTCCTCCACCTCCTCCTCCTTCTGTCCCTGGGCTCCAACACCGCTAGTTGTTGTCTGGAAGTGCTGTCCGCACAGTCAACAGTCGCTCCTCTGTTATTGGGGTTCAGTAACGTCAGCTGTTCCCCAGCTGTGTGTGTGGCAATCCCTCCTCTCTCCTCCACCTCCTCCTCCTCCTTCTGTCCCTGGGCTCCAACACCGCTAGTTGTTGCCTGGAAGTGCTGTCCGCACAGTCAACAGTCGCTCCTCGGTTATTGGGGTTCAGAAACGTCAGCTGTTCCCCAGCTGTGTGTGTGGCAATCTCTCCTCTCTCCTCCACCTCCTCCTCCTTCTGTCCCTGGGCTCCAACACCACTAGTTGTTGCCTGGAAGTGCTGTCCGCACAGTCAACAGTCGCTCCTCTGTTATTGGGGTTCAGTAACGTCAGCTGTTCCCCAGCTGTGTGTGTGGCAATCCCTCCTCTCTCCTCCACCTCCTCCTCCTCCTTCTGTTCCTGGGCTCCAACACCGCTAGTTGTTGCCTGGAAGTGCTGTCCGCACAGTCAACAGTCGCTCCTCTGTTATTGGGGTTCAGAAACGTCAGCTGTTCCCCAGCTGTGTGTGTGGCAATCCCTCCTCTCTCCTCCACCTCCTCCTCCTTCTGTCCCTGGGCTCCAACACCGCTAGTTGGTGCCTGGAAGTGCTGTTCGCACAGTCAACAGTCGCTCCTCTGTTATTGGGGTTCAGTAACGTCAGCTGTTCCCCAGCTGTGTGTGTGGCAATCCCTCCTCTCTCCTCCACCTCCTCCTCCTCCTTCTTTCCCTGGGCTCCCACACCGCTAGTTGTTGTCTGGAAGTGCTGTCCGCACAGTCAACAGTCGCTCCTCTGTTATTGGGGTTCAGAAACGTCAGCTGTTCCCCAGCTGTGTGTGTGGCAATCCCTCCTCTCTCCTCCACCTCCTCCTCCTTCTGTCCCTGGGCTCCAACACCGCTAGTTGTTGCCTGGAAGTGCTGTCCGCACAGTCAACAGTCGCTCCTCTGTTATTGGGGTTCAGTAACGTCAGCTGTTCCCCAGCTGTGTGTGTGGAAATCCCTCCTATCTCCTCCACCTCCTCCTCCTTCTGTCCCTGGGCTCCAACACCGCTAGTTGTTGTCCGGAAGTGCTGTCCGCACAGAGCCAAACACCTCGCCAATGTGTTAGTGGGGTTCAGTAATGCCTGCTGCTCCCCAGCTGTGTATACAGCAACGTGTCATGCGACCGCCACGCAGGCACAACAACTTAAATTTAAGGGAACTTGTACCCCCCCCAGGCGTTTGTTACTGAAAGAGCCACCTTGTGCAGCAGTAATGATGCAAAAGGAAAAAGTGCCTCTTTTCGTGGTGCTCCTTGCACATGCTGAACCTAACACTTATGAAATGTGTCCCCTCCCACCGTTAAACCGTCCGGTAGGTGGAACTTTCATTTGTTATGTGATGCAGCACAACCGTCATTCTTACCCCCTTGGCGCCGTGCGCCGCCTCCTCAGCGTTGTTTGAATCTGTCCCGGAGCCTGTGCTGTTATGTTAGCCCTTGGCCAGGCACACTTAGCGCTGCCCGTCTTCTGACATTATTTGGTGTCAGGCTGGCTGCGCCTGTGCGGCAGCGCTGGACGAGATCCCGCCTCGTAGTGTCTTCTGATTTAATCCCACTGCGGGCCTGTGATCCATGGACATGCGCAGTGCATATCTTAACCTCCGCCTCTCACTCATCTCCCTACGCCTTATTCAGACCGTGCGCCGTCAGCTGATCCCTAATAGCATGCCACGGCCGTGACGCCACACAGTCTGAAGAAGCCGTAGGGAGGGGAGTGAGAGGTGAGGATATGCACTGCTCATGCCCATGGATCACAGGTCCGCAGAGTGATTACATTAGATGACACAGCGAGGCGGGATCTTGGCCAGCACGGCCACACAGGCGCAGCCAGCCTGACACCAAATGATGTCAGAAGACGGGCAGAGCAAAATGTGTGCATGGCCAAGGGCTAACATAACAGCGCAGGCTCCGTGACAGATTCAAACAACGCTGAGGAGGCGGTGCACGGTGCCAAGGGGGTAAGAATGACGGCTGTGCTGCGTCACATGACAAATGAAAGTTCCACCTACCGGACGGTTTAACAGTGTGAGGGGACACATTTCATAAGTGTCAAGTTCAGCGTTTGCAAGGACCATAATTAAAAGAGCTAAGTTTACCTTTTTCAGCATTAGTGCTGTACAAGATGGCTCCTTCAGCTACAAACGCCTTGGGGGGGTTAAAGTTCCCTTTCAATGTGCTCCAGTGCAGGCTTCGGCCTACACTCTGCTCTTCCTGCTGACCCTGGGCTCTAACACCGCCAGTTGGCGCCCAGAAGTGCTAGCTGCACAGAGCAAAACACCAGCCAATGTGTCAGTGGGGTTCAGCACCGCCAGCTGTTCCCCTGCTGTGTAGCTGGCAACATGTCCTGCAAAAGCCACGCAGACACAAAGCTGCCTCCAGTGCAGGCTTCGGCCTACACTCTGCTCCCTCTACTCCTCCTGCTGACCCTGGGCTCTAACACCGCCAGTTGGCGCCCGGAAGTGCTAGCTGCACAGAGTCAAACACCTCGCCAATGTGTCAGTGGGGTTCAGCAATGCCAGCTGTTCCCCTGCTGTGTAGCCGGCATCGTGTCCTGCAAAAGCCACACAGACACAAGAACTGAAATTGAAGGGAACCTGTCCCCCCCCCAGCCGTTTGTATGTTTAACAGCCACCTTGTACAGCAGTAATGCTGCATTTGTACAAGGTAGCTCACTAAGTTATTCTCCTTGCACACGTGGAGCGAAACACGTCTAAAATGTGTCCCCCGAGACCATTAAAACGTCCCTGAGGTGTAACTTTCCTTTGTAATGACACGCAGCAACCCCCTTGGTAGCGCAGCCCTTCTTCTGACATCATTGTTTGGCTGGCTGCGCCTCTGCGGCCGGCCTGCCCCACACAACGCCCCTCGGTGTCTTATTTATTTTGACTGCGAGGGTGTGATTGACGGGCATGAGCAGTGCATATCTTCGCCAGGCTGTCACTCAGCTCCTTCCGCCTTCTTCAGACTGTGCGGCTTCATGGCCGTGGCATGCGATAAGGGATCAGCTGACGCCGCACAGTCTGTAGCAGGTGTAAGGACACGAGCGAGAGGCGAACATATGTACTGCGCCAGGCCATGAATCCCAGCCCCGCAGTGTGAAACACTGTAAAGACACTGCGGGGCTGGGATTCATGGGCATCGCGAACCGCACCAGCCGACATGAAATGATGTCAGAAGACGGGCAGCGCATGGCCAAGGGATAACGCAACAAGGCAGACTGCTGTACAGCAAAATGCGATGCTCAGGAGGCCGCGCCAAGCACCAAGGTGGTATTTTTGCCAGCTGTGCTGCATCTCATTACGAAGGGAACTCCCGCCTCCAAGACAGATTGACTGTATAAGGGCCAAAATGTTGTACGTGTTTCATTCAGCTTGTGCAAGGAACAAAATTAAAAGAGCAACCTTTGACTTGTGCAGCACTACTGCTGCATAAGGCGTGGCTCTTCTAGTTTGTAACACCTGAGGGGGGGTTAAAGGTTACCCTTAAAATTGGTTCAATTAGGCTTCGGCCTACACTCTGCTCCCCCTGCAGAGCCTGGGCTCTAACAAAGCCAGTTGGTGCCCCAAAGTGCTGGCTGCACAGAGAAAAACACCCGCCAATGTGTCAGTGGGGTTCAGCACCGCCAGCTGTTCCCCTGCTGTGTAGCCGGCAACGTGTCCTGCAAACGCCATGCAGACACAACAGACCTACAAATGCCTCCAGTGCAAGCTTCGGCCTACACTCTGCTCCCCCTGCTGACCCTTTGCTCCAACACCGCTAGTTGGGGCTCTAGGAAGACAAGCTTGAATAGGTCCCCATCCTGGTTCCAGCACCGTCAGCTGGTTCCGGGCAGAGCCTTTGGCTTAGGTGCCTCCTTCTGGGTATCCGAGTTCCACCAACGTCAGGTGGTCCTTGGTTGTGCTTTCATGCACGGGTACCTCCTGCTTAGTAACCGGGTTCCAGTAACGTCAGCTGGTCCTCGGTAGTTCCATTGGCTTTTGGACCTTCGGCTACCCATCCGGGTTCCAGTACCGTCAGCTGGTTCTCGGCAGTGTCTTTTGCTCTTGTACCTTCTGCTCCCCATCCTGGTTCCAGTACCGTCAGCTGGTTCCGGGCAGAGCCTTTGGCTTAGGTGCCTCCCTCTGGGTATCTGAGTTCCACCAATGTCAGGTGGTCCTTGGTAGTGCTTTCAGGCACGGGTACCTCCTGCTTAGTAACCGGGTTCCAGTAACGTCAGCTGGTCATCGGTAGTTCCATTGGCTCTTGGACCTTCGGCTACCCATCCGGGTTCCAGTACCATCAGCTGGTTCTCGGCAGTGTCTTTTGATCTTGTACCTTCTGCTCCCCATCCTGGTTCCAGTACCGTCAGCTGGTTCCGGGCAGAGCCTTTGGCTTAGGTGCCTCCCTCTGGGTATCCGAGTTCCACCAACGTCAGGTGGTGCTTGGTAGTGCTTTCAGGCACGGGTACCTCCTGCTTAGTAACCGGGTTCCAGTAACGTCAGCTGGTCCTCGGTAGTTCCATTGGCTCTTGGACCTTCGGGTAGCCATCCGAGTTCCAGTTCCATCAGCTGTTTCTCGGCATTTTCTCAGCCTTCTTGTACCTTCTGCTACATTTCCAAGTTCAAGACCCTAAAGACGACGACCCGGAAGACCACCCCTAAGACGACGACGACACCAGAGACGACAACCACTGAGATAACGACGACCCTGGAGACGATGACCCTGAAGACCACCCCGATGACGACGACCCTGGAGACGACGACGACATGGGAGACCGAGAAGCAGAAGAACAAGAGGCTGCAGAACAAAGAGCAGAAGAACATTAGGCATAACACTAAATATCAGAGCAAAAGATATTATCTAAATTATAAGCAGAAGAAGACTAAGCAGTGTATGGGGGTGAGTCCGTTCCTCCTCGTGGTGCCCCTGGATAAAGCCTGATGCTGCAGGCCAAACTGAACGCGGACAAATGTAACTCTTTTGTGACAGGCAGAACGGAAGGTGTAATCTTCAAACTTTTATAGATAACAACTACGGGAATGCCTGTCACAAATAAGAATATGATGAAGAAGTTGAATATGAAGAAGAATAATAGTTAAATAAAAAGAATATGAACAATGTAAAAAAAAAAAATTATAGGTAGAAGATGAAGAAGATGAATAAGGTGAAGAAGAAGTTGATGTCAAAGATGCTGATGATGATGAAGAAGAAAGTGTGGGAGAAGTAAAAAAGAGGGTGAAGGGCGTGGAAGTAGTGAAACATCAATATCTGACAAAATAAAAAAAATCTTAACATAGTCAATATCTTTGTAACTCCGAACGTCTTTAAAAAAAATTTAAATTCCTGCTATTCTATTTGATTGGGCTAAACCTCTATGCCTTTAATGTCTCCGCCACCTCCCCCAATACATCCTACATTATTCTTAGTTGTTTTCCTTCATGTAGAATGAACCTGCAAGGAAAGAAAGGGTTTATTTTAATTCCGATATTTTCGTCCCATTGACTTGCATTGGGATCGGGTATCGGAATCGGCGAGATCCGATACTTTGACGGTATCGGCCGATACTTTCCGATACCGATACTTTCCGATATCGGAAGGTATCGCTCAACACTACTGACTACCCTAGAGGTTGACTTGAGGAACCTTGTCTCCAGAGCAAGCCTATCGCACATTCTGTGCTTTACGGACTCTTCCCTGGGGTTCATACCGTTGGAGCCATCCAGGAGACTTAGCACCTTATGAACTGCTTCAAAGGCGCTATTTGGGTCTCCAGAAACTGGCTAACCTTGAGGAGGGAGAGGATGTCCATCCAGGACTGCTGCAGGCTGATCCTCAGCCTGCTCAGAGACTATTCCAGTGTTGATGGTCCGGAGAACGAGGATGAGGACGAGGACTCAACCCCTTTTCCTCCCCCCTTTTCCTCCCCCCTTTTCCCTAATGTGTCTTGTCTTTCAATAAAGCTTTTGGCCTGTGTCTCCCCCTCCCTACCCCCTCTTTCCAACCCCCTTACCTTATCACAGGTCGTCGTACTGTTTAACATGCTCTTTCTTTCAGCTTGAGTGTTTTTGTGTAGCATAGGAGTTTGATGTATAGGTAGTGCGCCATATTCTTATGCTTTGTACAAATGATGTAGAATTATATGAGTACTGGGCTGCAGCACAGTACACGATTGTTAACTTATGTTTTTTTAGGAATGCAAGATAATAAAAGAGTTTATTAAATCAAAAAAAGTCATGTGACAAGGCTCACTAGAGGGTCAAAATTGACTTGTAGGATTGCTACCTTCCAATAGGTGGCACTAGAGTTCTAGCTCTCTTCCTCTCAGAAGAGACAATTTGCATAATTAGCATATTACCCAGAGGAGCATAGCGGCTTTAAGTCTCCTCATCTCGGCTTGCTTAGCATGTCGATCTCCGCAAGGAGAAACAATACTTCTTGGATAACAGTCAGACACCTCTCACACAGCCAAACCAGATCTCCGCTTTGCACTGACGAGGGGCAGTACCCCGAAACACAGTGTCTGCAAATTGAGATTCTGGTTTGGCTACTATCCTCCGAAGTCATGTGACAAGGCTCATTAGAGGGTCAACATTGACTTGTAGGATTGCTACCTTCCAATACGTGGCACTAGAGTTCTAGCTCTCTTCCCCTCTGAAGAGACAATTTGCATGATTAGCATATTACCCAGAGGAGCATTGCAGCTTGCTTAGCATGTCGATCTCCGCAAGGAGAAAGGATACTTCTTGTATAACGGTCTGACGCCTCTCACACAGCCAAACCAGATCTCCGCTTTACACTGACATCTCATGCTGCGATTTTACATGCACATTGAATACGCCTGAGAAAAAATATGCTGATGTGAGCTGGCCCATAGACTAACACTGGTCTGAGTGTTATGCTATGTTTTCTCGCATAGCACTCGTCCGTATTCTACGCTAGTGTGACCCCGACCTAAGTGTATTTCTGACCCTCTTAGGCCAGCGTCACATGAGAGAAATACGGACGAGGGAGAGGCGCAAAGACAACGCATTGCACATGGACCAATGTTACTCTATGGGGCAGCTTCCATCAGCCGTGTATTTCTCGGCCGTATTTTACTGGCTGAGAAAATTGCAGCATGCTGCGATTGTCAGCGTATTCCGCAAAAAATATGCCAATGAAAGTCTATAGGGGTGAGAAAAATACGGATTACACACGGATCATGCGTGTGACTTCTGTGAAATACGCAAGATTTTTCCAGGTGACAGGAAATGGGCCAAGCCATTATCAGGAAGCTTAGACATGATAATTAGCTAAAAAAACGCTCCAGACATCCCAGAAGAACACATCCACGGAGTCCTGCAGCATGTCTTCCTTAATCAATGTGGAGATGCTTCTTGTTCTGATCCAAGAAAGGCCAGAGCTATGGGACCAAAGGAATGCACATTACTCCAAGCAGGCCAGAAAAGAGGCGGCATGGAGGAGGATATATGGGCTACTTTTCTCTGATTTTGCAGACCGTCCATGTGAGGGACAGCAACAAATTAGTAAGTTCACTCATGTTTTTAAAATAATATTATGAACTGCACTAAGTAAAAGGCTTTCACACTATCCCCTTAAATCCTAGTATGATGTTTTTTATCCTATTATTATTAAGATTATGTTTAAAAAAATACAGCTTACTAGGCCACATGACTATGTAATATCTCAGTAATCTTGTTGATCCACTGTGCGCAATGTCCTTATACATTATTTTATTGTCTGTCATTGCAGTGCAAGATGTTATGAGATGCTAAGAATGAACAAAAAAGAAATGGAGGGCACCATCAACCAGTATCAATAGAAAAGGGGGTCTATCCAAAGCATGACAGTTCATAGGACAACAAAAAAACAAAAAGTGACATGCTATATCACTGGGACCCCCACTTTAAAGTATAGAAATATAAATTTTATTTTATTTGTATAAGTCAACCGATAAACACCACATATAAACAATTAAAAACAAGACCTTAGCACAGACCGCAATTTGGGATCTGCCCCCCTGGACATGGCTATAGTAGGATACAACAATAAGGTGGACACAATGCTAAGGCTACTTTCACACTGGTCCGTCAGTACGGTCCCGTCGCAATGCATAAGGCCGATGTACCGACGGATGCTGTGAAATAACTGCAAGACGTGGGCAGCGGATGCAGTTTTACAATGCAGCCACTGCCCATTCTGCAGTCCGGGGAGAAGGGGGAGGAGTTTTGGCCATGGTCGAAAATGGCGGACGCGACGCACAAAAAAACGTTACATGGAACTTTTTTGTGCCAACAGTCCGCCAAAACACGACGCATCCGTCGCACGACGGATGCGACGTGTGGCAATCCGTCGCAATGCATCGCTAATGCAAGTCTATGGAGAAAAAAAGCATCCTGCGGGCAACTTTGCAGGATGCGTTTTTTCTCCAAAACGATGCATTGCGACGTACGTCACACGACGCTAGTGTGAAAGTAGCCTAAACTGTAACACAATAGAAAGTCCACTATTTGTAATACATGTATGTCATGTACATAAAAAAGATAATAGCAAAAGTGATCACCTCCTAGACGTGTGACCCATTCTATCAAAGCCAGATAACAATATTTCAAGAAGTTCCAGATATTTTGAGATTAAATTGTCCATACAAGTTAATCACACTACTTGAGCCTGAACAAAGATTATAAATTGCAATGGCACAGCTCGCAGCATGATTAAAAATGGTAGCAATACTTTACATAAATGTTATAAAAATCATATATAGCTACAGGCACTGAAAGACTGAAGAACATTGGGCCCAACGGAAGATTTGATTCTGAGGGCCCACCTTTCTCCCCCACTGAAGTGACCCATAGCAGCTGCAAGGTTTGCATTATGAACTCTCCTGAAGGAGAAGCCAGGTCCCACCGGAGGATTCTCTGGTTCTTTGGTGGGCCAGTCCAACCCTGGCTACAGGCTGATATTATTTACTAGATGGTGGCCCGATTCTAACGCATCGGGTATTCTAGAATATGTATGTAGTTTACAGCCACATAGTATATAGCACAGCCACGTAGTATATAGCACAGACACGTAGTATATTGCCCAGCCACGTAGTATATTGCACAGCCATGTATATAGCACAGCCACGTAGTATATAGCACAGCCACATAGTATATAGCACAGACACGTAGTATATTGCCCAAGCATGTAGTATATTGCACAGCCACGTATATAGCACAGCCACGTAGTATATACCACAGAGACGTAGTTTATAACACAGGCCACGTAGTATAGAGCACAGCGACGTACTATATTGCCGAGCCACGTAATATATACCACAGCCACGTAGTATATAGCACAGCCCATGTAGTATATAGCACACAGATGTAGTATATAACACAGCCCATACAGTGTATAGCACAGCCTACGCAGTGTATAGCAATGTGGGCGCCATATCCCTGTTAAAAAAAAATAATTAAAATAAAAAATAGTTATATACTCACCTTCCGGAGCCCCCGGATCTGATGCTCTGGTCCCAAGAGTGCATTGCGGTCTCGCGAGATGACGACATAGCGGTCTCACGAGACCGCTACATCATCATCTCGTGAGACCGCAATGCATGGACCGGTCACCGGAACGTCGTGAGGAGCGGGAAAGGCCTTGGCTGGATCCGGGGGCCCTCGGAAGGTGAGTATATAATGATTTTTTATTTTTTTCAATTATTTTTAACATTAGATCTTTCTTCTATTGATGCCGTATAGGCAGCATCAATAGTAAAAAGTTGGTTACACAGGGTTAATAGCAGCGTTAACGGACTGCGTTACACCGCAGCATAACACAGTCCGTTAACGCTGCCATTAACCCTGTGTGAGAGCTGACTGGGGGGGAGTATGGACTGTGGGCACTGACTGCGGGGAGTAAGGAGCGGCCATTTTGCTGGCCGGACTGTGCCCGTCACTGATTGGTCGTGGCCATTTTGCCGCGACCAATCAGCGACTTGGGATTTCTGTGACAGAAAGAAAGGAAGGCAGACAGACAGAAGGACAGACAGAAAGACGGAAGTGGACCTTAGACAATTATATAGTAGATATTGAAGTACCACAATTGCCACAGAGCAGAATTGTGAAATGGTAGAGATTCACAGTGGCCCAACTCCTGACTCCAATTTGAGATAATAGTAATAGTAATGTCTTTTAATCCATACAAATTGTCTCCACCACAACTGTGTCCTAAAAAATGGTTTATTTTCTCTTGGGATCAAATCCTGGGAGATAGTGCTGATTGTGGCAGCTTCACAGGGTGTAATGACCCCTCCCGACAGGAGTAACTCAATCCTTGAGGCTAAGTTCACACGTTGCAGAATTGCCGCGGAAATTTCCGCGGCAATTCTGTGCCTCCTGCCACGGGTATATCGCATGCAGAATTAGCATGCATATACCCGCAGAAAACTAGCTTTTGCAAGCATAATTAGCTTGCAAAATGCTAGAGTTTTCCAAGTGATCTGTAGCATCGCTTGGAAAACTGACTGACAGGTTGGTCACACTTGTCAAACATAGTGTTTGACAAGTGTGACCAACTTTTTACTATAGATGCAGCCTATGCAGCATCTATAGTAAAAGATCGAATGTTTAAAAATAATTAAAAAAATAAAAAACATGGTTATACTCACCTGCAGACCTCAGCGGCGTCCGTTCCTATAGCTGGAGTGCAGTGAAGGGCCTGCGATGACGTCACTGTCTTGTGATTGGTCGCATGAGTCACATGAGCGGTCACGCGACCAATCACAAGATAGTGACGTCATCACAGGTCCTGAACCACATCATCTATAGGAACGGAAGAGAGATCATGCACCGGAGAGGCGGGAACACTTCGGGGGACATCAGAGGGTGAGTATAGGACTATTTTTTATTTTAATTCTTTTTTTTTTATCACTTATATGGTGCCCAGTCCGTGGAGGAGAGTCTCCTCTCCTCCACCCTGGGTACCAACCGCACATGATCTGCTTGCTTCCCGCATGGTGGGCACAGCCCCGTGCGGGAAGTAAGCAGATCAATGCACTCCTATGGGTGCAGAATCGCCGCGATTCCGCAATTTTAATGAACATGCTGCGTTTTTTTTTGGAATGCGATTCCACTCAGGAAAAAAATGCAACATGTGCACAAAAAATGCGGAATGCATTCTATTACATAGGATGCTTAATGTAAGCATTTTTTTTTGCGGTTTTATAGCGTTTTTATAGCGAAAAAACGCGAAAAAAACGCGAAAAATATGCTACGTGTGCACACAGCCTTACTCTGCTGTTCTTTGTGATCACTGAGTGCTGTGCATTCATTCATTCCCCTCCCTTGGCAATGCTAAATTGTATTTTGTTACTTATGATATCTATCATTGGTCCTTGGACAGGTGAAGTGTTACTTTCACTTTGTTTCTGTGCTCTCCTTAAGCTCTGGTTTGCTGCTTAAACTGTTAAGGCCCCGTCTCACTTAGCGATTTACCAACGATCACGACCAGCGATATGACCTGGCCGTGATCGTTGGTAAGTCGCTGTGTGGTCGCTGGGGAGCTGTCACACAGACCGCTCTCCCCAGCGACCAACGATCAGGGGAACGAGTTCGGCATCGTTGAAACTGTCTTCAACGATGCCGAAGTCCCCCTGCAGCACCCGGGTAACCAGGGTAAACATCGGGTTACTAAGCGCAGGGCCGCGCTTAGTAACCCGATGTTTACCCTGGTTACCAAAAAAAACAAACAGTACATACTCGCCTTTCGGTGTCCGTCAGGTCCCTTGCCGTCTGCTTCCTGCTCTGACTGAGCCGCTGTACACTGAGAGCAGAGCGCAGCGGTGACGTCACTGCTGTGCTCTCACTTCTCACTGTACGGCCGGCAGTCAGTGAGAGCAGGAAGCAGACGGCAAGGGACCTGACGGACATCAGAAGGCGAGTATGTACTGTTTGTTTTTTTTTACATTTACGCTGGTAACCAGGGTAAACATCGGGTTACTAAGCGCGGCCCTGCGCTTAGTAACCCGATGTTTACCCTGGTTACCAGTGAAGACATCGCTGGATCGGTGTCACACACACCGATTCAGCAATGTCAGCGGGGCCTCAACGACCAAAAAAAGGTCCAGGCCATTCCGACACGACCAGCGATCTCGCAGCAGGGGCCTGATCGCTGGTACGTGTCACACATAGCGAGATCGCTATGGAGGTCGCTGTTGCGTCACAAAACTTGTGACTCAGCAGCGATCTCGCTAGCGATCTCGCTATGTGAGACGGGGCCTTTACTCTTATATACGTGACGCAATTTTAAACTCACTAATTATAATTTTCGTAATTTTAGATCACCACAAATTACCACAAATTAATCTTCATATATATATTTATATTTTTTAATGTAAAATAATAAAACATGATTTTATGCCACATTCAATGTAAAGATTCCAATGGATTTTTGATAAGAAAAAGCAGCTTGTTGATTCCACACGGTAGTTCATCTGTAAGGCATTCGCTTCCGAACTGGAGAAATTCCTTTTCTTACAGGTTCTTGTCTATTTAAGTAGAGATCTTTTTTTTTTTTGTTCCTCCTCCTAAATGCTGCAAATTTTGAACTATTGTCTAGAAATATAAAAGATGTCAGTGTATTTTTTTCATTATATATACCTCTCTAATCGTTTGAATTGTTAATTGTGTGTTATCATTGAACTTTGACACTGAGTCATCTGACCTGGTGGCGCTCATTGTTTTGTAACCTAGCAAAACTATTTATACCTGTGATGCCTGTATATTCTGTGTGGTATTTCCTGATGAAGGGGGCATGAGACCCCTGAAACGCGTTGAATAAAACCACTGTGAATCAACTATACTCTCCTGAAATTCATCTTAGCGGCAGCGCAGAATTTTAACTACAAATCTCCCTTTGAAGACATTATTTTCTCTGGTCGGTGAAGACCTGTGGTTCTGCAGCAGCCGCTATCTACATGCTCTAATCTCATCCTAACCAGGTGAGCAAATTTGGTGTATATTCTCCTCTGTGTAACGTGGATAAGACCCTATTGCGCTCTTTGTCTCCCCATTGTTTTACAATAAGTGTGGAAGATGTCACAAATAAAATACCAAACAGAGCCTATCTAATAGCCTATAGACATTTCACTGAGGATGAAGTAGAACCCAAAGTGGAATGCTCCAAATAGAGCAGGAAGAATAAAATGTATATAGCCAATGAGGGGGCAGAAGCCCTTGCAGGTAGATACACAAAGGGGTTAATGAAAGGATGAGCTCAGTGTCCCAGCACCATAGGTGGCCATAAATAGCCCCTACAGGTGGGAACACAAAAAGTTAATAAAGGAATGAGCTCAGTGTCCCAGCGCTGTAAGTAGCCATCAATGCTAAAAGAGAGCAAGGCCTAGAGAACATGTCCATAATACCCATCAGTAAATCAGAGGTCCAGGGGGCATATGGAGCACAACGCGTGTCGCCACCGAGGTGGCTTCGTCAGGGGAAGATGCAGCAGTGTAGGCTGACTACTATATATATACATATACCACATACCCTTTAGAATTAACTTGCATCAGCTGTGGAAAACGGCATGACATAGTGGAGGATTCAAAGTTCCGGCGTCCTAGGCACGGAAATGAAGTCAGCAAGGGAGGGGTGGGTGCATATGGGTGTGCAAAGATGGCTGGAAAGCTGATTACTGTGCATGCCTGTGCACTGTCCGCAAATGGAGAGATATGCCCCAGTTTTACCAATATGGTCCTTGGTCAAATGAAGTGCGCAAATGCCGCTATCAAAGCATTTCAGTGGCGCGTGCATATGAAACAGGACAAATAAGTCCATTTAAAGTAGCCACAAATCCAATATACATATATGTACATCTAAGCGTTAATTTTTATAGATGGTCCCATTCGGATGCTTGCGCAGGCCCCAAGAAACGGGGCACTTATTTTACACCTAAGAGAGTTGCAAAAAAAACCTGATCGATTGCTGCTAACTCAGTTATTCATGGTGAAATAAACTAATATATATATACATTTTCACAAATATACCAATGCAAAAAACTTATGAGTGGTGAGTAAAGTCGGAAGGCACATGTCAAAAATAATGTGGCCAGGAAGAAGTTTTATACGTCTCAGGCATCTGTTTTTTTTTACAAGGAACCAGGGCCGGACTGGGACTAAAATTCAGCCCTGGCATTTGAAGTTACACAGGCCCACTTGTCACATGGTGACTGTATAATATCTTTGTACACTTGTAGGCAGGGCCGGTTTTAGGCAAAGTGGGGCCCTAGGCAAAGTTTAAAATGGGTCCCCAAATGCTAACATATTGCACATCACACAGAAGCCTTTCTGTTGTATTTACATGCGCTGAGTTCAGGCCGCTAAACGAGTTTGATCGACAATACTGAAGTTGTTCAACGCTTGTTTCCCGGCCTCTTTCCACCAGCTGAGGAATAATGATGAGACAGAACGATCACTAATAGATCACCATACAGTATCATGTTTTCAGCAGCACATCTACAGTTTACACCGGTGATGTGCTGCTGACAACAAGGCTTTTTGTTCCAGCAAAAACAATCCGAATATGCAGCATTTTACTTGTTTAGTAAAATACACCCCATAGTCCTCCATATATTATAATGTGCTCCATAGTCCTCCATATAGTATAATACACTCCCTATAGTCCTCCATATATTAAAATACACTGCTCAGTCCTCCACATAGTATAATACACTCCTCATAGTCCTCCATATAGCATAATACAATCCTCATAGTCCTCCATATAGCATAATATAATCCTCATAGTGCTCCATATAGTATAATGCACCGCCACAGTCATCCATGTAGTACAATTCACTTCCCATAGTATAATGCACCCCATAGTTCTTCATATAGTATAACGTATTCCCCATAGTCCTCGATACAGTATAATGCAGCCCACATATAGTATAATGCAGCCACCCCAGAGTATAATGCAGCCACCCCAGAGTATAATGCAGCCACCCCAGAGTATAATGCAGCCACCCCACAGAGTATAATGCAGCCACCCCAGAGTATGTAACCCCCATAGAATATAATACAGCCCACCTCCCCATAATATATAATGTAGCCCCCCATAGAATATAATGCAGCCCCCCATAGTATATAACGCAGCCTCCCCCATAGAATATAATATACCCCCACAATAGTATATAACACAGCCACATAGTACATAACATGGCCTCCCCCATAGAATATAATATACTCCCCATAGTATATAGCAAAGCCCGCATATTATATAGCACAAACCGCATAGTATACAGCACAGCCTGCATACTATAGCACAGCTCGCGTAGTAGATAACACAGCCCACACAGCAGTATTCAGCACAGACCACACAGTAGTATACAGCACAGACCACACAGTAGTATACAGCACAGCCCACGTAGAAGTATACAGCACAGTCCACACAGTAGTATACAGCACAGCCCACAGAGTAATATATACAGCACAGCCCACAAAGTAATATATACAGCACAGCCCACAAAGTAATATATACAGCACAGCCCACAGAGAACTATATACAGCACAGCCCACAGAGAACTATATACAGCACAGCCCACAGAGAACTATATAAAACACAGCCCACAGAGAACTATATAAAGCACAGCCCAGAGTACTATATACAGCACAGCCCAGAGTACTATATAAAGCACAGCCCAGAGAGTACTATATACAGCACAGCCCAGAGAGTACTATATACAGCACAGCCCACAGAGTACTATATACAGCACAGCCCACAGAGTACTATATACAGCACAGCCCACAGAGTACTATATACAGCACAGCCCACAGAGTACTATACACAGCACAGCCCACAGAGTACTATATACAGCACAGCCCACAGAGTACTATATACAGCACAGCCCACAGAGTACTATATACAGCACAGCCCACAGAGTACTATATACAGCACAGCCCACAGAGTACTATATACAGCACAGCCCACAGAGAACTATATACAGCACACAGTAGTATACAGCACAGAGCACAGCCCACAGAGAACTATATACAGCCCACAGAGAACTATATACAGCACAGAGCACAGCCCACAGAGAACTATATACAGCCCACAGTAGCATACAGCACAGAGCACAGCCCACAGATAACTATATACAGCCCACAGTAGTATACAGCACAGAGCACAGCCCACAGAGAGCTATATACAGCCCACAGTAGTATACAGCACAGAGCACAGCCCACAGAGAACTATATACAGCCCACAGCAGTATACAGCACAGAGCACAGCCCAAAGAGAACTATATACAGCCCACAGCAGTATACAGCACAGAGCACAGCCCACAGAGAACTATATATAGCACATAGCACACAGTAGTATACAGCACAGAGCACAGCCCACAGAGAGCTATATACAGCCCACAGCAGTATACAGCACAGAGCACAGCCCACAGAGAGCTATATACAGCCCACAGTAGTATACAGCACAGAGCACAGCCCACAGAGAACTATATACAGCCCACAGCAGTATACAGCACAGAGCACAGCCCACAGAGAACTATATACAGCCCACATCAGTATACAGCACAGCCCACAGAGAACTATATATAGCACAGAGCACACAGTAGTATACAGCACAGAGCACAGCCCACAGAGAGCTATATACAGCCCACAGCAGTATACAGCACAGAGCACAGCCCACAGAGAACTATATACAGCCCACAGCAGTATACAGCACAGAGCACAGCCCACAGAGAACTATATGCAGCCCACAGCAGTATACAGCACAGAGCACAGCCCACAGCAGTATACAGCACAGAGCACAGCCCACAGAGAACTATATACAGCCCACAGTAGTATACAGCACAGAGCACAGCCCACAGAGAACTATATACAGCCCACAGCAGTATACAGCACAGAGCACAGCCCACAGAGAACTATATACAGCCCACAGCAGTATACAGCACAGAGCACAGCCCACAGAGAACTATATACAGCCCACATCTCTTCTCTTCCTCCCCTCACCTCCTCCGAGAATGGCCCCACAGTCCAGAAAAAAAAAAAACTCTCCTCACCTCTCCTTGTGCCCAGCGTTGCTTCCTGGTTCCTGCTCCTGTCTCAGCAGCTGCAGTCTGCCCGGGACACAGCAGGTGCGCGATGATATGACATCATCGCGCACCCGCAGTGTCAGAGGCAGAGCGGGGAATGATGGGAGAGGAGCGTCTGTAGACGCTCTCTCCTCCATCATTGCATTCAACTGTACCGGCGTCTATACGCCGGTATAGTTGAATGCGACGGCGGGGGCGGCGGATTGAGCGGCCCACCACTGGCACCGGCCCTTCTGGCATTTGCCAGAAGTGCCCTATGGCCAGTCCGGCCCTGCAAGGAACTATATGAGAGCAGAGGATAGATAGTACATACCCTACATGCAGTGCCAGACTGCACCAACTGTGCCTGCATGAAATTTAATAACCAAAAATGAATGCTAGCAAAAGAATGCTAAGTGCCCCAAAATATCGGGCCCCCAGCAATCATCCCAACAGAAATCAACGTCAGGGTGTTCTTGTGTATAGGGAAAGAGTATATGAGCAAACTTGGTTAGGACAAAACATATTTATAAATAGATATCAGACCCCGAAAGCTCTACAATATGTCAACTGAGCGTATAAGGCACAAAAGATGTTTGCAAAGGCAATAGCCTACATGCATGCGAACTTGTACCAAGTCCACATCATCAAATTATACACGTTTATAAGAGACAGCTGTTACAATCAGACGTTTTGACCTGTAGGGGAAATTGAATATTGGATATAATGTCCATACCTCCAAGCTTAGGTACACATATCAAGGAGTGAAACCAATTTCCACTTTCCAAATGCAGGAAATAAACATCCTCGGTAATAAAGTGACGCTATAAATGTACAGTAAACCCACAACAGGGGTATACAAACCAGAGGTCCACAGGTTGTTTATAATTATAGAATTGGGACCCTGAGTTCAGCGGCTTGTGCACACGGATGTGTTTGCCATCAAGGGCTCCAATACAATTTGGAAATTGGCATTGCTCCTCAAACCCACAGGCAATCCTCAACCAGTCTTCCATCTTGGGCATAGGCATGACCAGTTGATGAAGTCTGGACCAGATTTCAGAACAGGTAGACCGGACTATGCCTGAGATTGTTGACCTCCCAATCAAAAATTCAAGATGAAGTGCAAAAGTCCAGTTGTCAGGAAGCTGAAAGCAGAAAAACAAAAACATTAAAATGTTTGAATGATTTACAACATTCATATAGACCACAAGTACTGTGTGGAACTAACAAGCCAGGCTAGCAGTAGCTTAAAAAATTAACACTGGCTATGTGAATTTATCAATAATAACATATTCTTAGTACTAATTAGTAGAGTTGTTACATATATTAATAATAAATTAACATCAGCTGCGATAACCTTAAATAAATAACAAATTTATTATAGACACATCATCAACATAGAGTATGAGGAGGAGGAATACATACCGTAAGTAAGGAGAAGACGCTCCTCTGCAGATATACTTTTTCGCCTCCTGGTATCCTGAAAGGCTATCCCAAGGTGCACTGTCTCCTCGACAAAATATCAAAGGTGGCAAGACTCATGCGACAATATTGGACAAACTTGTCGGGATGTGTCCGCAGAGATGCATAGACCCGGTGGAAATGGCCTTTAGTGACGCATTGCCTCAAAAGCGGATGGACCCACATTCATCTCCTCCTCCTCGGATCCACTATCACTGGGTATGACTGCCCAAAGCGGCGTGACAAAACCCAGTTGTATAAGACATGCTCAGTTGGGGTGAAATTAAGTAGGCCAGACATGTTGCCAACAAACCACCAATACACCAACACAAGCATATCAACAAAATGACCAGATTGGAGGCTGCCACCTGTTGTAGAGGCAATAAATAGGGTTGCTGATGATGATTTAAATTAATTTCAGTCCCCAAAACCGTTAAATGTCCATTTTGCAAGGTTGCGAGAAAAAAATGCTATACGGATGCCATACAGATGACATACGGAGGATTAGATGTGCAAAATACGCAGCCACACCTTGCCTACAGATGACATACGGATCACTGTTCAGGGAACATTTCTGCTTATCTCAGCTGTAAATACGGACCATATTTTTATACATTAGGTCTGACCCTGGCCTTAATGGGATGTCCAGAAGACACTCCATGCACCTGTTCCTAAGTATGCACTCAACGGCGGGGAGAGATGATGGACTGAAGTCTCTCATTCTATCCTTATGCTATCAGTAAGGATCCCAGTGACCATCCCCCATCTAATCTTCAGTAATTACTGTTTAAAGCCAATCAATAATATAAATCAGCCTTCTGGTAGATATGACAGTAAAATGTAAGTAAAAAATTAGTCAGGTCCTGCAAATCAAGATTATTTGTAAGCCAATATAAAAAGAATTACCATTTGGATATTGTAGTTCTATTGTTGATTATTCATGTCTCAGTATTAAATGAATCATTTAGTCATATGAAATTATAGAAATCTCTGTGCCGGCTGCTAATTCTTTTTTTATGGCAGAACTGTTGTGGTTTATGATGCAATTACGCTGTTTTTATATGATGTTGTGCTTTCGGTGTACATTTTATAATTAGAATAATTTCTTACACTAACCCCTTAATCATGTGCCCTGTTGAAACAGATTGAAAATGAATATTCATATTGATACACAATAATGACATTCAGGATTTTTATTTAAATTCAGGGAAACAAATGTTGCTACAGCCAAGCTATGCTGCTCACTAACTACAGACAGAGAATAGGGGAACGAGAATCCTCCATTCAATGATGAAACTAATTGTAAGGTGTTATGCAAGGTTATTATGAGTATGCTCATTTCAGGGCTCATTTAAGTGGGCCCAGCCCATAGTTGCAGCATTGCTTTGTATATTACTTCTAGAGCCAAGGGTGTTATTAGTAGAATACAACAATGCCCCCAGCCAGTGGCTCGAAAGCCACATGTGGCTGCATCTGTACCAGGTCTAAATTCTAGGTGGCAGTATGGTTATCAAAGTTTTTTCGGGTTAATATACCAGAAGCATAATATGCAGCTGCTTTGAGGCCTATTTGGTGATAGGGGGCCAGTCCTAGTTAGTTCCATCATAGAATCTGTATCATTAGCTAATAAAGGAAGGAAAACTCATGAAAGAGTTTGTATGTTCTCCACGTGTTTGCGTAGCTTTCTTCCAGGTTCTTTGATTTCCTCCCACACTTCAAAGTGTTTGTGGGATTGCTGGAGATGGCTGAGCACTGAACTTGTCCAACTCCAGAGGGCCCATAGACAAGGAATACAGCCATGGCCATTGCTTCATTCAAAATTGCTCTTTAGGCCCCCTTTCTCAGTATTGGTTGGGGTTCCAATGGTAAGACCCCAAGTAGTGATCTAGTTATCACTTATCATGTAGATGATTGATAACTTGAAAAGTCAGACTGAACCTTTATATCAAATGGTAAGGGATATAATTGACCTTTTACCTGTTTTTTTTCTAGCTATTGCATGCAAAATGTGGCGCTCAATGGATATTCTATCTCAACTAGAGTATAAGGTTGGTTCATACATGAAGGCAAATTAGAACAACTTGATATTTGATTCCTTCAAAATGCAAAAAAAATGTGCATGGTCATTCTATGCAGCAGATTAATTTAGTCAACGAAGGATGACATGACCTCAGAGGTAACTATGTGGGCTTTTCCCTGATGCTTTTTAGATATCATATCACGTGGTATTGTACAGCCAATCCATCATAGCTTGAATAAAAGCCTAAGCAGGGAATGCAGAAGCCATTTTACTGTAATTTTAGGTTGGTGGGAGGACGTTACAGTTTGTCATTAGAGACAGGAATACAATCCCTAAAGTATTGGACACATATTCCAGTCTGCAAGGCCATGAGTATTTGGTGAGTTTTTACCTCATTATTAAGAATCCAAAACCTGGAGTAGAACAGTCAGAGGAAAAGTAATATCAAAACACGTCACCACTTCTGCTTTTTTTAACCCACTCCTGGGCTTACAAATACTGATGTAAAATAAAGACCAAGTACTGAACGTCTGAATATGGCCTAATATGTAGAATAAGTGCAAGAAGATGAGAGGATTTTTCTAGTAGTTTGAGAGAAAGCATTGCAATCAATGGGGTGAGAGAGATAGGTTAGGTGTCAGACGCAGTGCCAGTGTAATTCTTTAATGATACGGTGCATCCGGTATATTCATGATAAATAATTAAAACATATTGGATCTTGGAGGACCACAGAATATTATACACAAATTTTCAAGGCAGTTGAACAATTTGCGATTCATCACACATTTGTTTGCCACAGATCACATAAAAAAAAAAAAAAATTGCAGAATCTGCCACATTTACAATTTAAAAAATTGATGATTTCTATATGTTTATTGAAAGAGGAATCTGAAAAACATCAGCACATTTCCCATGGGTTTCTACCTTTTTTCAATTTCCTAACACAAAGTGTGGAAAAATGTCATATTTAAATAACGACTTCCCTATAGATAAATGGAGAAAGAATGGTTTAACAAATTGTTCTGCCTTATTTACCAGACCTAAAAAAGATTCAATCATAAATTTTCTATCCTTGAATCTATCGTACAACCTTCTTAAAGAGGAAATATGTAACTTTTTAGAACTAAGGAAATATATTAGGGGAAAATTATATCTCCCCATATCTCTTCCAAGTGCTATCATATCTCTTCTGGAAAATCCCTTAATAAATACTATTTGGGACACTAAAAACTTGTCTACACTCTTCAATAGTAGCGTAACTACTGAAAAATCAAAACACATGGTTAATAGGAAAGAAGATATGAATATATGTTTTTTGCCTGAGTCATGGAAATAAGCAATTGAAATAACGTACAAATCAAATGTAAATGCTGACATTCAAGAGAATTATTTTTAAATCTTATCTCGTTGGACCTATACACCTGTCAGATTAAAGCAGATTTTTGAGGACTAGTGTTGAGCGATACCTTCAGATATGCATTGGTATCGGTATCGGATAGTATCGGCCGATACCGGCAAAATATCGGATCTCACCGATACCGATACCAGATACCAATGCATTTCAATGGGACGCAAAGTATCGGAATGGTTCCCAGGGTCTGAAGGAGAATAAACTCTCCTTCAGGCCCTGGGATCCATATTCATGTGTAAAATAAAGAATTAAAATAAAAAATATGGATATACTCACCCGTCCGGCGGCCCCTGGACCTTACCGCTGTAACCGGCAGCCTCCGTTCCTAAGAATGAGTGCGTGAAGGGCCTTCGATGACGTCGTGGCTTCTGAATGGTCGCGTGCCGCTCATGTGACCGCTCACGCGACCAATCAGAAGCCGCGACGTCATCGAAGGCCCTTGACGCGCTCATTCTTAGGAACGGAGGCTGCCGGTTACAGCGGTAAGGTCCAGGGGCCGCCGGAGAGGTGAGTATATCCATATTTTTTATTTTAATTCTTTATTTTACACATGAATATGGTTCCGATACCGATTCCCGATATCACAAAAGTATTGGAACTCGGTATCAGAATTCCGATACCGCAAGTATCGGCCGATACCCGATACTTGCGGTATCGGAATGCTCAACACTACTGAGGACCCATCGGACTTATGCTGGAGGAACTGTTCTCAAAAAGCTAACATATTGCATATTTTCTGGTCATATCCTTTAAATAATTGACATGTGGAAAGAAGTAGCTAATTTAATGAGCAATATTAACAACTTTGTAGTTGACTTGTCTCCTCATCTGGTTTTGTTCTCGCTTGATTCAAATCGACTTCCCTCCAAAATTAAATATCTCGCAATTCATCTATTTGCTGTAACAAAAATACTTATAGCATCTAATTGGAAATCAATACATGTTCCCTCCATTTCAGAAATAATGAATGGAATGTCTACCCATAATTCTTTTGACCATTCTTACGCTATAAGAAACAGCTCTTTAAAAAAATATTATTCACATGGTCATCTTGGAACATATTTCTTTCCTCATTTCGGATTGTCCCCTTTTAGGTTAAAAGCTTTATTATTTGCCAAGAAGTACAAGTACAATTACATATTTAAAGAAGCAAATTGAAAATTGTTTTATTAGAAATATTGTTTCAATATGGATGTTCTTTTCCCCTGTCCCTACTCTTAATGTTTATCTTATCCAACCTTCTTCTATGCCCTTTTATTTCCTTACCCTTCCCCTCTACCTTTCCTAACTTTTCCTTCCACATTCATTTCCTCTTGCACTAACCTTTTCATTCTCTGTTGATTTTTCTTTGAATATATCTTCTTACATACTTGTTTAATAGAACAAGTTTTACATCACTCTATAATCTTTTATTACTCACCTTGTTTTCTATAACTGTAATCCCCTTCCCAGAAATTGTTTAAAAAAAACAAATAAAAAGAATATTGTTGGAAAATGTCATATTTAAAGGGAACCTGACAGCAGGATTGTGCACTGTAACCTACAGACAGTGTCAGGTCTGCGCTGTTATACTGATTGCAATGATACCTTGGTTGATTAAATCTGTCTTGTGGATGTTGGCTACTGTACACAATCCTGCTGACAGGTTCACTTTAAAAGTATCTGTTATTTACTTTTTTAGTACAACGATGAAGCTGTAGGAAAAATCAGCGCAAATAGTTTCTCATCCGAAATATATTGCAAGTATGACATCAGATTATACTAGCCTGATTTGATCCTTTGAATAAAACGAGAATTGTAATGAGGGAGATATCAGCTGCAGCAGATCCAAGGGTCAGCAAGTGACCACATCAGAACCAGACTATAGTGGTATGTGGATTATTATACGCATTGCTGAATAAAGCATTAATCCAGATATTATTAAATAAAAGATGGTGGTTTATTCTACGCGTTTCGAAGTATGTTAATTCCTTATCAGGAAATTACCACATGTATACTTTTTTAGAAAACACTTGCATTTCTTAAGTAATTGTAAAGTTCACATAGGCCAAGGTGTTCTGGTGTGAACTTTGACACTAGTGAATTGGATTGTCCTGGGTGTATGTTTGATGTCAGTCTCCAGATTTTTCAAACTATGGCCATAAAACTGAAATGATAGAGGAACTCAGGGTTGCAATATGGACAAGGAAAATTTAAGTCAGGATTATGAAAGTGAACTGAGTTTTATTGGTGAACTTGGTACATCATCCACTTACAGTGGATACGGAAAGTATTCAGACTAGAGTTGAGCGACTTTTACTTTTTTGGGATCGAGTCGGGTTTCGCGAAACTTGACTTTGTCAAAAGTCGGATCGGGTGAAATCGGCCGATTATTGCGAAAAGTCGGAGTCGACTGAAACACGAAACCCAATGCAAGTCAATGAGGAATCAAAGTCGGCAGTGAGTGGAGGACAGGAAAACACCTACAGTGCCCATTTTAATGCCAAAAACATCAATTCTTATTACTGAAGCTTGTCAATCTTAATTTACTTTATAATAATAGTTAGGCCTTGAAAACTGGGGGTCATTTGGCTAAAGTTGTGGGGGGGTAGGGCTGGCTCAAGTTTTTTGTGGGCTCAGGAAACGCGGAATACGTGACGGCGGTGGAGCAGGGAGAGGTAAGTATTTCAACTTTGCAATTGCTGTGATCCTGAGCAAGCAGGGGGGGCCACTCGTTGGCATTGGCACTGGCACAGGGCCCCACATAGTACGGAGGTGTGTTTGACGGCAGGTGGCGCCTCCCACCAGCAGAGACACTTTTGCGTATTATGAGGGGCCCTGTGCCAGTGACGTCGCCAATGAGAATGCCCCCCACCTGATGAAGGAACCTGCACTTTCATCTGCACCTTCTTCTTTGTCCCTGTGTAAGGTGGTATAGTATGCGGGAAGGGGAACCTAACTTTCAGCAGGGTCAGATTCTGGCTGTGTAGAGTGCAAGGGAAATGTAGTGGCCGGGGTCAATGTACCAGCAGACTCATCTAGCAGTGGCTGGATAATGGGCAGGATGAGGAAGAAACACAGATATAGGCTCAAAAAATAAAGTGGGCTAAATGCAGTTCAAAATTGGTAACAGGACTAAACAGCCGGCATTGCATTGTTCAGCAGAGGACAACTGTAAGGAGTGACAGACATATTTAGTAGGCCCAAATAATAAAGTGGGCTAAATGCAGTTCAAAATTGGTAACAGGACTAAACAGGCAGCATTGCTTTGTTCAGTGGAGGACAACTGTAAGGAGTGGCATACACAGTTAGTAGGCCCAAATAATAAAGTATGCTAAATGTCTGCCAAAAAATTGTTCATAAATAAACAGGTGGCATAGCCAGGTACAGCGGTGGGCTCCTCTGCTGAGTAGCAGACAGTGGTAGTAGGCACAAAGTATTAACTGGTCTAAATGCCATTGAAGGATTTAACAGCACAGACTACACAGTGGGGGAGCAGGGAGAAGTAAGTATTGCAAGTGGTAGAGCACTGTTCGAGCTGGGGGAGAACACTCTCTCGTGGGCGGCGGTACTGGCACAGGGCCCCTCATATTACGATGTTGTGTCTGACGTTGGTTGTGCACCACCACCATCAGAGATACTTCATTGTACTATGAGGGACCCCGTGCCAGTGCCGTCACCCAAGAGTGGGCACACCAACCTGTCCAGGCATACGGCACTCGCATGGGTGCTTGTGCCAGGAGGTGACCACGGTCCTGTGGGGGGAGACAGCCCATTTAGGGAGGTATAAAATGGCCTATGGTGGACATTCAGCAGCTGCAAATGGAGGAATTGGAGAAGTCAGTAAGAGGAGGCCAAAAGCAAGACATTTTTCAGGCAAGCTACGTGTCAGCAGAAGAAGGTGGAAGGCAAACTAATTTGAAATCCTTGATTGGTTCATTTTAATGAAGGTTAGATCATCAACATTTCGGGTAGCCAGACGTGTCCTTTTTTCGGTCAGTATTGAACCAGCAGCACTGAAGACTCTTTCTGATAGCACACTAGCAGCAGGGCAAGCGAGCTCCTGTAATGCATATTCTGCCAATTCAGGCCAGGTGTCTATTTTAGATGCCCAGTAATCAAAGGGGAATGACCTGTGAGGGAGAACATCGATAAGGGAGGAAAAGTAGTTCGTAACCATACTGGACAAATGCTGTCTCCTGTCACTTTGAATCGATGCAGCAGTACCTATCGTGTCAGCAGTCATTCGAAATCACTCCACAACCTGTTCATAAAACCCCTCTGTCCAATGCCACTTTGGATTTGTGCACCTCTAACACCTCTGCCATGTTGCCCCCTACGGCTCGTGTGAGAACCATCACCGCCGCTGTGTGCTGTTTATGCCTGAACCAAATGGTCTACAAGAGTTGCTTTCTTGGTAGCCAA